>NC_067483.1:80805619-81154590 GCF_947179515.1 Apodemus sylvaticus | reverse complement strand
CATAAAATTACAAAGTTTCTGTAAGGCAAAGGATACCATCAAAAGGACAAAATGGCAACCAACAAATTGGGAAAGTATCTTCACCAACCCAACATCTGACAGAGGGCTAATATCCAATATTAATTAATTAATTAATTAATATCCAAAGAACTCAGGAAGATACATGTTAGAAAATCCAATAATCCTATAAAAATTGAGCACAGAGCTAAACAAAGAAATTTCACCTGAAGAAATTTGGATGGCTGGGAAGCACCTTAAGAAATAAATGTTCAAAATCTTTAGTCATTAGTGCAATGCAAATCAAAACAACCCTGAGATTTCACCTCATACCAGTCAGAATGGCTAAGATTAAAAACTCATGAGACAGCAGGTATTGGCTAGGATGTGGAGAAAGAGGTACACTCCTCCACTGCTGGTAGGATTACAAGCTGGTACAATCACTCTGGAAATAAGTCTGGTGGTTCCTCAGAAAACTGGGCATGGCACTTCCAGAGGACCCTGCTATACCACTCCTGGGCATATACCCAGAGGATACTCCAGCATGTAATATGGATACATGCTCCACTATGTTCATAGCAGCCCTATTTATAATAGCCAGAAGCTGGAAAGAACCCAGATTTCCCTCAACAGAGGAACAGATACAAAAAAGAAATGTGGTATATATACACAATGGAGAACTTATTCAGGCATTAGAAAAAATAATTCATGAAATTATTAGGCAAATGAATGGAACTAGAGAACATCATACTAAGTGAGGTAACCCAGACTCAAAAGGTGAATCATAGTATGCACTCACTAATAAGTGGATATTAACCTAGAAAACTGGAATACCCAAAACATAATCCACACATCAAATGAGGTACAAGAAGAAAGGAGGAGTGGCCCCTTGTTCTGGAAAGACTCAGTGAAGCAGTATTCAGCAAAACCAGAATGGGGAAGTGGGAAGGGGTGGGTGGGAGGACAGGGGGAAAGAATGGGGCTTACGGGACTTTCGGGGAATGGGGGGCTAGAAGAGGGGAAATCATTTGAAATGTAAAGAAAAAATATATCAAATAAAAAAATAAAAAAAAGATGAAATAAAATTCATCTCTCAGAGAGAGAGAGAGAGAGAGAGAGAGAGAGAGAGAGAGAGAGAGAGAGAGAGAGAGAATGGATGATGGAAGTGGGGGTAGTCCTGACAGTGGTCATTGTGATAAAAAGGCAGCTGAAGAAATCCAGAGAGCATCTGGAGCTGACATAGGGGTGTCGGAGATAAAGACAACCAGGGCTGTGAAGAGCTATAGAATGAGATGCTAAGACTGACAACCAGATGCATCCAGACAACTGCCCATACTTAAGGGCCAAGAATTCTAGCACCTGAGCCAATGAGCTGTGACACCAAGCACTCTCAAGGTCCCATGGTCACAAAGGCACTGTCTGTTTGTAACTGTCTTTCACCTGCTGATTCCTGAAGTTGATTATGAAAACTTCCAAATTCTGGGCTGGCAGTTGTGGTTAAATCCCAGAACCATAGGCCTCCAATCCAAAACTACAGGACCACAAGTCTCTGGCTTGTGAAAGAGCTTGGTGCTTATAAATCCTGGGTGTAGTCGACAACTTACTAGGCCTTCAGTACTTTACTACAATAAAAACTCCAACTCAGCTGTCCATGACTCCTAAGAAGAACAGAAAAACCTTGGTCAGCTCCTTTTAACACCTTGATCTGGTACTCCATCTATCTGAGGTTTATGTCTTGTGGCCATGTAAATCAGTTTGCTGTAAAAGTCATAAGGTCAGGAGTTTCTTATTTAGTGGGATGTATCAGAAAAGAATGTGCATCTGCCTAAGCTGTGATTTTTCTTTTCATAGTGACCACACTGTTTAAGGGAAGTTAAGGGGTTTTACAAGGCAGGGAAATTGAAAGCTATGAAAAAAACTAGGAAGAGACCTGGCTGTTTCTGCATTCTTCATCCCAGGGAGATAGCACAGTGAGAGACACCCAATGCTACTGAAGAAATGAAACAAATCTGAATGTCGTAATCACTAGAATCTCCCTTTACATCCCACTGTTCAGTTTCTCATTTACTGACTTATCTGCCTACCTACTCAAACCAAGCGGGACATTTCTGTCACTGAAAGTCTCCGGATTTGTAGATAACTGCAGAAATTTCCAGGGAGGTGAGTCCTGTCTGTCTCTTAAATATATGATCAGAACTATCTGTAAAGTATTAAGAAACATAGAAAAATCAGTGTTGGATGGTGGGGTGACCAGGGCTGGTGCCAACTGAACTCACTGCATTGAGCATGCTATAGCTGGTTTCAGATGCTTCACTACGAAGATGGCAGATTACAGAATATAGATGCCACCTCTATTCCTTTGACTTTTCATGAGTTAGTATTTAAAACTAGTCTTCAGTTCTCTTCACTAAAGCATACATGGGAGCAAGGTGACTGTGGTAAATGACTGAGTAAAAGACAAGACAGAAACATGAAAAATGATAACTAAAATAATGTTAATTGAAAAGCACACTTCAACAGGAATATAGTATGGAGTTTTCTGAATGTACAAACCTGAGATTTATACTAAACATGAGAACTCTCATTAGCCTGTAGAAGAAAATGTCTCAGTTTGGTGAATACAGTTATTTAAATAGAGTGTCTTGACATTTTTATGGTTAGGTCTCCTTTTAGCGCCCTTCTATATCAGATGTAAGAGGCAATATCTGTCATAATCTCTTCTTCATTCCATGCTGGAGGTGAACTCTAATGGGGCAAAGTTAAACTTGTTCACTGTTTCTACCTTTTTCTAAAATTTTTCTATTTTTCCATCATGTTTTTCCTAACATTTTAGCAGTTGAGATATGCATAAATTTCAAATCATACTCATAATTAGTCAATGTCATACCTATTTAAATATATAATATTGCTTGTTATAATTAGTGTCTGAAAATAATTTCATTATCCAAGCCAGGTTTGCCTGCAACTTGGCACATAGCTTAGGCCAGTCTCAAACTTATAGTCCTTCTGCCTCTTCCTCTTCCTCTTCCTCTGCCTCTGCCTCTGCCTCTGCCTCTGCCTCTGCCTCTGCCTCTGCCTCTGCCTCTGCCTCTGCCTCTGCCTCTGCCTCTGCCACTGAATCATAGACATTCACTACCATGCCCCTCTTAAATATCTATGATTAATTTTGTATTTTACTACATAGTACTATTTAAGGTCATTGGAGTAATGTAGTTATAAAACTAAAATCTGTTAAAATTTGGAAATTGTATAGTTAAAATGCTTTCAGATTTCTTGGGTTTAAATCTTTGATTATTAAGTAGTAAGTCCCCAGGATTTAAGACAGTATCTTGGATGGTCCTTAACTATATTAGGGGAGAATTTTGGTGTCTTTAGTCTTTCAGCATCATTTTTTTCTAATATTTTTAAAAGCATAAAATAGTATTTTGTCAGAAATTTAAGGACATTTTTTCCAAACCACTATAACATTTGACTCATTTTGTGCTTTTTCTTTGTTTTGTTGTTTTGGTTTTGTTTCTTAAACAAGGTCTCACTACATAAAATTGACTGCCTTAGAACTGACTGTTCAGAACAGGGTGCAATTTAGGATGCAATCCATGCATCCTAAAAGCTGCATATATTGACATTTTTCTTTTAAATGATTTATTTATTTTTCTACCTTATAGGTCTTTATATGGTACATTATAAAATCAATATGCACATACAATGCGTAATAGTCTAATCCAAGTAACAAGCATTTCCATGTCTTCAACTAGTGATAGTTACATGTGTTAGGATTCCATATTTTGGGATGAGACTTATATTGTCTTTTAATTTCCTTTATTGAGCTTCATGTTTCTCCTGCCACTGCCTCTTCCCCATCTCTACTGACCACTATTTCATTTCATTCTTCTACAAAGTTTGTTTTTGTAAATAACTGAAATATGAGGTATTTGTCTTCCTGTATCTGTCATATTTTGCTGAACATATTTATCTCCAGTTTCATTCAAATTCATTCAATCTTCAAATGACAGAATTTAATTGCTTTGAATGGTTAATCAGCCATTGATGTATGGTTTGGAGGAGGATGTGAGCAGATATATACAAATTACAGTGTGTATATGGAATCACAGGACAGTTTGGGGGAGTTCTTTCTTTATAAAAGTTCCAAGGATCTAATCTCATGCCATGGGGCTTTCACAGCAGACAATTCTCCCTGACATTAATGTATACTTATCAAGCAAGTGTTTTTGTATGTTTTGTTTTGTTTTTCATTTATTTTGGGGGCAGTGTCTCAAGATTGAGAATGGGTGTGTGATCCTGATTCTTCTCTCTCTACTTCTCCAGTACTGAACTTTCATGCATGAACCATGCTACCTGGTTCTCATTTTCCTTATTAACTCATCGATTAAAAAATACTTACCTTATTCTGTATTTCATCTATTGTGAATAAAGATGTAACAATTATGAAAGTGTAAATGTCTCCTGAGTATAGCCGTTTCATCTCCTTTAATTATATAGTCAGTTATTGGAAGAAGTTGAATACACTGGTTGTGCTTTTTAAATTTAAGAAATTTCTACATTATTTTCAATCATGGTGCTTTAGTCAGGGTTTCTATTCCTGAACAATCATCATGACCAAGAAGCAAGTTGGGGAGGAAAGGGTTTATTCATCTTACACTTCCAAATTGCTGTTTATCACTAAGGAGGTCAGGACTGGTGATACTCAAGCAGGTCAAGAATCAGGAACTGGGTTTAACCCAGGATAGCTAAAACTATTCTCAGCAACAAAAGAAATTCTGGGGGAATCAGTATCCCTGACCTCAAGCAATACTACAGAGCAATAGTGTTAAAAACTGCATGGTATTGGTACAGTGAAAGGCAGGCAGACCAATGGAACAGGATTGAAGATCCAGAAATGAACCCACACACCTATGGCCACTTGATCCTCGACAAAGGGGCTGAAAACATCCAATGGAAAAAAGATAGCCTTTTCAACAAATGGTGCTGGTTCAACTGGAGGTCAGCATGCAGAAGAATGCGAATTGATCCATCCTTGTCTCCTTGTACTAGGCTAAAATCCAATTGGATCAAGGACCTCCACATAAAGCCAGACACTCTGAAGCTAATAGAAAAGAAACTAGGGAAGACCCTTGAGGACATTGGTACAGGGAGAAATTTCTGAACAGAACACCAATAGCGTATGCTCTAAGATCAAGAATTGACAAATGGGACCTCATAAAATTACAAAGTTTCTGTAAGGCAAAGGACACCATCAAGAGGACAAATCGGCAACCAACAAATTGGGAAAAGATCTTCACCAATCCTATATCAGATAGAGGGCTAATATCCAAAATATATAAAGAACTCATGAAGTTAGACTCCAGAAAACCAAACAACCCTATTAAAAAATGGGGTACAGAGTTAAACAAAGAATTCTCACCTGAAGAATTTCGGATGGCAGAGAAACATCTTAAAAAATGCTCAACTTCATTAGTCATTAGGGAAATGCAAATCAAAACAACCCTGAGATTTCACCTTACACCAGTCAGAATGGCTAAGATTAAAAATTCAGGAGACAGCAGGTGTTGGCTAGGATGTGGAGAAAGAGGAACACTCCTCCACTGCTGGTGGGGTTGCAAATTGGTACAACCACTCTGGAAATCAGTCTGGCGGTTCCTCAGAAAACTTGGTACCTCACTTCCAGAATATCCTGCTATACCACTCCTGGGCATATACCCAGAGGATTCCCCACCATGTAATAAGGATACATGCTCTACTATGTTCATAGCAGCCCTATTTATAATTGCCAGAAGCTGGAAAGAACCCAGGTATCCCTCAACAGAAGAGTGGATGCAAAAAATGTGGTATATCTACACAATGGAGCACTATTCAGCCATTAGAAACAATGAATTCATGAAATTCTTAGGCAAATGGATGGAGCTAGAGAACATCATACTAAGTGAGGTAACCCAGACTCAAAAGATGAATCATGGTATGCACTCACTAATAAGTGGATATTAACCTAGAAAACTGGAATACCCAAAACATAATCCACACATCAAATGAAGTACAAGAAGAAAGGAGGAGTGGCCCCTTGTTCTGGAAAGACACAGTGAAGCAGTATAGGGCAAAACCGGGGAAGTGGGAAGGGGTGGGTGGGAGGACAGGGGGAGAGAAGGGGGTTAATGGGACTTTCGATGAGTGGGGGGCTAGAAAAGGGGAAATCATTGGAAATGTAAATAAAAAAATATCAAATAAAAACAAAAAAAAAAAAGAATCAGGTACTGATGCAGAAGCCATGGAAAAATGTTCCTTACTGACTTGCTCCCCTGGCTTGCTCAGCCTGCTCTCTTAGAGAAACCAAGACTACCAGGCCAGAGATGCTTCCTCCCTTGATCACTAATTGATAAAATAAATGCCCTACTGCTTGGTTTTAAGGACACACTTCCCCATCTGAAGCTCCTTTCTCTGTGATAACTCCAGCCTCTGTCAAGTTGACACACAAAACCATCCAGTTCACATGGGTTCACTAAATTATATTTTTTCAAACAACGTGTTATATTTGCTTTTCTCTGAATCCTTTTCACAATTTATTTCTTATCTATGTAATAATAAGCATTGTAAGTGTAGACAACATTATACACCACTATAGCTTTTATTTAGCTTTTTAAATAATTTTTATTTAACTTTTGCTGATGATTTAATAAACTGAACCATTTTTCAAGAGTATGTGTTTAGTAACTTTTAAATTTTTCTTTATTCCTAAGCATTTAATGCAGGTTTAAAGTGAAGTATCAAATCGCTTTGTAACTTACTCTAACTCATCCCTATATCTTCCCCCAACACATCCCCCACCCAACCTCAAATCTACTTTTGTCTATGTATGTGTAAGATAACCCACTACATCGAATTACTCCTGATCATGTGTGAGTAAAGGTGGGATCATCCACTAGAGCTTGGGATTTTTACCTTGGACACACCTTTCAGAAAGAATGATTATTTTACCTTCCAGCTGCAATAACCATCTGATAATAGCTTCTTAGTAAATGGTAGGAACAAATGACCTCCACCTGAATCTGTGCTAGAATTATGAATGACTTGATTTTAGTACGGAAGGGTATATGAAAAGCTATATGGAAATATCCTATTTCCCCATACAAATAAGAAAAGAGATAAAGGAGCCACCCAGTATTCCCAGAGCTCCCAGGGACAAAAACATCAACAGATAGCACACATGGTGTTACCTATGGATCCAGAAACATAGGCAACAGAGGATGGCTTTGATTAACATCAAAGGGAGGAGAGGCCCCTGGTCCTGGAAAGGCTTGATGTAGCAGTATAGGGGAGTACCAGGACAGGGAAGCAGGAGAGGATTGATTGGGGAAGGAAGAAGGGGAGATGGATTATGGGACTTTGGGGCAGGAGGCATGGCAGGAAAGGGGAAATCATTTGAAATGTAAATAAAGAATACATGTTAAAAAAAAAAACAAAAACAAAATCTAACAAACAGAAATAAACCAACCCATAAAACCATAAGTCTTATCAGACAAAAAGTAAAATAAAAACACTCCAAAATAACATTTTGTTAAAAAAATACAAAAAAAAAGGAGACTAGAGTTAGAGGTATAATTAGATATATGTGAAATGAAGGAAGGTTTAAATAAGAATGGGGACAGGCGAAAGAAGTACGTAATTGGTGGCCTATCCAAAGCTAAGGATTTAGGGGAGCACATATGGAAACCCACAAGCGAGTAAGATAATTTCAAAAGCATACCATTAAAAAGATAGAATAGAATTGCCTTGTGTGGGTGGACAATAATAACTTGGATTATCAGAGCAACACAGTTACAAACTTGGATTTCCTCCCTGTAAGATATTGGCCAATGAGGCCCCAGAAGTCTCCAAATCACCCACAGGTTATTGCCTTTGCCCTTGGTGACCCAACATAACTGCATCCTAAGACTGCATTGCTGAGGATACCTCTCATTTGATTGTTGAGATCTTTAGCCCCTTTTTGTACTGAATTGTTTGTGGTGTTTTGAGTAGTTTTGAGTAGGCATCTTTGTTTCTTTTTCCTTCCTTCTCTCCTTTCTTTCTTCAATTTTTTGAGTTTCATGTATTTATAATGTCAATTTATTTGTCATGGTATTTGCATTGTCACTTGTCATTAATATTTTCATTGTGAGTTTACCTTTTACAAATAGTCTCCTATATTCTCTAAAGACCCCTCACTTCTGGGCTTCATTATTTAGCACAGACCTGGAACCAATGTGTGGCTCTATAAAGTTGCCAGTTTGAAGATATTGAGCTCTGAAGGAAAAAAAAGGATGGAACTAGTGTTGAAATGCTCCCAGACAATAAACACTATGATTCTGGAGGAAGCGGTCAGTAGAAGTTCTGTAAAGCAACAGAGGAATGGGGCAATGAGGACTGAAAATATAGTAACCTACACTAGGGAAAAATAAGAGTGCTTACAGATGTTATGGAAGACATAATGGAAAAGGTAATCAGGGTTGTGGTCAGAGGTTCCCTTATATAATGTGAGAGACTGAAGCCCTTTTCTCATTTGTCACATTAGCCATTACTATGGTTTGAATATAAAATGCTCTGATGGCTAAAGCATTTCAACACTTGCGATATAGCTGTTAATGCTATTTTGGAAAAATGTGAAGCCTTTAGGGTATACAGCAGTTATGGGAACATAGTCCCAGGGCTAGAGGATTATAGCCACCTGGGATCCAACTTAAAGACTTATTCAGCTGTATATGTAGAAATTTAACAGGCTATGCGGTGACAGACTGGGTTTCAGACACTAAAATGTACTCACTGTGAGACTGTAGGGCAAAATAAACACTCTTCCCATAGGTAACTTCTGGCAGGTGTTCTTGTCATAGTGACAAGAAAAGTAACCAATACAGCCATAGTAGGTACAAGGCGTCAGGATCTGGCAGACAGACAACCAGGGTAAGGTTTAGGTACCTAAAGAGTAGAGAAGAGAAGGCACAAGCCAATACTCCTAAGTTCTAGCACAGAGGCTTATCTCCAGAAAACTATTCATCAGAAATACCCTTGACACAACTCAACTATCATAATTAATAACAAAGATATCCTAGTAAGGCAATTCTTTCCCATTACTACTTGTGACATAGACAGCTATTAAGCTGCTCTCTTTCTGAGAACACACCTATGTGCAGTATGTCCACAAAGCTCACTCATTCCCATAGGTATGTCTTTCTTTGGAAATTTCTGAATACGTGAACATTCATGTATTGGAATACGTGGCAATATATGCTAACTTTTCCTTCCAGGCTCACCAACAACTTGAAAGATGGCAAATCAATATAAGAGAATTGTTCTGTACAAAGGACTCACACCCATCAATGATGATCATTTTCGCTTATTTAAGTCATTGATGGCCAGTGATTTAAGACTGGAGAGAAGCATGCAAGAGCAATACACTAGGGTTCAGATTGCTGACATGATGGAAGAGGAATTCCCAGATGACGCTGGATTGAGCAAACTCATCAAGTTTTGTGAAGACTTACAAGCTCTTAGAAGACATGCTGGAATTCTTAAAAAAGAGAGATCAGAAGGTAACACAAAACAAAGAAGTCCCTGTCCCTGCCAGTGGCTTACTATCTCTACCCTCTTCATATCCTTGAGGTCTACACATAGCTGCCATATCTCTGGTTTACACACTAAAGACCATGGCCACATTGGTCCTTTGGACTGGCTACTGAGGAAGTTCCTCTTCCAGTGGAGGCTTGAATTTAAGGAGTATATTTGGTGTGTATATTAAAGACAACAAATAGAATTTGATGAAAGATTGAGATTCCAGATGTAATATAGATGTTCAAAAGTAATAAATGCAATTACAAAATTATTATTTATATTTAAATATACACATTACAAATTGTATCAACTATTCTATTAAGAATACTAACATAATCAATCATCTTCTTTATTAACAAAGATAAGGCTATACTTTGATTAAATATAGACTTAAGAGGGAGTGAGGAAGCAGTTCTTTTCATAAAATTATTGAGTTGGGTAAACACATTTTAGAAAGTTAAAGTTCATAATTGATATTAGAAAGTTAATATTTCATTTCACAAGTTAATGTCAGATTTCCTTTTACTTGTATCTATTATTTGAGTGAATTATACACTAACTATGACCAATAAATGAATGTGATTAAATTTTGGATTTTGAAGAGAATGTAGGAGAACAAGAATTAGAAAAGCTTGCCTGAGATATGTGGGTTTCAAGAGCAGGAAGGATTTTCTCATTTTATATGGGACAAGTAAAGAAACCCTTTTCTAACCTGAGACAGTGTCAAACATTGTGCCTTTGGTGCTGTGCCATTAGAGTAAGTTATAGAATAATCATTGATGTAAATGCAGCAAAGAGGAAATGGCAGAAAGACTAGATGGTTCCTAGACCATATATTGTGGTTTATGTAGGCTTTCTTGTTCATGAATTTTTTGTGTTAAAAAACTTTCCCCATCCTAGCAATAGGAGAAACATCACTGGAAATAAATAGGCAAGAAGCAGTTCCTGCAAGAGCTACATCAACTACAAAACACATGAACAAGTCTCTTTTACAATCCGAAAGAGGGGAGACTTCCAAAACTCAGGCAATGACTTTTACAGCTCAGGAGGAGTCTGCTACAGCCCAGGTGAGCCTGAGGATCAGTGGTGAGCTGGCAGTCCAGAGAGGCAGAGGTGATTCCTCTTCCTACTGTTCAGTCTATAATGTTCTCACTGCTTTCTCAGTTTCTCTTCAAGCTTTTATTGAAGCTCAGCATAACTGATCATGTGGCATTAATATGTGTTCTAGATATGTCATGAAATTGAAAACCAAGTAGAGGCGTGGTTGTTGCATATTTACACAAACTTACTTTGCTAATTCAAATTCAATTGTGTCTACCTTAGAAGTAATAATAGAATTGTACAAATAATATTTCTTCTCCCTTAATTTGATAAAACCATTTATACACACATTATTATGACTATTAGTGAACATATTTTAGACCTCACCAGAGGGTGGGACCTTCAAGTCACTAACATATTCAGGCATAATAAATCTACTACCTAATAATGAAGATGCACACTGTTCAGTTGATTAAATTCATTAACAGGGCAATGGATATACTTTCAGAAAAAAATGTATGAGTAAAGATAAGACTGAAGGGAAAAAGACCATGGTGTATAAAAAACCATATCAGTCTCCCTGTTCTAAATAAACCACAGCCAGGAGCAAGTCACCAATATCCCAGAGCTCATCTGCGGCTTCATCTAACATTTTATTGGTCAAGGTACATGCATTCTGCTCCTTTTTCATTCCTTTAATCCAAATTCCAGGAATGGGTCTCCAAATTCTGACCATTTTCCCCACTTATCCCTGAGATTTAATCAATCAATCATATCAGAGGCTGAATATGATATAGATCATCATACAAGGACAGAAACAGATACAAAAAATGTAATATAAATATAGAATTTGGTGACTCATTACATTTTGTTTAGATGAGAACACTTAATGAACTTGTTACTTCTGTCAACGAGGAGTTAGTCTGTTTCTTTTGTTCCCAGGTAGGAGGAGGAAAGCAAAGAGTCTAGCACATGCAAGTGCCAGAAGCAATGGACTCCATTTCTCCTCTCTTGTACTCTCATGTATCTTCCTTTTATTTGACTAAACTGTTAGCTTTTTTAAACACATATTAGGATACACGCTCCTTTAGAATAGTTGACACATTGTATAGCCATTCCATCTTAAAGGACTTTTAGTGTCGAAACCCATCTATCCTCTGAATTCCAGTGTTGACATCTTGTTCTAGCCTTAATATATCCCTCCAGAAGTCCTACCCACGCTGGTTTGGAAATGGATAGTGCTTAACTGGATAATATACTCTTGAATTATTACTAGTTTTGACACAAAAGTAATGTTTGTTTTCTCATTTGACTGAGTATATTAAGATTATGGTTTTTCTATTTTTCTTTTCTTTTTTTGAAGATGATTTTTAGAACTCCATTTATTTTTTTATTTGATATATTTTTTATTTACATTTCAAATGATTTCCCCTCTTCTAGCCCCCCATTTCCTGAAAGTCCCATAAGCCCCCTTCTCTCCCCTGTCCTCCCACCCAAAACTTCCCACTTCCCCGTTCTGGTTTTGCTGAATACTGCTTCACTGAGTCTTTCCAGAACAAGGGGTCACTCTTCCTTTCTTCTTGTACCTCATTTGATGTGTGGATTATGTTTTGGGTATTCCAGGTTTCTAGGTTAATATCCACTTATTAGTGAGTGCATACCATGATTCACCTTTTGAGTCTGGGTTACCTCACTTAGTATGATGTTCTCTAGCTCCATCCATTTGCCTAAGAATTTCATGAATTCATTGTTTCTAATGGCTGAATAGTACTCCATTGTGTAGATATACCACATTTTTTGCATCCACTCTTCTGTTGAGTTATACCTGGGTTCTTTCCAGCATCTGGCAATTATAAATAGGGCCACTATGAACATGGTAGAGCATGTATCCTTATTACATGGTGGGGAATCCTCTGGCTATATGCCCAGGAGTGGTATAGCAGGATCTTCTGGAAGTGAGGTGCCCAGTTTTCAGAGGAACCGCCAGACTGATTTCCAGAGTGGTTGTACCAATTTGCAAACCCACCAGCAGTGGAGGAGTGTTCCTCTTTCTCCACACCCTCTCCAATACCTGTTGTCTCCTGAATTTTTAATCTTAGCCATTCTGACTGGTGTAAGATGAAATCTCAGGGTTGTTTTGATTTGCATTTCCCTAATGACTGATGAAGTTGAGCATTTTTTAAGATGCTTCTCCGCCATCTGAAGTTTTTCAGGTGAGAATTCTTTGTTTAACTCTGTACCCCATTTTTTAATAGAGTTGTTTGGTTTTCTGGAGTCTAACTTCTTGAGTTCTTTATATATATTAGATATTAGCCCTCTATCTGACGTAGGATTGGTGAAGATCTTTTCCCAATTTGTTGGTTGCCGATTGGTCCTCTTGATGGTGTCCTTTGCCTTACAGAAACTTTGTAACTTTATGAGGTCCCATTTGTCAATTCTTGCTCTTAGAGCATACACTATTGGTGTTGTGTTCAGAAAATTTCTCCCTGTACCAATGTCCTCAAGGGTCTTTCCCCAGTTTCTTTTCTATTAGCTTCAGAGTGTCTGGCTTTATGTGGAGGTCCTTGATCCATTTGGATTTGAGCTTAGTACAAGGAGACAAGGATGGATCAATTCGAATTCTTCTGCATGCTGACCTCCAGTTGAACCAGCACCATTTGTTGAAAAGGCTATCTTTTTTCCATTGGATATTTTTCTTATAGATTCTTACAAACCTGAGATTTCTTTGAGTGATAGAAATATAAAAGAATCAGCACAGGTAAGAAGGATAGTTGAGTGCTGTCTTGTCCATTTAAGGCTCTGATAGATATCTAGTGAAGATGAGAGGTCACAAATCACAGAAATATTACAGCTGAAATGGGAGTAACTAATGACTTTTTATTTTGGATTAAGGCCCATTCCAAGAGATGGAACCCATGGCAGACACTGTAAAGGGGGTCAGGAATCTGAGACTAAATAGGTCATGTGCCTAGGAGAAAACCTACTTCTAGGAACTATGTACTAAAGGAATACATCAATAAACTGAATCCTAAAGATATGGTGCCTTACCTATAGAGATGTGCCTCATTCAGCTCTCATTAGAGATGCTTTTTTGCCGTAGGTGGGAATTGACACAGAGAACGACAACTAGTCTATGTGCACACAGGTAGAGATTTTAGAGCAGTCATTTTTCAGTGGGATGTCTTTATCAAATATGTCTCCTCAAGACTCAGGAATCTACCTGAAATAGTATCACACCCTTGCGGACAACCATTCAAATCTATGAGATTGTGGGAGCCATTCTTGTTCAAACCACTACAAAATCCAATTCAACTCTTAAGAATGAGGTGTGTACACAATGGCACAAAGAGAATTTAGTCATAAAAGCAAAGAATCTTATGGTCTTTAAAATATTGTGCTTCATTTAATTTTAATGAAATTCCCAAGGGTTGAATTTAAAACAATGCAAAAGCACAGCTTACTATGAACAAGACTAGCAGATTAATTTCTAACACAGGAGAGAATCTAGAGAGAAATACAATGTTGCCCTTTCAGAAAAAGAGAAAACAAATCACAAAAACTGAAGGTGGAAAGAAAAACAAGCTCGAGGAGCAGGCTCAGCTTCCAGAAACGTCAGGAACCAATACAAAAAGAGATGAAGATTGCGTCCAGACTCCTCTTAAGCCTCCACCAACACCACCCAGCAGTTCCTCAAACAAGGTACCACTTTTCTATTACCAATGTTTTCCCTTTCCCTGCATCATTCAGTAGCACAGAGTCTCCTCACAACCAAACAATAGCATCCAGAAATGCCCAAACTATTAGAATGCCTTCAACAACACTGACAAACACAGCCCAGCTCATAAAGATGCCTACTCCAGCAACAGCATACAACAATGCTTAGTTTCCTCCTACTCTAGAAACCCTGTCCAGAAGCAATTCTGTCACACAGGTACCTCAAACAACAACATCCAGTAGCAATCAGACTCTTAACTCTGGTACTGTAAAAGATTCCAAAACTTTAAGGCCCCTCTTGTACTTTTACCAATAGTATCCAATGATTTCCAGGTTCCTGTGGCAACTCCATCATCAGTACCCAACAGTCTTACAGTTCCTCCGGTATCTATGTCAATTGAGATAAGCAGAGGCAAGACTACTCAAATTCATCCAGGAACAGGATCCATCTGTGTCCAGGCTCTTCATGTTCCTCCATCAACAGTGTCAAGAAGTGTGTGCTCTACTCAATTGACACAAGGAGCAGCATCCTGTACCAGGAAGGACCTTTCCCTTCCTAAAGTAACATCATCCAGGAATGTCCAAGCATCCCAGTTGTCTTCAGCTACAGCATCCAGCAGTATCCTAGTTCCATATGCCATTTCATCAACAGCATCCAGCAGTCTCCTGGCTCCACATGCAACTCCTTCAACAGCAACCATCAATCTGGCTCTACAGTTGTCTCCAGCAACAGCATCTAGGGCTCTCCATGCTGCTTCAGGGCTTTCAGCAACAGTATACAGCAGTCCAACCAGGGTAATGTCCTTCTCTTCTAACAATATAATGACAGAGATTAGCACAAACTTGTAGAGCTTCTTCATTAATCTATAGGTACACACAATCTTTTATTCAAGTAATCACTCATTTTTATTGTGTATAGATACTGATCCTTCCCTAAATTCAATTGTAAAATACATTGTACAGGCTTCTCCACTAAGAAAATTTCTAAGTCAGTATTCACCCAGTCATGCCTAATCTTTAAGGAAAATAGTGAGACACTTGATTTAATTTGGCATCTTGCACTTTTAGACAAGGTGCTGTTTTCATATTGTGAAACACTGATCATTATTTTGGAAAGGTACTTCCTGATGATAATAGAACACACCGATGAGGAATCAGAGTGGTAGCCTGCCTCCCACATGGTGAAGTCTGCATACATTTCCAGGTCAGATCACAGACAGTGCTACTAGTTCATAGCTGCCTCACTGTCCTGATATACAGGTTGCCCATGCCTGACAACATGCCTCCTCTTTCAGTCCTTCGGTGTTACCGCCATTTCAACATGCTTTCCTGATATACAAAGATGAAGTAGGATTCTGAGGAGGTGGTCAAAGTAAACTACTTTCATGCTTTTTATCTGGTTCCAGGATTTTCTTCAATGTTTGTTATTATGCAAAAGGAGAGCTTCTAGACTGAACCCTTACTTGACCATGTTTGGGATGATCTTCCTGTGGCTGCCTACCTAACCTTTTCTCAAAATAGCTCATTTTTTTATAAAATGTATTGAATTAAATCTTCAAAATGTTCCTAGATAAAAAACATGATTACAGCATTGAAGGCTGTGGATTCATTCACCAGAAGTATAATAGCTTTATCTACCAGGTATAATTTGTATTAACTAGAAACACTAAGTAGTACTTTATGTAAATTTTAAGTAAATATTTAGGTAAATATACATTTCTTCCTTTAGCTTGGTTGTAGTATAGCAACCATTGTTTATATGTTCTCCATTCTATTCAGTGGGATGGTTCCTTAGGATCTGTCTGAACTATCTCGTCTTATCCCATATGTGGTTTTTGTAGACACCAAGAAAAGAAATTGTACCAACAGAGCCTACTAAGGAAGAAGGTCACCAGAAGGGTCCCAAACAAGTGATGGTGTTGAAAGTAACAGAACCATTTACATATGACATGAAAGAAGATAAAAGGATGTTTCATGCTACAGTGGCTACTGAAACTGAATTCTTCAGAGTGAAGGTTTTTGACACAGCTCTAAAGAGCAAGTTCATCCCAGGAAAGATCATTGCCATATCAAATTATTTTGGGTGCCATGGGTTTCTGGAGATATACAGAGCTTCCTGTGTGTCTGATGTGGATGATAACGGAACAATGGTTATCTCAAAGACACTGAGGCAAAGAGCAAATGCAACTCCGAGAATTTTTTATCTTTTCTCACTACCTAAGGGGACATTTGTGAATGGAGAGTTTGTAGTATTTAGGGTAAGCTATTGCATTATTTGTAAATCTTCTTCCCAAACTGAGATGTTAAGCTTTAGTTTGCTCAACTGAAATTTGCTCAACTTACTAACACAGGAAATCATTGCCTTCCATAGAAGAAAGAGACCAGGAAAGATTTCCTCATTTTAGGGATTTCCATGATCTCATACTATTCTTCACCTTAAGACACCACCAGGAAAATTCTTTAGAAAGAGATTTATGAATAACGTTTGGCATTTTCCTGGCTAGGATCATTCACCTCGAGCCACCCTAGTCCCAGACACTGTTCAGTTCACAGCACATTTACTTTTTAGATTTTATTTCTTTGATAGCTTCCTTACCTGTATTTGAGGCAACTCAATTATGAACAAAGAGCCAAACTCCAAGCCTTGACACAGTTTGAAATGATGAGAATAAGAAACCAAATAGATTATTCTGCCCTAGAATGAAGCCATGTCCAACAAACCGGGATTATATCTTTATTGTGTTCTCATTCTCATATGCTTTCTTCTTTATCAAGACCTTTTGATCAAGTGACTATTGTCTTATATAATGAAAGGGGAGTTTAACAGGAAAGTTTAATTTCAGAGTGTAGAATCAGATACAATGAGAGTGAGGAAAATTTCAAGATTTCTATAATGTTGGAGTGTTTCTTTAAGTGCCAACACACCAATTCATTTGTATGCATGTTCAATGTATAATTTCACTATTCCATGTATATGAATACAGTCATGACTTTTTATTTCTTGTCTGTGCTGTCTTTGGCTGCGCTGGGTTATTTGGTTCCACATTGAGCAAACTAAGTTGGATACAGACTAAAACTCCAGAACTAAATGCTGTAGTGATTTCACCTTTGTGAGATTCGGAGTAGAGTAAATCAAGATGTGCATGGAACAAATGTGAGCCATTTTGAAAGGAATTGTGTTTATATATATATATATATATATATATATATATATATATATATATATATGTGTGTGTGTGTGTGTGTGTGTGTGTGTGTGTGTGTGTGTGTATGCCTGTGCATGTGTATGCATACATGTGTGCATATAGTAGACATATATCTACCTATGTAGGCATATGTGTCCGTCTATCTATATATCTGTGTACATGTCTGTGTATATATTTCTTGTGCTATTTCTTTCTTTTGTCTGTTAGTTTGTTTTGTTTTATTCATGTTGCTTTGTCTTTTTAAATTGTCTGTTGGATATAAGATGTAGAGAAGTCAGAGTGTGTGGGTGAGAAGTATCTGAAAGGAGATAGGTAAAGGGAAACCATGATCAGAATACATTGTATGAAAATAACTTTATTTCCAGTAAAAGATAAAAGAAGTGAAGTAAAGCAGGCTAATAATTTCCCCCAACCTGACAATGAACCACAAGTAACCTTTCTTCTCAGGTCTCTTGGATTTACCTATAAAATCTGCAATGTTAATAAGATTGATTTTGTTGTTTACTTCTGTTGTTGTTTTTGTTTGGTTTTTTATCCTTTTGGGGGAAACTTTAAGAAAACTCAGGTATTCTGATACATGATTACTAGTGCTTAGGACAATACTTATTCTTCCTAAAGATACACAGTAGATAAAGACCACAAGCAGGTAAAGCTTAAGAATGGTTTTCACGGGCTGGAGAGAAGGTTTAGTTGTTAAAGGATAGGCTCCCAAATAAAACCCCAAGACTGATTTCCAAGAAAAGATTTGTTCACTGGAACAGCCTAAACTATTTAGTTCCTGTAATTCTACATTTTCAGTATTTATTTATTTTTTGTAAGGGTTGAGAAGAAACACCATGCTCATGAAACTAGTACTGAATTAGGAAGACAAGTTTCAGGAATGAGTTTCCTCTACCTTGATTACTGGTAATTGAGCTTAGGTCATCAGGCTTAACCACAAGCACCCTTACCCCCTGAGCCAACTCACTAGTCCTTGTAAGTACAATTCTAAACCTAAGAACAATAGTTGCCTTGTTGGAGTCAGGTTTATGGTGACATATTTTATTTCTCATAGATGTGACAAGGTATGACATATTTCCTAGAAGATTCAATGTTAATTTGTTTTTTTTTTTCAGAAAACTGAAAGGAATAACTGCATTTACTATGGAATTAAAGATGATACTGCGAAAATTGTAGTAGTAGTTAATGGACGACTCACCAATATTAGGTGTGAACCAGGCAGTAAACTTAGACTTGTCTGCTTTGAACTGACTTCAACCAAAGATAACTGGCAGCTGAGGTCTGTAAGTCACAGTTACATGCAGGTACGTACTCTCTAGGAATCATCATGCTCCCTAAGAATCATATATATATGTGTGTGTGTGTATATATATATATATGTGTGTGTGTGTGTGTATTAATACTCTAGTAAAGCTTGACTATTTATTGGCATTACATAGAAAATCCAATAGGTGGAGGAAAAATTAAGGTTTGCCCATGTAACATATAAGCTTCCTTCCATCATTTTTTAATAAGGGTTCTTATATCATAATAAGGAAAACAAATTCAGAAATACTCAAACATTGTTATATGTTTAGTTCACTCACTTAAAAGAAAACTATCCCATTTATCAAAGCAGAGAGAATATTGATGGAACTTGGGAAAATTAGGATGTTTGTTTCAAATACTGACTCTGATTTTTCAAATTGACCAAAAACTAAAACACGAAGAACTTCAGGTTCTTCACTTATAACATGCAAATAGTTTCTGTAACAGAAGATCATGGACAGAAATCATAAGTATAGAAGGATGCCCTGGGCAAATCAAATGACAAGGTGTTGCAGTAAATCTCCAACTCCAATAAGCCTGTGCAGAGAACACACCACACTACTCGGTTATAATATTGATAAGCTGAACAGCTAGACTGGGCAGATATACAACTATACAACTCTCTTCCCCAGCTATAAGATTCCTTGATATTTTCAGCTTCTTCTGGCCACGTGGTTCTGCCCCATATTCCTTC
This sequence comes from Apodemus sylvaticus, assembly GCF_947179515.1. Classification (NCBI taxonomy): domain Eukaryota; kingdom Metazoa; phylum Chordata; class Mammalia; order Rodentia; family Muridae; genus Apodemus; species Apodemus sylvaticus. Next base: position 81,135,036 of record NC_067483.1, on the reverse strand, counting down.
TACCTTCTTTTCCTCCATCTTCCTCTGTCTCACTTCTCTTGCCCCCTCTCTAAAACCTCCAGCCCCACCTTTCCCTTCCAAGGCCAAATAACAGGCTCTAGACTTTATTTGACCAGTTAAAATGGGGAGAAGGTTCACATGAAATCACCTACCTCTATAATCCACTCCTTTTATGGAATATTAATTCCGCTTCCTCAAGAGAGAAAGCAGAGTCCTCCAGTAGTATTATGCCCAGTTTTCTGAGGAACCACCAAACTGATTTCCAGAGTGATTGTACCAGTGTGCAATCCCACTAACAGTGGAGGAGTGTTCCTTTATCTCCACAACCACTCTAGCATCTGCTGTCTCCTGAGTTTTTTATCTTAGCCATTTTGACCAGTGTGAGGTTAAATCTCAAGGTTGTTTTGATTTGCATTTCCCTAATGACTAAGGATCTTGAATATTTCTTTAGGTGCTTCTCAGCCATTCAGTATTCCTCAAATGAAAATTCTTTGTTTAGCTCTGTACCACATTTTTAATAGGGTTATTTGTTTTTCTGGAGTCTAACTTCTTGAGCTCTTTGTATTTATTGGATATTAGTCCTCTGTCAGACCAGAGGACCCTGCAATACCACTCCTGGGCATATACCCAGAGGATTCTCCAGGATGCAATAAGGACACATGCTCCACTATGTTCATAGCAGCCTTATTTATAATAACCAGAAGCTGGAAAGAACCCAGATGTCCCTCAACTCTCAACTGAGGAATGGATACAGAAAATGTGATATATATATATATATATATATATATATATATATATATATATATATATATATACACACACACACACACACACACACACACGCACAATGGAGTACTATTCAGCCATTAAAAACAATGAATTCATGAAATTTTTTAGACAAATGGATGGAACTGCAAAATATCATCCTGAGTGAGGTAACCCAATCAGAAAAGAACACTCATGGTATGCACACACTGATAATGGATATTAGCCCAGAAGCTTGGAATACCCAAGATGCATTTCACATATTAAATGATGCCCAAGAAGGAAGACGAACAAAGTATGGGTACTTGGATCCTTTGTAGAAAGGGGAAATAAATACCCACAGAAGGAAATACAGAGACAAAAGGTGGATGGATCAGTGTCTGAGGGAAAGACCATCCAGAGATTACCTCACCCAGCAATCCATCCTATATGCAATTACAAAACCCAGACACTATTATGGATGCCCACAAGTGCTGGCTGACCAAAGCTGGGCATAGCTATCACCTGGGAGGCTCTCCTATTGCATGACAAATACAGAGGTGGACACTCTCAGCCAGCCATTGAACTGAGCACAGGTTCCCCAATGGAGCCAGGGGGGGGCTAGAGAAAAGTCCCAAAGAGCTGAAGGGGTTTGCAGCACCACAGGAGGAACAACAATATGAGTCAGCCAATACTCACAGAGTTCCCAGGGACAAAACCATCAACCAAAGAGTACACGTGGAGTTACCCATGGCTCCAGACACATAGGCAGCAGAGCATGGACTTGTTAAGACATCAAAGGGAAGAGAGGCCCTTGGACCTGGAAAGACTTATGCCTTAGTGTAGAGGAATACGAGGACAGGGAAGCAGGGGAGGGTTGATTGATGAAGGGAAGATAGCTTATGGGATTTCGGGGGAGTGGGAACCAGGAAAGGCAACAACATTTGAAATGTAAATAAAGAATGTATCTAATAAAGAGAGAGAGAGAGAAAGAGAGAGAGAGAGAGAGAGAGAGAGAGAGAGAGAGAGAGAGAGAGAGAGAGGAAGCAGAATTAACATGAAAATACAAACAGCACCAAGGCAATCCACAACAACAAGGTACTAAAATCCACCCTCCTTGTAGTACTTACACACAATAATCCTGTGTGGGATTCATTTTACACACATGGGGACACACACACACACACACACACATGCACACACACACACACACACACACACACACACACACACACACCACTACTATAATGGAAACAAAAGAAAAGTAAGTGATGACTTCTTCACTCACATAGAAATGCTCTTACACTACCATTGTTCACCAAACCATCAGCCATTAGCAACAATTCCAATCTTCTCCCATGGCAGCAGAGCCCTTTTCCCCCCTCTTCCCAAGCTCCCTGTTCAATGAAACTCTGCAACTCAGTCCTTACCTCAGGCTCTGCAGCACTTTCCTTTCCCATGTACCTCTGTAACACACCCTGCTCTTCCACCTATGCTGAAGCTTTAGGAGTGACTAGATAATTTTACAATCCAAGCAAGGGAAGAAAGCTGACTGCAAGCACAGAGATTTATTTAATGACAGAACGAGAAAAGGGCATGTGGGACTCATGGTGAGGAGTTAGCAAGAAAAGTGTGGAATCGGCTGTGAATGGGGGCTTAAAAAGAGAGAATGGGGTGGTTTAGAGACCACACGCACACAGACATGGTATAGAATAGAGTTTATTCAGGGCAGAAGATGGGAGTTAATGGTATAGTGGAAGTAGAGAAAAGGAGAGAGAGAGAGAGAGAGAGAGAGAGAGAGAGAGAGAGAGAGAGAGAGAGAGAGAGAGAGAGAGAGAGAGAGAGAGAGAGAGAGAGAGGAGGGGCAAGTAGCCCCTTTTATAGTGGGCCAGGTCTATGGGCGTGGCATACCTGGCTGTTGCCAGGTAAGTGTGGGATGGAGCTTAGACAGAATACCAACAGGCTGCATTTCAACTGATCTGACTTCATCGTTTTCTTCTTTAAGGTCATCAGTGGTAGAATGTAAAGGAACGCCACTCAACCGGACTCAGTTAGGAAAACCTCTCTGGAACCATACTTCTGAAAACCTGGATACCAATGATACTGTTTGCGGAGATAAGATTCAAGTACAGAAAATAAATGTGCATATGGTCTGTTGAAATACTGGCCCTATAAAAATCAGCTCTAAATTCTAGGAAATTGTGCTTTATTATATTCTTTATACGTTTTCTATTATCTAAATTTCATATGTTGTCTCTATAACTTCTATAATTGTGGATTTGCAATTTTAATACCTAAGACTTAAAAAAAAAATCACACATTTTCTGTAAAGCAGTATGCCTTTGGGAAAATCTTTTAACCATTTGAGAATTGCTTTAAAATAGTTAGTGGCCCTCAGATAAAGCTGGAGAATACAGGCTTCGGATGTGATGTAGGGACAAAGCATGCTCAGGAACAAATAGTCTGTGTGTTTTCTGTCCATGAAAGTCAAGGTATCAATAAGATGCAGGGGAAGGTTGACCTCAGCCTTAAGTATAGTTTCCAAAAATAATATGCTGAGGACAGGATCAAGTCTTTACTTGGTGTGAGTAATATGAGTGCATTATAGGGTGTAGTTATTTGAAAACAGGTCCTCAAAATGAGGCATTTAGAGTGGTACATACTATTTTCAACAGTAAGGAATCCCATTTTCAATTCCAGAGTGAAATAAAGTAAAATCACTGGAAACCTTTAAAGCAAAATGAAGAAGGCTTATGATAAATTAAAGCAAAGGAATTAAGAAATTAGTATTCCCAGAGAGGCCTCTCTAGAGTCCTGCTCACTTCTCTCACTGCTGTGAAGTCTTACTTGATAAAGCAACTGAAGGATCAGTAGGTTTGTTTTGGCCCAGGGTTTAATGGCAAAGAAGGAGGAGATGGAGGGCCACGCTCCTGCAGCAAGAGGAAGCAAAGAGAAATGAGTTCTAGAGTAGATCTCTCTCTGTGTCTATCTCTGTCTCTCTGTCTCTCTCTGTCTCTGTGTGTGTGTCTGTGTGTCTTTCTCTCTCTCTGTCTGTCTCTCTGTCTCTCTGTGTGTGTCAGTGCATCTGTGTGTGTATGTGTGTCCTCTATTTCTCTGTGTGTGTGTGTCTGTGTGTCTCTGTCTTCTGTCTCTGTCTCTATGTCCTTCTGTCTCTGTGTGTGTGTGTCTTTCTATGTGTGTGTCTCTCTTTCTTTCTCTGTCTCTATGTCTGTCTCTATGTTCATCTGTCTCTGTGTATCTCTGTGTGTGTGTATCTTTCTCTGTCTCTATGTCTGTCTCTCTCTCTGTCTTTCTCTCTCTCTCTGTATCTTTCTGTCTCTGTCTCTCTATCTCTGTCTCTCGGTCTCTGTGTGTATTTCTCTGTCTCTCTGTCTCTCTGTGTGTGTGTGTGTGTTTCTCTCTCCTCTCTCTCTCTCTCTCTCTCTCTCTCTCTCTCTCTCTCTCTCTCTCTCTCTCTCTCACACACACACACACACACACACACACACACACATTACAGACCTGACCTGAACCTATTCAATGATACCACCCACATTTAAGATGAGTGTTAGCAAATTCCTTACCACAGTCTAGAAACCTCCTCTAGCACATGGAAAAAGGATTCCAAGATCCTGTCATGTTTACAATCAACATTCACAGTCACACAGGGTGATTGTGTGAAATGGAGGTAAGAACATATATAGGTGTTTTGACAGCAGAAATATAGGCAGGAAGAGGCAAGAGCTAATGATGACTGCCTCTCTAATCTTGTAAATTCATGTCTTATCCCTCTATATCTATTCCATTCTAATGATATTGGAATTTTGAGCTTAATTGGATGTGTTTAAATCACAGTCTCTTCTTACCAATAGATTAATGTCACTGGAAAGCATTTGTGGAAGGAAATTCTGTATGGTTTTATTATTTCTTTGCTTTTCAAGCATGCACATGTAAGAAAGACTATTGTTTAGTACCTTGAAACTCCACTTTTCTTGTACTATAACCACAATGCACTTTTCAACAACAGATCTGTATCCACATCTAGTGTGTACATACAACATTCTTCAAACAATACACCTGAATTGGCAAAGTGGACATCCACATATAACAGATTGTAAATATAAATGCTGTGAACCTTGAAAATGATTGCTATCCTTAGAAATATCTTCATTAAAACCTTATTTATAGTCAAATACGTGACTGAACCTTATTGATACCATGAAAGATAGCCTTATACAGCCTAGCCTAGTTTGCATAAATGTACATCCAGACAAACTATGTCTCTAAAATGACCTTTTATGATGGTTATTCTGTTTACCACCTCCTTCCTATGTATCCTTGAGTGTATATCATCAGAATAAACTGCTCTGTGAAAAGTAACATGCACGAGGAGTAAATCCCTACCTAATCTGAGCCCATCAGTTGAAATACTCACTTGTGTTATATACCTTCAGCAAAATAACTCCTCCTCTTGGACTCCATGAAAGAAACTCTAAGAAAAACCTGGGGCACATGAATAGCCTTATTTATATGTTCCAAATTGATCCTTAAAATATTGCTTTCTGATCTGCACTGTCATTTTGCTTTGAATAAAGTTTCACTGCTTTTATAAAAGCCTGTGTGAGCCTTTACACCAAACATTTGAATAAAAGGGCAAGATTTTGGAAACTTCGGGCTTAGCCCCTGACCATTATCATAATCATAACAGAGATACAGAAAGAAAGAAAGAAAGAAAAACTTCATCAAATAGCAAAGATTAGGTCTTGGATTCCCAAACTTCCAGAAATGTCAGTAATGCATTTTTGCTCCTTATATAACACTTTATCTGTAGGGATCTGATACAAAACAAAACAGGCTAAGACAGAATGAAAGAGTGTTTTCCATAATAATCCGACACAGAGAAATCTATCTTACATAAACCTAAAATTTCAATATAGATTGATCAATAGATAGATAGATAGATAGATAGATAGATATACATATATATACAGATATATAGATAGAGATGTATAGATATAATCTACAAATGCTATGCACTGAAGTCAAGAGTGGCAGTGTCAAATCTAACTATATGCATTATGGAACAATATGCCTGGGGAGATGTGAATAAATGTCTATGCAATCCTGGCCAAAGTTCAGATACAACCAAAGTCCAATTTGGTGAAACATTAGGATTTATTTTTACTGTGGTTCTTATAAGAATGTTGATGAACACTACACTACAATGCGGCCCAAGGGTGGTTTCTTCTTCTTTAAGCTGGGGAATTCTGGACTCTATTGTTTGTCTGTTGCCTGTTTCCTTTCTTTTCATGCTTTCTTCCCAGCAATAACTTATATGAACCAAGGTGTTTTGGATATTCTACATTTCTATACATATCTCCTTTCCTCCTTTTCCCTTCCTTCTCCTTTTCCTTCTCCAAGCCCCACCACCATCTTTAATTTTTCTTTTAATTTTGTAATGTCTCCAAAGAGTTCTTCCCTGGTAGGAGAGTGAAAATTTCCAGAGTCTGTTTCAAAGATGCCAGTTCTACTAACTCATGGAAAGCTTGAAAAAGGAGCATTCTTCAGGGTAGTGTCTTAACAGACTAGTACTGTAGCTCAAACATCATCGCTCTTCTCCAAAACTCATGCTGAAACTTCCTAATGGGATAGAGTTGAGCTATGGTTTGGCATTAAAGAGTTGAGAATCACTGAGAGGTCTCGAAGCCTTCACATCAGAAGCACACGGGTGTTTGCAAGATGAGCAGTGCCTATGCAACACAGCTACAATTTATGGTTTTAGATGCCATTTTCATATCTGTGATATGCTTTGATCATACTCACACCCCTTACCTCTCTCGTCCCCCTCCTTCCTATTGATCTCCTTTTCTCTCTTGTAAACTTCTCTGAATACTTTCATGTCTTAAAAAACAAACATGTAAACCTCTATATTCTACATAGGAGAGAAACTGTGATATTTTCTACCCCCTTTTCTACAAATGATGTCATTTCATCCTTCTGTATGGCTGAATAAAACTATAGTGTGCATACACTACATGTTTTCTTTATCAATATAAAAAAAGAATATTGATGAGGCATTACTTACAGGAGCAGAAATGACCTAAAGATAGCAATGTTGCCACTCCATTCTAAAGTGAGAAATATCTCACAACAGCTAGAAACCTAGGGTACCCTTCACAGTCTGCAGACAGTCCAACATATTGGAGAGTGCCCCCTTCAGGAAGTTTGGAGGCTCTGAGCCTTTTCTGGACAGCTTGGTTCATTTCTACTTATTTAAGGGGTATTTAGCTTGTCCTAGGGTTACTATCAACATGCCTGACAACCTGCACTTGTCTGGGGAGAGAGGACAATATTATATCTGATTTCAGGGGCTTCCTGAAGTCTATAAGTTGTTAACTTCTTAACCTTAATGATCGTCCAGGCAATATGGAAGATTTCACCAATTCTTAGAATACCCTGCTATTTTGCATCTCTTTTAATGCCTTATGTCTTAACAAGCTTTCCTCTAAGGTGAAAGATTTTGATCTTGAAGTAAGCTGTTGTATAACAGTCCCTCTGATGTTTACATAAGGACTCACCTCCTCCCCTGCCTGTACTTTTGCCACTCAAAGTGCAGAGAAAGACCAGTAACATTGTTATCAGTTTCTTTTAAGACTTTTGGGCAAAAGAAAAAGTAGAATGCCTGGTACAATGATTGCATGATTGTTATAGTGGTAATGGTGGTGACCAACTGCTTTCAGTTTGGACTCGAGGCTTGCTATACAAGAGAAGATTCATACCTAATGTTATACACCTTGTCAATACCTCTCATCTGGAGGTCAGTGGGCCCTAGACAGGAATAATATAATGTATTGTCAGTTTTCCTTTAAAATGTGCGTGTTTCTATCCACAGATTAGTGCTACTCTCTGCCTTGGTCAGAGAAGCTGCTTTTTACAGTGAGTTCCTATTAATTCCAGTGACTAGAAACTTCCAGAACTAGAAAGAGGCTTTGTGACTACAGGTTGGTTCCTTCATTAGCAGGTGAATGTCTTTCTTCTTTAATCAGAACTTCCTTGAACAAAATTACTGCCAGTGACTTAGCCAGCCAAAGACACTTTTATCAACTCTGGCTGTTTAGAACACTGAGAAAACAGCATAATTTTAGCTCATGTCTTTAGCTCTCAGTGGTGCAGGTTCAATGATTTTTTTCTTAAAATACTTTGTATCAGGCTTTTGTTTTATTGCTTTGAAGGATCTACATGAATTAGGAATCATTTCCATGTTGGCCAGAGCCAGAGCACATTCTCAGCACCTAATGAAAAGACTCCTATGATTTATGCAAACAATGAAAAATTTAGGAGCCAAACAGAAAGCCTCACCTACAGATTAAAAGACAAGGAAGACAGAATTTCAGGTTTTGAAAACAAGTTAGAAGGAATGGATATTTCCATCAAGAAAAATGTTAAATTTAAATAAACCTAAGCACAGTACATCTAGGAAATCTGGGATATCATGATGACAACAAAAAAATCATATGAATGATCGATATAAAGAAGGAGAAGAAACCCAGGTGAAAGGCATAGGTACTTTAACAAAAGCATAGGTAAATTGTTGTACTAAAGAAAGAGATGATTATCAAGGTGCAAGCAGCACATGGAACATGAAAGACACAGGACCAGAAGAGAAACTTTCTGCGTTATATAACCATTAAAACATTAACTGTACAAAATAAAGAAAAGATATTTAAAGCTGCAAGGGAAAAAGACTAAGTCACTTATAAAAGCAGACCTATTAGAAGAACTCTTGACTTTCAATGCACCCTCTGAGAAGAAAGATCATGGCAAATGTTTTACAAATTCTGAAAAACCACAGATGTCATCCTAGACTGATATTCCCAGAAACATATTTATATATTGCTGCATCTAATTTGACCCTTATCCATTAAAACTGCAAGTTAACAATAGAAACAACTTGAATATATATACATATATATATATATGTATGTGTATGTGTGTATGTGTATATGAATATGCATATGTATACATATATATAACACAATCTACAGAGAAAGAAAGAAAACATTTCATGATAAAAAACAATATTTTAATAATTTCCCTCTACTAATCCAGATCTATAGAAGACACTACAAAACTTCAAAAACTTCAATATGAAAGGTTAATATACCCAAGAGGACACAAGGAGTAAATAATCCAAGAACAGTTCATCAAAAGAGGGAAAAATCCAGTATAACAAATAATTAATTAAGGAATTAATAAATGCTATTCAGTAATAACTCTCAATATTCATGGTCTCAATTCCTCCAACAAAAAGACATAGGCTAACAGAATAGGTTAGAAATCAGGATCTATCTGATGAGCATAACAACATACTCTACCATCAAAGATTCTACCATTAATTTAGGGTGGAAAATGGAAAATGGTGTTCTAAGTAAATGGAACCAAGAAGCAAGCAGGGTATGAAAGCCAGGTTTGACTCACAGCCTTTGAGTCAAAACTAATTATAAGTAAAAAGGAAGGGCATTGTATAATCATTAATGGAAATCATACCAAGAAAATATTAAAGCCTTAACATGTATGCGCCAGATATAATGGTATTTAATTTCATAAAAGAAACATTACTACATCTAAAATCATATATTGAGCCCATCACAGTGATAGTGAGTGACTTTTCAATATGCAACTGTCACCAATAGATGGCCATTCAGACAAAATTAACAGAGAAATTTTGAAGTAACATTATAAATCAAAGAGACTTAACAGTCATTTTCAGAAAATGCTATCCAAAGGCTAAAGCCTATATTTCTTTCTCAGAAGTCCATGGAACTTCCTTCAAAATTTACCACATATTGGGACATAAAGCAAGTCTTATCAGATATACTTGAAATAACACCCTGCATTTAATCTGACCCCCCAACAACTAAAACTGCAAGTCAACAATAGAAACAACAGGAATTATATAAACCCATGATTTGGGGGTTGGTATTGTACATTGTGTATTCAGATGCTGATTCTATGCCTAGACATCTGTCTACAGTCTAGATGGTGGCATAGTCAAATGTGTCTCTGGTCTCATTGTTATGTAAAAGTTGTTCTTCATCATCCCTGATGGGATAATAAAGAGCTGACTCAGCCTATGATTGGGCAGAGGAGATAGGAAGAATGAACTTTAGAGCCCAGCCAGGGTCCCAGCTGGAAGAAGAGGAAGTAGAGAAGACAACAGAGAAAGAGGAAGGAGTGGAGAGAGCATTTAGTGGAACCAGAATTTGCCATGAAATCGCGATGAGTAAGTCAGTATGTGGTCATACATGAACCAGAGCAAGCCAGACAAGACCAGATCCGCAAGTAATGAGGCATTTGTCTGGGTATTAGACTTAGAATGTTAGAATAGCTTAGAACCTGCCAACAGCTTATTAACAAAATATGGGTGTTATTTTGTTAATGAGTCATTTACTTGGGAGCTAAAACTGGCTACAGAGGGCATAAAGAAACATATACAATTTTGTTTTTACCAATCAATCATCTGACAGAGGGTTAGAATGCAGAATATACAATGAACTAAAACTCTGAACATCACAAGAACAAATATCTCTACTAAAATGGGATATAAAAGCAAACTGAAGAATCTCAAATAATGAAACACAGATGTTGGAGGAACATTACAAGCCATCAGAATAATGGATATTAAAACTACTCTGATACTACATTTCCCTGATGGCTAACATTTCTCTCTGTGTTATTTCAGCCATTTGAGTTTGCTTTATTGAGAATTCTCCATTTAGCTCTGTGCCCCAGTTTTAATTGAGTTAAGTGGATTTTTGAGGTCTAGTTTCTTGAGTTCCTTATGTATTTGGGGTATTAGCCATCTATCAGGTGGGAAATCCCATTTAATTGTTGATCTTACCGTTTGTGCTAATGCTAGTCTGTTCAGAAAGTATTTTTTTATGCCCATGAATTCAAAGCTATTTCCCACTTTCTCTTCTACTGGGTTCAGTGTTCCTAGTTTTATGTTGAGGTCTTCAATACATGTGGAGTTGAGTTTTGTGCAGGGTGGTAAGTGTGAATTTATTTGCATTCTTCTACATTCAGACATTCAGTTTGATGAGCAACAAAAGTTAAAGATGCTATCTTTTTATCTAGTGTGTATCTTTATTAAAATGAAAACAAAACCTAGTTGTTTATAGGACTCATGTCTAGGCTTTCTGTTCAATTCCATTGATCAGTATGTTTGTTTTCATACCAATACCATGTTGATTTTTATTACTATAGCTCTGCAATGCAACTTAAAATTGAATATGGTAAAACCTCTAGCAGTTCTTTTCTTATTCAGGATTGTTCTAGTTATTTTGAATTTTTTTTGAGTGTATGTGTTTTCAGAATGCCAAAGAATAATAAAGGCAATGACAGTAATGCTAGCTAGGAAGGAGTAAAACTATTTTGTTTCTGGTGGTACTATACACATTATGAAAATTAGTGTGTACTCTCCTCAAAAAGCTAAATACAGATTTTTTTTTCATAAGACCAAGCTATTCCACTCTTGGGCATATACCTAGGATACTTCACAAAGATATTTTCTCATCATTGCTCATTGCTGTTCTATTACTAATAGTCAAAGTGGAAATAGTCTGTCACCTGAAGAATTGATAATGAAGACATGAAGTATTTACACAGTAGAATATTATTCACCTGTTAAGAAAAAATGTAATCTTCAAATTTGAAGGTAAATAGCTGGAATTAGAAACAATCACTAGAGTGAGGTAAGGTACCCCAGAAAGAGATATATTGCATGTTTTCTCTTACATGTAAATGTTAGCTTTTAAGCTTTAGATATGCATATTTTTATTTAGAATAACCACAGTGGTTGGATAGCTAATATGGGACCAGGTGAATGGAGGGGATCTTCCAAGGAAGAATAAATATGATATAGTATCATAAAAATATAAAGGGGGAATGAGTATAGGGATAAATGGGTAAGTGGCTGGGGGGAGGTGGAAATAAGGAATAGAGAGACAACTCACATGAAAGACCTTTTGAAAAGCCATGTGGAAACCTACTACTGTAGAAGTTTCTGAAATATATGCATATATGACAGTAATTTCTATGGAGACACCACATAGTGGGGGAGACAAAATCTCTAGTTCCAGGTTTGGTTTACATCTCATTAAATGTTTGGCCAAAGGGCTCCCAGGAACCTCCCTCAAACTTTGCTTCCTATTGTTTATTTTGATTTTTATTTTATTAGAGAGAGAAGGGGAGGGAGGAAATGAGGGAGGGAGGGAGAGAGAGAGAGGGGGGAGATCACAATTATGCTTGAGCATGTAAGGAGATAGGTCTGGGAAAGGCAAGGCAAGACAAAGACTACGAAAAAATTTCCTGTATGAAAAAAATTCCTGTATGAAATTTTATATTAAAAAGCCAATACATAGGAAACGAGAAAACGGAATCAGCAGAGCAGGTAGCATGGCAGCAAAAGCACATGCAGCAGAGCAGCGGTGACATGTAGGCCAGTCTTCAAATGGCGAGGCTGCAGGCTTCCTGGATGCTGACAGAGCAGCTAAACAGTGTAAGGACAGTGGTTGAAACAAGAAAGAACAGTATGGCAGAATCAGAGAAGATTAAGTATCTAAGGCATAGAGAGCTAGAGAAGAGACACTCAGGATCTGGGCCTAGAGACATTTTCCAAGGGCTGTTGAATGTTTAGAGCCAGAGTTCTCAGTCCCCTACACCTCAGATCTTTAACACGGGCCACTATCAAAGACTGAAAAGTCCCAAAACCTAGTTTCTCCATGAAGCTATAACTCCAGGGTAAGTGAATGCTGAGTTGCTAAGCCTTCAAGAGTTGTAGAAGTAGAAGAGCCAAGAGTAAGAACGGTTTAGGACTGTCTACTCAAGAGCTGCAGGCATGTAGGCAAATTGCAGCACTAAAAGGGACCATTTGTACCTATTCTTTCCCACCTACTGCTTTTTCTCTGTGTCAAAATCAGAAGGTAGAAGAGCTGCCAAAGACCAGCTTTTGGAAAAGTTTATTGCATGTCCACGTGCCCATCCAAGTAAAGCATGCGACCCTAAGCACCCAAACAGTAACACCACAAGAATGCAATCCTTCTTGCACATTGGCTGAGATGACCTCACCACACCCACTGTCTGATGCCATTTGTTCTGTGTCTCAAATTACATGAAACACCAGAGATTCTTCCTTCTCCTTTACAATAAAAACAAAACAAAACACTGTCAGATAAGAGTCACTTCAGGTGCCTGATTTTACTGACACCTAAGAGCTCTGCCACTTATCAGTGAGTATATACCTTGTGTGTTCTATTGTGATTGGATTACCTCACTCAGGATATTTTCTAGTTCCATCCATTTGCCTCAGAATTTCATGAATTCATTCTTTTTAATAGCTGAGTAGTAATCCATTGTGTAAATGTAAATGTACTACATTTTCTGTATCCATTCCTCCCTTGAGGGACATCTCAGTTCTTTCCAGCTTCTGGCTAGTATAAATAAGCCACTATGAACTTAGTGTAGTATGTGTCCTTATTAAATGTTGGAGCATCTTCTGGATATATGCCCAGGAGTTATTCCACTCCTGGGTCCTGGGACTCTGGGTTCTCAGGTAGTACTATGTCCATTTTTCTGAGTAACCACCAAACTGACTTCCAGAGTGGTTATACCAGCTTGCAATCCCACCAGCAGTGAAGGAGTGTTCCTCTTTCTCCACATCCTCTCCAGCATCTGCTGGCACCTGAGTTTTTGATCTTAGCCATTCTGAATGGTGTGAGGTGGAATCTGGGGGTTTTCAAAGGGGAAACAAAGAAAGGGGATAACATTTGACATGTAACTAAAAACAATAATAAAAAAAAACTGAAACCCCCTCCAAAAAAATGAGCTCTGTGACAGCTGCCCAGGCTTCCAGGGTATCATTGCATTGGCATACTGTACCCACCAGGCTTATCCATCCATAAATATCCATAAACAGTGCAGAAATGCTAAGGAAGCATTAACTTATTCACCAACTGCTAAATCACTAAACAGCTAAAGGAAAGCAGTTTAGCTCGGGTCCAGCGGGCATCTAATTCCAAATCCCTTCCTATTTATTTATCATTAGATATGCATGTGTGTAATATCCTTCTCAGGTTATTTTCAGGATGGGAGAATTATTAACAAGTGGAACAATGGTTTAGGAAGAGCTTAAACTGAATGTAGCTGTACCGCATATGTAGAAACAGGCTGAATTCTCCTCCTGCTACATCCACTCTGAGTGGGAAAGAGGGAGAAGCATCTGGGGACTCTCACTTTCCCTTTCTGATATTGCCTTTATGTAATGTAAGAACGTAATTCTTAGTGACCCATGGGTAAGTCTATTATTGGTCATGAAGGTTTAAGGTTAGAACACGTACCTGTAGAGATCTGTAAGAAAAAAAAAAAACAGCATGGTAGGCCTTAGTTTTTCATGGTAGGTAAAGTGTATCTAGGCAGGAAACCATCACATCTTGCTAGCTGGGGAAATTGAAAGCTAAGAACACTGGGAGGAGCTCTTTCTTGCAACTCTCCTCTCCTCAGGGAGAGCACAATACAAGTCAGTCAGGGTTGCTCAACTTGAAGTGAAATGACTCTGACCAATGTCATTTTCCCCATCTCTTAAAATACTTGGTTCTTGGCAGTTTAGGGATTGCAACATCCCTGTCCCATTTCTGAGAAACATTTCTTTCTCAAATGAAACTAGCCTGCTTTCTTGCCTTGCAGATGAACTAGGATCTGGACACTGCTAAAGAAATCCCCAGGGAGATGAGTGTCCTATCCTGAATGGAGTTGAGAGCTCTGGGGAAACCATCAATGGCACAGGGTTCCATTGTTGGTTCCTCCAGGGGAGTGTGGAGGGGTCTGGGATGCACTCTGGGCAGTGAACCCTCAAGCAGCAAGATTGTGATGGGGCAGATAGCAAACATCTTTATACCACCCTTACTGGAGTCTGGGCCAACACAAATGCAATTTGATTGTGGCAGATCGTAAAACAAACTTTCTAAGTGTAAGTCTGAGTAAACAGTACACAGGAACACAGCTTCCATTAGTTTGGCTAAAGAGTGCAAAGGAACCTCTTGACTGTGGTGATTGGTTGGGTAAAATAAAAGAATTATCAGGAAACGTTGTTTAGTCAAAAGTACATCCGGACACGGAGCTGCTCTCTCAATATCACACAGCAGGCAAGATGATGGGCATGTGCAGTAGAAAGTGTCTCTGATTCACAAGCACAACTACTCAAACGATGATTTAATGATTTCATGGGCACTTTTAAGGACCTGTTTCACACCCTTCTACTCGAAAGCAGCATTTCAAGCACTGTGAGGGAACTTGCATCATCTGAAGATTTCACTGCTCTGCTTTCTTAGTTTGTGTTTTTACTTTCTTACATTAAGACATGGGGAAGAGATAAAGAGTTAATGTAAAAAACATTTCTATTACCTACTCGTGGAATATTCTACCTGTATACTCTGGAACAGCCTATCATGTGTACTTGAACAAAGTATTTTAAATGTCGATTAAGGGTTGTTCCCACATTAGAAAAACCTTCTCAAGTTTATCAGTTATATTGCTAAACTTTCTAACTCTTTGCACATGTTTTCACTTTGTCAATTTAGAAAGTGCCATAAATCAATGTTTGTTCGTGTCTTGTGGCTCTTTCAAATTACAGTTTATTTATGCTCTCTCATACACAAATGGGATGTACGATATGCACATACTTGACTGGGTGTGTGTTCATGTGTGCATATATGGGACAAAGTATATTTCAGGACACTATTTCTGTATGGTGAGTGAACATGAGTTATAATAAACACAATGTGCTATCTTACTGAATAAATCCATAGTCCAAAATATTCTATTTTTTATTGAAAGCACAACTCGATAATTTTGTGATAGCTATTGAAAAACTTTCCCTGAGTTATATTTGAAAGTACATAACTAAAAATAACCTAGCCTTTCAAAGAATTATTGTGTAATTTGTTTTTTAAATTATTTCACCATTAAAGGAAGATTTAAGAACAACGTACAGGTGAATGTGTTTAGAAGTTAACAAAAGTTATATTTCCATGGCTGTGGAGCTGCTCTGTGCATAGACTGAAAACAGTGTAATTTGGGATTTTGTTTTGTTTTGCTTTCTTTCTATTATTGCCCTTTCACCTTATGGTATTTGCTCCTTACATTCAAAGATAAATAAATCATGCCCTCCTTTCTCTGCCTGTCAACCATGTTGTTTCCTCTTTCTTTGACCAGGGCTTCACTTTAGAAGCAGAGGCAGCTAAGCAGGCTTGTTTTTCATTCGGCTCAGCCTTTGGTTTCACGTATTTCTCAGATTCACTCACTGTTTCCTTCCTATACTTTCAGTGTCTGTTTCTATGTGGGTCTTGCCATTAAAACTACTAAGACTAAAGCATCCACACTTTGGTCATCCATTTTCTTGAGCTTCAGTCCTACTTAGAAGGGGGAACAAAATAATCACCGGGAGGTAGAAAGTGGCAGGGACCTGGGAGGGAGAGAGGAGGGGGAGGGAAAGGATCCAGCGTGGGAGGAGACAGAGGGGGTGGGAGAAGTACAGAGGGTCAGAAATTGAACGGAGGTATGTACCAATGTGGGATGGAGAACCAGAGGTAGCCACAAGAACATCCCAGATACCAGAGAAGCAAGAGGTTCCCAGGACCCAACAAGGATGACATTAGCCAAAATAGCCAACAAAGGGGATATAGAACCTGTAGAGACCATATCCAGTGGTTACTTAGGCACAGCCCCTCCCCCCCACTCCCTTCCATTGAGTGATGGGGTAACACACCTATCTACAAATATTAACCCAGAATTGCTCCTGTCTAAAGGAAATTCAGACAGAGTGGAGCAGAGACTGAAGGAAAGGCCATACAGAGACTGCCCCACCTAGAGATCCATCCCATCTGCAGATGCCAAACCCAGATGTTATGGTTGATGCCAAGAAGAGCTTGCTGACAGGAGCCTAGTATATCTGTCCCTTGAGAGGCTCTGCCAGAGTCTGACCAAAACCGATGTGGATGCTTATGTGCTTACAGCCAACCATCAGACTCAGCATGGGGACCCCAATGGAGGAGTTAGGGGGAGGACTGAAGGAGCTGAAGGGGTTTGCAATCCCATAGAATGAACAACAAAATCAACCAACCAGACAACCCAGAGCTCCCAGGGACTAAACCACCAACCAAAGAATACACATGGAGGGACCCATGGCTCCAGCTCATATGTAGCAGAGGATTGCCTTACCTGGCATCAATGGGAGACCCTTGGTCCTGTGGAGGCTCAATGACTCAGTGTAGAGTAATGCTAGGGCAGTGAGGCAGGAATGGGTGTGTGGGTGGGGGAGCACCCTTATAGAAGGAGGGGGAGGGGAGAGGATGGGGGATGTGCAGAGATAAAACCAGGAAGGGGGAAAACATTTGAAATGTAAATAAATAAAACAGCCAATAAAAAATAATAATAATAAAACTACTAAGACTAGATTTGAATTATGTTTAGTGCCGGCACCTATTTAAACTAGTGGAGCTGAATATATTCTACCATCTAAAATTTGGCAGCGGCACTCTCGCATATTCTGAATACAATTATGGCAAAATCTTAATAACATTTCTACAACAAAACGTGAATGTTCACATGTAATTCAGATTCATAAAAAATATCCAGAGCCTCCTACCATCTCACATCCAACTATATTTTGGATATATCTGTATTGTCACAAGTCACAAAATAATTAAAATCTTTTCAATTTTAAACCTTTTGTATTTTACAATAGATGCAGGACTTTAGCAGGATTTAAGCATGACTTGCAGAAAGAAAGTCTCTATTAACAAATTAAATCATCGAAGGAAATCATGTCTAAAAATAGGAAAAACAACTATTGATATAATGTCCCTTGGGAAATGTTGTGACTTGACAATAAAAAGTACACAGATGTTCAGCATGCAGTCATAGGAGCACACAACACACACAGAGAAGGAGCAAATACCAAGGAATATGAGAGTATAATGAGAACTGCTTAAGAAACAGGAAGTGAGCTAGGGCCAGAGTGAAGCTGTCAACCACGACTCTAATTTATGACAAGAGGATGCAGACCCTTTGCACTTTGGCCAAGAGCACAGGGAGAGTCAAGCATATATCCAGGGACAGGTTCCAGCACCAAAAAGGGATAAAAGAAGGACCCAGGATTTCAAGACTCACAACTCCAAACAATACAGTGCCTGCCAATTTCCACACATTCTCCCACCACAAATAATAACAGACATAAGTCAGCTATGAATCAGGAAGAATTTCTAGACTTGTTTATCAATTGATTAGTTTTCTAGTGCCACTTTTTGTATTTAACTCTCTTTCTCATGCATACTTAGGGACAACACTGTGGAGTAGAAAAAGAAAAGAACATTCACTTACATGGGAATATCTGTTTGGGGAAGTGTGTGTGTGTGTGTGTGTGTGTGTGTGTGTGTGTGTAATACTGTATCCATTTTTATCTTTTAGGCTCATCCATAATTTGAGAAATGGTGAGTGAATACAAGAAAATTGTTCTTCTAAAAAAAGCTATCAGGCTAGGACAATCAAGTCCTCCTTACTAAGAAATAAACTAAAATTAACTGAAAAATGCAAACTGATTATGACAGGATTCAGTTGGCCGACCTGATGGAGGACAAGTTCCCCCAAAAGGCTGGACTGGACAAACTGATAGAAGTATGTGAGCTCATAGAAGAGTTTGAAGACCCTGCTGAAAAACTTAAAACAGAGAAGGCAAAAGGTAACAGAGAGTACTGTGATAGGGAGCCCACCCTTTCTCCACACTTCCCAGCTTGTTCCTAATCAAAAACTTCTTTCTTAATATAATTCTAATGTATTTAAGATTGATGTCTTCAGGGGGGGTTGAAATTTGTTTAAAGGAGGAGATTATAGATTCCAATACAATATACATATTAGAAAATGGTAAAGTAAAATAAAAAAAATAATTGATCTGAGAGATCCCAATACCTTGAGAATGAAAAAATTTTGTTTCCCAGAAAAGTGGACAAGGTTCCTTGGGGTAGCCACAAAAAAAAATGGGCCATTAATCAATGATGATCCTGACACTGGATCAAAAGGGAGTATAAGCCCAGAGCTGAATCAGTTCCTAGATTCTCCAAGGCCTCACTAAAAATAATAGAATAGATCAAAATGTACTAATGTCGCTGTTTCAGTCCTAGCCAATCATGTTAGAGATTACCTAACCATTCTAGAAAATTCCTCCGGCCCTGCTTAAAAAGGGCCTGGGAGTACCTCGCTAGGTTGTCACCATTTTGAATGTATGGCTGACCCTGGCAAGTTAGAAATTTCTGCTCTTGGCTTTTAGAAACTGTTTGAGTCTGGAGTCTTCCTTCAGTGATTCTCAGAATTACAGAGCCAGAATTAATCAAATCAATGTGTGAAGTTTTCAAATAAAAGTCAATGTTATGGGCTGAAGAGTTGGTTCAGTTGTTAAAAGTATGTGTTGCTCCTTCAAAAGGCCCAGGTGTGATTACCAGCACCCATATGGAGTTTTATCAACTCCTAGGCACCAGGTATTCATATGGTGCACAGACACACATGTAGGCAAAAACATTCATACATCTAAACTAATAAAAATAGAATCTAAAAAAAATTGAAGGTGGAAAATGATAAGAAAAAAGAAAAAATAATGTTATATAAAATACTTAAAAATAAAATTAATTTAGAGAAAAGTTCATTAAAACTTATTTAAATAAGTTAGTACTCATGTTTAGTTAATATTTAATTCCATTAATATTCCTCCTGCCAGTAAATGTGTCACAATATTTAATCATAGTAATAATAATAAAAACTATCTCAGAGATATGACCAAGTCCCCTTTACAAAGTCAATTGGTATTAAAGGAAACATGATAAAATTAGGCATAGTGTACACCCTCATGGTCCCTGCACTCAGGAGGCCAGAGGAGGGAAAGCTCGAGTTTTGAGACCAGCCTGGACTACATAGTCAGACCCAGTGTCAAATACCAAACAACAACAATAAGAGTAAGAGGTCCAAAACAAACGAACAAAAAAAGTCCAAGTCTAAGATCACCACTTTGTCACATTATCAAACCATAATTTCTTTCTCTGTCGCTGTAATTTGGAATGACCCATATGAAGACTGTCCATAGGGGTTGTCCCCAGCTTGTCCCCTTTGGCTACCTTGTGGCTGTGTTGGGCTTCTGCAGCAGAGGTAGGCAGTACACCGAGCCATACACAGGAGCTAAGTGGGAACAGTGGGTGGGATCAACTTCCAGGTTCGCTGTGCCTTCTTTACTCCATCAGTTCGAAAGACGAAGAAAGGAAAAGGAAACACTACATTGGCCAAAGAAAGGAAAGATGAAGCCGTAGTAATTTCCCAACCTACATCCACCATGAATCAACCAGAACCAACCCTGGGGACACAGTCAGCACAGGTCGAGTGGCTGAGCTCTCAAGAGAAAAGCTTCTCTCTGGCTTCCCTTCCACTTCTGTCCTTTTTGAGAATAATCAGTATTTTATGTAGTCTAAAGAACTCGTGAAGATGGGAGCTACTCAGCACATTCACAGTTTCTAGTCATCTGCATTGTTTCAGAAATACCATAGTGTAAAGTAATTCCCAGTGATGGAAACAAGAAATGATTCCATGTTTTTAAAAGTTCTTAACTGAGGTAATCACTAGTTAAAGAACACTTCTTTCCAAAACTGGTTAAAAGATTTAACCCTAAACTGAGCCTGGTATACAGAGTTCCAGGCTATCCAAGGTTACACAGTAAGACACTGTCTTTAAAAATAAATAAATTAATTAAATAACAACAACAACAACAACAATAATAATAGACAAGAGGAAGGCTAAAGCCAAAATCCATCTGTTTACTTGAGAGTGGAGTAGTATGTTTCTAACAACATTATACTCTGGAAAGTCCAGGGAACTAATAAAGGAGTGAATGCTACAGGAAACATTTAAAGCAAAAGCAATTTCATCTCAGATTTTTTTTTTTGAAATCCACTCAAGAGCAGCTAACAATTGCCAAGTTCTTCTCATGCTATCTGCATCCTGAGCAGGAAAGAGAGAAGCGGCCTGGTGACTTAGCTTTGCCTTTTCAGGGTTCATCTTTATTCAAAAGAGGGCACAGTCCTAGTGACTCACTGAGAGTTTGTTGGCTATAGAGTTTTTTATATTTGGATCTTGTACCTGTTAAGATTTGTAAGAAAATCTGTGTTTGACTTTCTTACAGTAACTAAAAGATATGCAGGAAGAAACTGTTGAGTTTCAACTCTGGGGAAATCGAAAGCTACTCACACTGCTGGGAGGAGAACTTACTGTTTTTTAGTTCTTCTGCCCACAAAACAACACCCAGCTGAGACACCCAGGAAGCCTCAGTCCACGGAGCGAGTCTAACCTGAGAATTTCTGTAGATTACATTCTCTAGTTCCCAAGAGTTCTTACACACACACACACACACACACACACACACACACACACACACACACACACATCAACTTCTCCCACTCCAACAAACTTCAAGAAGAGGAAGGAAAAAAGAGAAGAGGAGGAAGGAGTGGAGAAGTCTTGAGTGCTATCCCCATAGAAGATCTCAGAAGCTTTACATCTCTATAGAAACTTCCAGTAAGTGGGTTCTACCTGTTTTCTTTAGATATTAGCTACATCTGTGGAAACAGCAAGAACAGAGAAAAGAGCTTTGCAGGTTCTTGTGGTGGAGGCGGTGCAAGTCTGGTACCTGCTGCACTCAGCAGTGAGCCCATAGCAGCTGGATTAGGGTCATTCACTCAAAAAGATGGCCGACATCTTTAGTCCTCCACCACAGAGGAATCAGCTAAGAACAAAACACTTTGTGTATTTTAGACTGTTTAACGAACTTTCTAAGTATAAATCTGAGTAAGTGGGTAACATGAAGGCTTTAATTATCTCGGATAGGGAGTTCATGGTTAGCTGGTGGCTGTGGGTGAATGAGTAGGCGAAAGATAAGAGAGTCGCATGAGAAGTTACCGTGAATGAAAAGTGCCTCTTGGACATGAAATGGAATTTTCTAGTATCCAATCACTATGTGTAGTAGGAAGTTTCTCAGATTCATACCATGTAAACGCACAATGTTTTAACAATTTCCCTAGCACATTCTATATTCTCTTCTTCACACTTCTCTGAAGGTGGTATTTCTGTTATTGTTAATTTCTATCATCTGGAAAGAAAACTGTTTTGGCTGAATTGTTTTCTTTTTGGTTCTCTAATGGTAAGATGTAAGGGAGTGATGCAAAGTTAATTAGAACAATGTATCTTGCACACTTATAGAATGTTTTGAAGACTATATGTACCATGACAGAGGACTTTGTGTCTTTGTGTATAATTGAATAGAAGCTCTTGCGTATTGACTTCAGAGTTCTGTGAACATTGGACCAGACTCACTAAATTTACCATTTATGTTGCTAAACTATCTAAATCAGGGCAAAAGATTTTACTTTTTTTTATTCCAGTTAGCAATCAAGAGATGTACGTATTTTTATTTATTATTATTTTTATTGGTTATTTTATTTATTTACATTTAAATGTTATCTCCCCTCCTGTTTTCTTCTCCATAAAACCCCTATCTCATCCCCTCTTCCCCCTGCTTCTATGAGAGTGCTCCCCCACCCACCCGCCCACCAATTCCTACCTCATCGCCCTAGCATTCCCCTACACTGGAGCTTCTAGTCTCCACAGGACCAAGGGCCTCCCCCCCATAAATGCCAGACAAGGGCATCCTCTGCTACCTGCGGCTGGAGCCATGGCTCCCTCCATGTGTATTCTTTGGTTGGTGGTTTACTCACTAGGAGCTCTGGGGCGTCCGGTTGGTTGATATTGTTGTTCTTCCCATGGGATCACAAACTCCTTCAGCTCCTTCAGTCCTTTCTCCAACTCCTCCATTGGGGACACCATGCTCAGTCCAATGGTTGGCTGCGAGCATCCACAACTGTTAGTCAGACTCTGGAAGAGCTTCCATAGATATGAACTTCTAAATGTAGCATGATATTCTGGTCTTTACTATTATTATTAGATAAATCAAGTACTTGTATGAATGTTATCATTTTGTAGTATTTTACAGCAACTTTAAATCTAGATGAAATTACTTTTCTTTAGTTGCAATGTAAAATGATTTGATTTAAAAAATTTCCCCCTCCAGTGAATGTTCTTAATAACATATGACTATATATCAATTTTTATTATATTGTATTTTTGTTATTTAAAATAATTTTAAATTTAAATATATTCTTACAGTTCTTCCACTCCCCAAATCCTTTCAGATCCTGTGTCCATCTCTACCTACCTAACTTTAAGTTCTTTCTCAAAAAACCCAAAAACCTTATACAACTAAACCCCCAAAACAAACAGAAAATATAACAACACCCAAAAAGAAAAAAACCACCAACTGTAAGCAAATAAAAGTGCCCACGCGTGCGCGCGCGCGCGCGCGCACACACACACACACACACACACACACACTGTGGAGACCATTATATGTTAGTCAACTACTCCTGAGTGTGAGGCCTGGCCTGGAATGATATGTCCAGTATCACTCCATTGATTTTTCCATCACCCATCAGGTATAAATGACAGTTCAGTTATTAACCTTTGCTCTACTTGCTAGGTTGTCATTCACTTAAAAAAAATACAACAAAATCAAGTATTGTAAGGTAAGACAAAAACTATCACATTGAAGTTGAACAAGACAAACGAACAGAAGGAAAAGCCCCCCCCCCAAAAGGCCCAAGAATCAGAGGCCCACTAATTTTCACACTCAAGAATCAAAAGAAAATACTTAAACAGGAAGCCATAAGGTCTGCATGTAAACCTAATGCCTACCCATGCAGTCCCTGTGCATGTTGCTCCAGTCTCTGTGAGTTCATATGAGCTTTGCTCAGGTCGGCTTAGAGGGTCTTGATTTCTTTCCATCCCCTGTGGCTCTTATACTCCTTCAAGCCTCCTCTTCTGTATGGTTCCCTGAACTTTGAAGGAAGAGATTTAATGGAGATATTCCATGGGCATTCCTAGGTATGCCAGTGTTTCTTATTTTCTGCATAATGTCTAGCTGTGGGCCTCTATAATTTTCCCATCTATAACACGCAGAAACTTCCCTGATGCTAGCTGAACTGTGGGTAGAGCAGAATATAGAACACTCTAGTCTATGAATACAGAAGAATATCTTTAGGAGTCATTTTATCACTACGTTTTTTGTCCTTTTAGACCTTTTAGTATTATTTTGTTTTCCCTAGGTACTCTAGGTCTCCTAGGTTACCTGGCTCTGGTTATTGGTAACCTAAGCAGTCTCAGATATAGATTCCATCACAGGGAGTGGGCCTTAAGCCAATTCAGTTATTGATTGGTTCCTCTCACAAGTCTTATGTCACCATTGCCCTAGCATATCTTTCAAGAAATACAGCACTGTAGAAAAGGGTTTATAGATGGGTTGGTGTCTATGTTTCTCTTTTGGTAGTATGCAGAACATCATTCTGTGCCAGTGAAATTAGCAGGTCTGGATGAGGCCTTAGGTAGGTACCAGCTGGATATCTCTATGTCCAAAGAGTTATGACAATATAATCTTCGGCAGTGGGGCCTTTTGTCAATTTGTGGAGAGCAACCTAAAGTCTTGGCAAAAGCCTGGGTTGTTTGGGGATTCCTGTGGGAACCCTTTGGACATCAACTCAATTAAGTGTAATCCAATTCCAGTTATGGAAGCTTTATGTGGTGACATGAAGTGGCTAAGTGAGTCTCTTCTATTATTTTGAAATTCCATTTAGACTGTCTTCATATATGCATATATTTTGGAAGATTTGTGCTGTATTAGGTTTCCATACTACCCCTCAAATGGCCCTTAACTTTATATTTTCTCCCCATATTCCCTTCCATAACTCCTTCTCCCCTTCTCCTCCCCACTTGATCTTCCTGTCCCAAGCCCCATTCCATAATTATCTATTTTATTTCCATTTTCTTTTTTTTTTGTTTTTGTTTTTTTTTTCTTTTTTTGTGATTTTTTTAATTTGATATATTTTTATTTACATTTCAAATGATTTCCCCTTTTCTAGACCCCAACTCCCCAAAAGTCCCATCAGCGCCCTTCCCTCTCCCTTTATTTCCATTTTCTTTTTTTTTTTTATTTGATATAATTTATTTACATTTCAAATGATTTCCCCTTTTCTAGCCCCCCCCACTCCCCGAAAGTCCCGTAAGCCCCCTTCTCTTCCCCTGTCCTCCCTCCCACCCCTTCCCAGTTCCCCGTTCTGGTTTTGCCAAATACTGTTTCACTGAGTCTTTCCAGAACCAGGGACCACTCCTGCTTTCTTCTTGTATCTCATTTGATGTGTGGATTATGTTTTGGGTATTCCAGTTTTCTAGGTTAATAACCACTTATTAGTGAGTGCATACCATGATTCACCTTTTGAGTCTGGGTTACCTCACTTAGTATGATGTTCTCTAGCTCCATCCATTTGCCTAAGAATTTCATGAATTCATTGTTTCTAATGGCTGAATAGTACTCCATTGTGTAGATATACCACATTTTTTGTATCCACTCTTCTGTTGAGGGATACCTGGGTTCTTTCCAGCATCTGGCAATTATAAATAGGGCTGCTATGAACATAGTAGAGCATGTATCCTTATTACATGGTGGGGAATCCTCTGGGTATATGCCCAGGAGTGGTATAGCAGGATCTTCTGGAAGTGAGGTGCCCAGTTTTCGGAGGAACCGCCAGACTGCTTTCCAGAGTGGTTGTACCAATTTGCAACCCCACCAGCAGTGGAGGAGTGTTCCTCTTTCTCCGCACCCTCTCCAACACCTGCTGTCTCCTGAATTTTTAATCTTAGCCATTCTGACTGGTGTAAGATGAAATCTTAGGGTTGTTTTGATTTGCATTTCCCTAATGACTAATGAAGTGGAGCATTTTTTAAGATGCTTCTCCGCCATCCGAAGTTCTTCAGGTGAGAATTCTTTGTTTAACTCTGTACCCCATTTTTTAATAGGGTTGTTCGGTTTTCTGGAGTCTAACTTCTTGAGTTCTTTATATATATTGGATATTAGCCCTCTATCTGATGTAGGATTGGTGAAGATCTTTTCCCAATTTGTTGGTTGCCGATCTGTCCTCTTGATGGTGTCCTTTGCCTTACAGAAACTCTGTAACCTTATGAGGTCCCATTTGTCAATTCTTGCTCTTAGAGCATACGCAATTGGTGTTCTGTTCAGAAACTTTCTCCATTTTCTAAAGAGATCTATCTCTTCACTCTAACCAGTGTTTCTCTACCTGCAGGTGGGAGCACTTTGGTGGTTTGAGCAACTGTTTCACACGGGTTGCATATCAGATCTCCTCATACCAGATATTCATAGTTCATAACAGTAGCAAAATTACAGTTTTGAAATAGCAACAAAATAATTTTATGCTTGGAGTCACCACATGAAGAACTGTTTTAAAGATTTTCAGTATCAGAAAGGTTGAGAACAACAGTTCAAGTCCTTTACTCTATACCTACCCACTGTAGTTCTACAGACTATAGCTTGGTTACCAATGACTTAACCATAGCTACATATCTTAAATAAAATTTGAAAAATGCTTTTACTTAAATGACTATGACATTTATATACAGGCTCATAACACCCTTTTTTTTCTAGTTCCTGCTATAGATATTTCATTTGCAATACTTCTGTGTTCTCCTCCTTGCCTTGACTTTATAGCTGTCTTAAAAGAAGGCGTTAGTGAACCTTAACATCCTTTATATTGATCGGCCGGGCGTCTACCTTTCCTGTTTTTCTTCACTTTTATCAGGGCTTCTCTTGTAATGCAGAGCAAGACCAGTTAACTTTGTGTTTCTGTTTTTACAGAAACACAGGAAGTTCAACTTTATTCACAATTGCCTCCTCACAATTAATTCTTATATCTGTTTTTTGTTTTTTGCTTTTTGGTTTTTTTGGGGTTTTTTGTGGTTTTGGTTTTTGAAACTACTGAGTCTGGCGGTATCAGACAATATATTTTTGAAACGGTCATGTTTATCACTTTATCTGAGTTAAGATACTAGCCTTTGTTTCATTTTTTTATTTTAACTCATGCTAAGTTTAAGGCGCCTCTTTATACCAACAGGAATATATTTTCCTATCCAGAATATGGTATCTGAAGATGGATATTAATGTCTATTTCTTAAATACAATATTACTGGGAACTTCACTGAGATTGGGATCATTACCTCCAAATCAAGACAGTATTCAAAAACAAAATGTGATGATTCCCACGCAAGTGGGATGCATACAAATTACTCATATCTCCCAACATGTCACATACCGTTATCTTTTAGAGCTGTGATCTGTCGAAAGTCATGAAAGAAATCAAAGTTTTGTATATTTAAATTTCTTTGGTTTATTACATCATGGAACAGTAGTATGTAAAATTCACATGCTCTTGTTTAAGGCAAATTTAGTGTTAAGAATGAGCTCTGACCTTGTCTTAAATCTTTGCAAGTGATCTAGTTGTACTGACTACTTTCATATCACATGTATACAAACTAGAGTCATTTTGTAAACCAGAATCTTAGTTGAGAAAATGGGTCTATCAGACTGGCTTGTGGGCATGACTGTGGGGAGTTTTCTCGATTGATATGGAGGGTTCAAATCACTGTGAGAAGTGCCATCTCTGGAATGGTGGCCCTGGGTGCAGTAAGACAGCACACTGCGCAAGCCATGGAGAGCAAACCAGTAAGCAGTATCCCTCTGTGTCATGAGGAAAGAGTTTATTTTGTAATATAATTGTACAATACAGTATATCCTTAAAGGAAATCAGGACAGGATTTTACGGCAAGAAACTGGAGGCTGGAGCCCTTTCATCACAAGTAGCTTTTGGTCAATGTTTTCCCACAACCATAGAAACCCTAAGATAACACAGTTTTCATGTCTGAAGGTTTACAGAACACTCACATTGCTCAATATCTTTAATCATCTTAACTATCATGTATCTTTGGGTGGATTTTCCCTTTATCCTCTGGGCCTTTTCAGCCATATGACACTTATAATTTTTCTCAAAAGAAAAGCAATGACTAGACCCAGAAAATGAGAAAATGTAACATTCCAATTATACAAAAACTACACAGAACAAAATAATTCCTAAACAAAATATTTACAGATTTAAGCTAATTTGGAACCCATCCTGATGTTGAGTCACCCAGAAAGTACACAAATGACTAATCAGATCCAGACTCACAGGATAATTCTTTCAGGAATTCTGGAACATTCCAGAAGGCAAAGCCTCATCTTGTTTTCCTTCTTAAAAAATATTATAGGCAGGAGACAGAAATGAGTGAATGGCAGTGAAAAATCTTATTATCTATATCACAAAGAAGGACAAGTTCAGGAAGTCTGTAGACCCTCAGACCTCTCATATTAAGAATAAAGGCACATAAATACAAAGACAGATCATTTGAGGCTTCCCAGGATATTTTAAGGAGTAAGAATTTTTTAAAAAGACAAATTGAAAAAATCATTGAGGGATTCAAACTGAAGGTAATCATCATTTATATAGAGAAAACAGATTCTATGAACAAATAAGGATGGTGAATGATATCAAAGAACATCAAGCAGAAAGGAGGGAAAAAATCCAAGCAACTATTTACAGACTACTACCCAATAAATGTTATGACCTGACTCTAAAAGGTATGTAGATGTTCATCACAGTGACAGTCATTTGGTCAGAAAAGACCCTGAGATGAGGAACCAACAAAAACAGAATACAAATAAGAGATGTTTAGAGCTAAGTGGGCAGGTATTAGTGTCCCCAGAACAGGCTGTGTGTTATAGCTAACCAATATTCATTTATATGGTGAGAGGATGCAGCCCCGTTGAATACATTTCAGTCAAGAGTGTAGGAAACTCACAAGCATCATACATATGGAGACAGGCTCCAACATCAATGATTATTAGAAAGAACACCCAGAATTTCAACATATCTGGCAGTTTGAATAAAGATGCTCCCCATGTGGGTTCATAGATTAGAATGGCTAGTCACTAGGGAGTGGCACTATTTTAAAGAAATAGGAAGTACAGCCTTGTTGGAATAGGTGTGACTTTGTTGGAGAACGTATGTCACTAAGGGTGGGCTTAGACATTTCAAAAGCCCATGCCAGGTCCAGTGGCTCTCTCTTCCCGATGCCCATGGATCCTGGGGTAGAACTCGCAGCTATTTCTCCAGCACCATGTCTCCCTGCCTGCTGCCATGCTCCCTACCATGATGATGATGGTTTAAACCTCTGAAAGTGTAAGCAAGCACCCAATTAAATGCTTTCTTTTCTAAGAGTTGCTGTGGCCATTATGTTTCTTCACAGCAATAGAACAATGACTAAGACAACACTTATAGCCCATACTCTAAACACTGTAGCAACTGTTCATTTCCACTTTCTTCCACCACAGACCATGACAGACCTAAGACAGACGCTTTTGTTCACAGGGAAGAATTTTCTAGACTTGTTTATTTTTTTTTGTTTTGTTTTTCTTTTTTTCTTTTTTTTATTCAATATGTTTTTAATTTACATTTCAAATGATTTCCCCTTTTCTGGTCCCCCACTCCCTGAAAATCACATAAGCTCCTTTCCCTCCCCTTGTTCTCCCACCCACCCCTTCCCACTTCCCTGTTCTGGTTTTGCCTTATACTGCTACACTGAGTCTTTCCAGAACAAGGGGCCACTCCTCCATTCTTCTTGTACCTCATTCGATGTGTGGATTATGTTTGGGGTATTCCAGTTTTCCAGGCTAATATCCACTTATTAGTGAGTGCATACCATGATTGATCTTTTGAGACTGAGTTACCTCACTTAGTATGATGTTCTCCAGCTCCATCCATTTGCCTAAGAATTTCATGAATTCATTGTTTCTAATGGCCGAATAGTACTCCATTGTGTATATATACCACATTTTTTGCATCCATTCTTCTGTTGAGGGATACCTGGGTTCTTTCCAGCTTCTGGCAATTATAAATAGGGCTGCTATGAACATAGTGAAGCATATATCCTTATGACATGCTGGGGAATCCTCTGGGTATATGCCCAGGAGTGGTATAGCAGGATCTTCCAGAAGTGAGGTGCCCAGTTTTCTGAGGAACTGCCAGACTGATTTCCAGAGTGGTTGTACCAATTTGCAACCCCACCAGCAGTGGAGGAGTGTTCCTCTTTCTCCACATTCTAGACTTGTTTATTAATGGATTAATTTTACACTCATTTTTCAAAGTGTATCATTTCATAATCACTCTCATAAAGATAACTGTGAATACTGTGGCATGGGTCTTTCACTTACCTGGGTGTATCTTGTTTTTAAATTTGTCTTTAAATGTGTATAATTCTGTATGCTATTATTCTCATTTAGGTTCACCCATAATTTGAGAGATGGTGAATGAATACAAGAGAATTGTTCTTCTGACAGGATTAATGGGTATTAATGACCATGATTTTAAAATGGTTAAGTCCTTGTTGAGCAAAGAACTAAAACTAAATAAAATGCAAGATGAGTACGACAGAGTTAAGATTGCTGACTTGATGGAGGACAAGTTCCCAAAAGATGCTGGAGTGGGCCAACTGATAGAACTGTATAAGGAGATTCCAGGACTTGGAGACATTGCTAATAAACTCAAAAAAGAGAAGGCAAAAGGTAATAGGGGAGTACCTTGGATGCCACCCTGTCTTCAATTCTTCCAAACATGTGCTTACTCCACAATGATCATAACTGGCATGGCCTATTATGGTGTGTGCCTCAGGATGTATAGAATGGCAACATTCCAAGTGTCAAAATATTGTCATCCTACAAAATTTCCTTCTAAAAGCAATTTTGATGTATTTGGGGTTGGATATCTTTGGGGGCATTCTGAAAAAATAAAAACACAGTTCTTGTGAAATGAGACTTCTCACTACTGTAGAAAGTTGTGAAAATTATAAAATAAAGATAGGGATTATTTTATTTTAAAATATTTAAGTTAATTAATGTTAATGCTCCATTAGGACACTTAACATTTTCTGTTATATAAAAAAATTAGTCAATTTCTACATGAAAATCTACCACTCAGTGATAAGAAATAGCTCCACTTATAAAGTCACCTGGCTTTGAACAAACAAACAAAAAAGCATGGTTAATTTGGTCATAAAGAGTCCTATCTGTGGTCCCAGTACTCAGAAAGCTGAAACAGAGAGACATTCAGTTTAAGGACAGCCTGTAGCTGTGTATCTAGACTCTATAACAAACCCAACAATCAATAATCAAATTAATAGATTGAAATCAAATAGAAACAAAGGTAGGAAGTCAAGGTAAATAGCAATTTTGTCATATCACCAATCAGATCATTTCTTTCAATGACTTTCTCATTCTTAGTGATCTCTACTGAGGATGATTTGTCAATGATTATTATCATAGGAGAATTTGAGGGCTAGTGGTCAACACTTGGTGACTACCTCTATTTGTGTGACTGTTTTTAAGAAAAGGTCTCTTACTGAACATGAGGCTCTCATTTTCAGTTAAACATGCAAGCTAGAATATACTTGCTCAGCCTAAAATCTCTAGATGGGCAGTTTTAGTTGTCACTAGATACCCAAATTCAGGTTGAGAGTAAGGGCTTTACCCACTGAAACATTTCCCCAGACCTAAACTTTAACTTCTTAAAAATAGACTGTAGGATAAGAAGGTTGTGTCAGGGCTTGACTGGTAGACATGTAAGTCCCCAGGATGGGAAAATCTATGCCAACTCCCCTTGGAGAGAACAAGGAAATCCCTGAGTCTGTCCTGTGCCTGACTTGATAGTTTTGGCCACTGTGTGGGCTCAGGAAACTTCTCTAGCAGAGGGAGGTAAGCACAGTGAGACCAGCAGGAGCTGAGAGCAAAGGGTGTACTTCCATCTCATAGACCAGTTCCCTGGGTTTACTGTCTTTTCTCTCCTCAATCAGCAAAAAGGAAACAGATAGGGAAGAGGAAAACTGCAGCAAGGAGACAAAGGCGAGAAGAGCCCAGTACTTCCCAACCTATGTCCACCATAAATGAAGATGCAGAATCAGAATCAGGGAGGAGCACACCTGACACACAGGTATGGTGGCTAAGCACCCAGTGGAAAATCTACTAAGGTACCTCCCCGTAGTACCACCAAGTGAATATTTATCTATCTATCTAGTCATAGGACCTATGATATTTGAAGTAATTAATTTTATATTTACTGGTCATTCACTGAACTACTGCATATTATAACTTGTGTCATATAATTCTCTACGATGGAAATATAAAATCATTACTTAGGCAGGCAAGATGGCTCAGCAAGTAAGGTGCTTAGGGCTATGCTGATGGCCCATGTTCAATTCACAGATCCCACAGGATAGACTGGTAGAACCATCTCCGACAAGATGCCTTGTGATCTCTGCATGGCCACAATGGTACATACACCCAAACAGGCACAATAAAAGAATATATGCAGGCTAAATGATCATTTTTTTCTTTAAACATTGTTTAAATGGTAGTCAGTTTAAAGACATAGCTTTCCAAAGCTTGTTAAAGGACATTGAAACTCAACTTAGACTTTTTAGATATAGATCTGCTCTCTCACCACAGAGATGCATAGAAGAGTGGTGTAAATGAAATGTTTGAATGAGTGTGAGGCAATCCTACCTCTGATCTGTTGTTTAAAGGTCCCTGTTCTCAAGGATCTTGAGTCTCTTGTTTTGAAAATTATTGTGCTTCATTGAACACTGAAAACCATAACTAGGGGACGGGGTTCAGAATAACTAGGAGAGGAAAGAGCAGCTGGGCATACACCAGAGTTTGGCTCTAGTCTCCAACACAATAAAAGAAGAAAATCAACTGTTATCGAGAGAAAGAGATGCTGATCACTGAAAGAAGGGAAAGCAAATCCATATAAACCTAGGAATCTACAATCTCTTCATATGATTAAATCACTCACCATATTATCAGATGCTTATATCAAAACCTCAGTTAAATAGATCTTTTTTCCTTCTTGGGAGAGTATGCCATATGAAGTCATTTTGATAGTAATAGACTATATAGGCAGCAGTTTAATTTACCTAGAGCTTTTAGGTGATCAGTTAACAGACTTTAATGTAAACTGATGCCACCAGAAATACTGAAGTGTTGTTACAAATACCTCAGGAGACTACAAAACCATCCTACATGTTTGCCAGAATCTGGCTCCTTAGGTGTCTATAGCAACAGCCTCAGCCCCTCAACTTCTCAAACACCTTCAACTCCTTCATGTATTGTCCAGGTTGCTCAGGTATCTTTACCAAGTGCTTCTAGAAGGAACCAAACCATTCCAATATCTCCAACAATAGCATCCAGCAGTGGACAGACCTGCAGCAGGTCTCCAGCAACATTACAAAGCATCATCCAGCCCCCTGAAACTCCAACAAGACCATCCAGCAGGATTCTGGCCCCTCAAGAGTCTCCAGGACCAGCATCCAGCAGCACCCAGGCACTAGGAGTTCCTCCAGTAACACCAACCAAGGTAATTATCTGTTTTCACAATACAATGACAGATGTTATTGCAACCTTGGATAAGCTCATCAATCCCTATACTAGCTTTCTTGCTTTTCCTGTGATGAAGCATTCTGAGCAAATGCATCTTAAAAAGGAAAGAGTTTATTTCAGCCTAAGTTTCCTTCATTGAAGGAAGCCAAAGCAGAAACCTGAAGGCAGGAACTGAAACAGAGACCAAAAGAGAGACCCTTTCTTGCTGAGCTTGCTTTCTTATGTAATATGGAGACATCTACCTGAGATGGCACCAGAGAGAACTGCCAGGTCTTCCCACATCAATTATCATCATCATCAACAACAACAACAAGATGCCCTATAGTCTGGCTGCCAAGCCAGTCTAATGGTGGCAACTTCTGAGTTTAGATTCCCTCTTTCTGGTCATTTTAGTTTATATCAAGTTGACAAAACCTAAGAGCATAGCAAGTAAAATCCAGAGAGTGTAGCAATCATCTCTATAAGCATATATGCTCCAATGGAGAGATCAGAGGCAGACACACAAGATTCCCCAAGCAGTTCACCGGCCAGCCCCCCTAGCACACACCACAGTGAACAAGAAAGAACATATCTCAAAGAACATATCTTTTACTTTTCACAAAGTGAAGCAAAGCCTAACACCACAGCTTGTCCTGTGTTCTCTGTCACTCACACACATATGAACATTCTTACACGCATTCTCACAGAAAACAATTTCTAAGATATTTACCATGTTAATATGTGTTGAACTGCCAATCATGCAATCAATGTAGGCATAAATGATTTTATTATCTGAAACACTACATGAGTAATCTAGGAAGATAACCCTGTGTGGTTTGGCTTTAAGCTGTTTCCAGTCTTTCCTGTACCTGTAAAACATACTGAAATCATCTGTAATGAAATTGTCTTCATTTCTAAAGAAAGTGTATGATAGTTATTCCTTAACTCCGATACATTATTTATCAGAAGCTGATGTCATACTGGGAGCTACTCTGTAAGTTACCTTGGCTTTATTTGTCAATACTAGGCAAATGTACATAAAGCTTTATCTACTAAGTAAGAAATTATCTACTAAGCTTAAATTATTACCCACATCTCCATTTCTCCTATGAACTGAGTTATATCATGCCAGCTATGGTTCAGATTTTTTTCTCACTCTACCTAATTATTTGTCTTAATTGTATCATTTTTGCTATGTACATCCTATGCAGAGACCAAGACTGAAGAATGTACCCAGAGAACCTTCTGAGGAAAATGGTCACCAACAAGGTTCCAAACAAGTAATGGTGTTAAAAGCAACAGAACCATTTATATATGACATGATAGATGAGAAGAAGATGTTCCATGCCACAGTGGCTACGGAAACAGAATTCTTTAGAGTGAAGGTGTTTGATATTGTCCTGAAGGAGAAGTTCATTCAAAACAAGGTCCTTATCATCTCAGATTATGTTGGTTGCAATGGGTTCATAAATATTCATAACGCATCCAGTGTATCAGAGGTAAATGATGACCAACCAATGTATATCCCAACTTCACTGAAGCAGAGAGCCAATGCAACACCTAAAATCAACTATCTTTGTGCAAAAAGAAGAGGAATATTTGTGAATGGAGTGTTTATTGTATGTAAGGTAAGCTATTGCATTATTTGGTAAAATTTCTTCTGCAATCTCTAATTTTCAGTCTTAGTTTGGCAGATGCTATTAGTCAATTTACTGTGTGCCAGAATTCAAGGCCTTCTTGATCAATGTTGGGGACTGGGGTATCATGATAAAAATTGCCTTAGAAAGAGCTTTGCCAAGAAACGGCGTCCATTCATAGATATCCATAGACTGTGCATTTACAGCAATACTTGTATCATTAAAATTTTGTTTCTTTGAGTTCTTCAACTCCATTTTAGTGAGAAGTTAATGGAGAATTTGAGAGTTGATGTCCTAAGACAGGATACAGGCTATAGCAACCAAAATACAAATCAAAATAAATTCATCTGCCCTGCAATGGAGCTGGTCTAGAAAGTTGGGTTTTGATCACTGCATCATTGAAGGGTTCCCTGTCTTCTATTCTTTAGCCAAAAAGGTAGTTGAGAGAATGACCTCTGCTTTAAACGAAAAGAAAAGGAAATTTAACAGATTAAAGGATGTTTAATCTCTTAGTTTATAATGAAATGGAAAAATACTTGAAGAGTATGCCTTTAGTCCCAGTTATCTATGCTTAACAGACCTAAATGCCTTCAAATCATACATTCATAGTGTGTGTGTGTGTGTGTGTGTGTGTGTGTGTGTGTGTGTGTGTGTGTGTGTGTTTATGCTCTCACATATAGGTGCACCTGCACACATAGTGTTTTTTTTTGTTTTGTTTTGTTTTTCAGATGTTCCTGTGCAGTTAATTTAAATGATTGTGCAGGTATAATAGCTTTAAAGTTCAAAAATTAAGTGAATGGAGTTCAAACTAATACTGCAGGAATTAGGAAATGTGTGTGTCACACAAATATGGATCCAGTCAAAAAAAAACTCAAAACAGTCTTTCTTCTAAACAGAAATAACTAAGGTGGCTCCCCCCCCCTTAGTTCTTGGAAGTTATATAAGAAATATACAGATTTTATTTTCACTTTTCTTATGTAGACTCCTGAAGAAATTTAACCTATACTGATATAGCAGTAATATTAAGACAAATTTTCCTAGGGGGAAAAACTACAGCAAATATAGGTATGTGTTCTCTAATGGAACAGAATTGATAGAATAAATCTATATATACTAAAAAGAGATAGTAAAGTAGCTTATAGGCTGTGGTCTGGCTACTCAAATAATGGATGTCTCCCAACAAAAAGACCAATGATCTTATGTTTAGTTGTTCATTCCATGAGGTTGGATATCCTAGACTGTCATCAATTTACACTATAATAACTGCAAAGGAGTGACTCAGCAGCAGAGTAGATGAAATTACCTGAGTGTGAGGGCAGTCTGATAAAAAGGAAAAGCTTCTGTCTGCCAGGTCTTTTTCTATATATTTTCATCAGATGGTGTGACCCAAGTCTGAAATGGGTCTCTTGACTTAAAATGATCTGGAATTGGGCTTAGTCCTCTCACTTCAAATGATCCAATCAAGGATAACCCCTTACCTGTGCATCCAGCTGTTTGTGCTTTAGTTGATTCCTGGTGTGGTCATTGACAACCAAGACTGGTCACAGGCTATAATAAGAAAAGCCTGAAAGGTGTTTACAAATCAGGATTTGCTACTCAGTATCTCAACCTATAGCTCCCTTTTTCTTGTCAGCAGCAAGATTCTGCAGATTCCCTTCAATTCTGATAGATCTGACAATGTCTGGCCATTTCTCCCAGGATGAGTATTAATTTATTTTGCAGAAAGAAGAAAAGGAGGACCACATTTGCTACCAAATAGGAGATAATACAGGGATGATGGAAGTGGAGGTCTATGGACGATTGACTAATGTTGCTTGCAATCCTGGAGATAAACTTAGACTCATATGCTTTGAATTGTCCTCAGATGAAGAAAAAGTACAGCTGAGATCGACACAACACAGTAACATGCAGGTATGTGCTCTAGGGGAATACCCTCCTTCCCGAGGATCATGCTTTTAATATTATACTGCAACTCAGTACTGCTATAGCATAAAAAAAATTCAAGAGATGAAAGAAAAGTAAGTTTCCCAGTTAATATATGTAAACATATCCTTTTTATCCTTCAAAATATGATAATTTTAATCATAGAAAAGGACAATTCAGAAAGATTCTTAAATGCTGTTATGTTATGGGCTGGACATAGTGGTTCATATATCTAATTCCACCACTTAAGAGACTGAGGCAGGTTGATAGTTGGGGGCTAGCCTGGATTGCATAGTGAGTTCTAAGCCAGCCCACTTCCAAAACAGTCAGGGTTGTTTTGTTTTGTCTTGTTTTGTTCAGTTAAGTAATAAAAGTGTTAGTTTTATCCAAGCAGAGAGATTATCTGATAATAATGTGACTGATTAAGATGTGTTTCAAATTCTGGCTACTTGGTTTCTTTTCAAATTGACAAAAGCTCCTCATCCACAACATAGAATTAATGCACATCACTAAGACTCATAAGCAGAACTCACAACAGCTCAGATAAGCTGCCAAGAATGCCCGGGGCAAGTTAGTCCACAAAGCTGCCAGAATCTATGTTGGTGTCACCCTGACAAACACATCTGTGCAGCATTTGCTGTATATTAAAGCGAGGCTAAACTTCTAATACTAATCAATGAAATACACGGGCTGGCTTCCTGAGTCACTCTGTAATGTTCTCAGAGAGCTCTAGTTCTCAGGACCATCAGTCAACATTCTAAACCCTCCCAAAGCAGCTGTTCTGGGGATGCCTTCTTACATTCTTCCTGCTCCCCTGCCCAATGCTAGCCCTCCACTCAAACCCCTGCCTTTAGGTCTCGCACCTTCTTCTCTCTCATTACTCCATGGTCTATCATTCTTTTCCACCTTCGCCCATGCTTGTTTAGAGTAAAGAATGCGTTTTTGTAGTCTCAAGCCAAAGAGTAAAATTCGACTGCGGGGACAGAAAATCATTAAAGGAGTCAAGTGAGATGAAAAAAATAGCAGTGGTTCATAGAGACAAGAGACTGTGAATAAATGGGGGAAGTGTATGCTCCACCAAGGCGGATCTAATGTCATTACTATCTTCTTCAAGGTCATCAAGGCTGGGAAATGAGAAACAGCCACTCAGTTCTGCTTTCGTTATGAAACTACGTGAATTCTTGTTTTGAGGACTTGGACACCACTGATGTGTATGCAGATAAAATCCTGTTCCAACTACAGAAAAAATGTCATTCAACTGATAAAAGCCAGCTCTTTGTGTTAGGAAATGGTGCTTATTCTTTCTACTTTTTTTGCATTTTATTACATATTTTGATTTTATAGTGTTTATACTTTTAAATAATTTTTTTTAATCTGAATCAGATATTTCCACGAGTTCCTTGCATTTGTCGGTTGCTTTAAAACTGGGTCTGCTGATTTGGGTGGGATGAATGTGTTCCATGAAATATTTTCATTTATGCTCTGGGTGTGATATCTAAAGACAAATCCTTGCTCATAAAGGAACAGATTGTGTCATCCTCAGAGAAATCAAGCTATCAGTAAAGAGCATGTTGAGGCTGAAATGCATTCTGGAATGCAGTTGTGGAGACTAATGTCTTCAGAAATGATGCAGTCCTTCCTACCCTATTCCTTGAGTAAATGTGAGGACATTGTAGACTTCAGTCATTTGAAATAAGAATTTCCTCAATGCAGCAGTGTAAGGGAATATCAGAACAGGGAAATGGGAAGGGATGGATGGGGGAACAGGGGAAGGGAAGAGGACTTATGGGACTTTAGGGGAGGGGGGATCAAGGAAAGGGGAAATCATTTGAAATGTATTTAAAGAATATGTCAAATAAAAAATATTTATAAAAAAAAAAGAATTTCCAGAAGTG
Organism: Apodemus sylvaticus; assembly: GCF_947179515.1. NCBI lineage: Eukaryota > Metazoa > Chordata > Mammalia > Rodentia > Muridae > Apodemus > Apodemus sylvaticus. The sequence continues at coordinate 81,096,292 of NC_067483.1, read as the reverse complement.
GATGATAAGAGTACATTGTACCAGATGTAACAGTAAGAAATCTTACCTCTGAATTTAGGGTAAAAGAAGGTCAGGGAAATCTTGAGAACACAAGGAAGCTGTCCTAAGACAAAGCTAAGAAAATGAACTAAGAAACTAGTGATGAGCCTCAGTCAAGGCTTCCTGCAGTGCTCATCACCTTTCTCGTGGCTATGACAATGCATCTAGAAAACAACTGAGAGTAATGCTTTATATTTGCACACAGTTTAATGGCAGATGAGAGTGAAGTGGTTGATCACATTGTACCAGCAGAGCGGAAAGCAGGGAGTAATTATACGCTCTTGAAGAGAGCTCTCTTTCTTTTTATATTCGGTTCACAGCCTTTGCCAGTGGAATGTTGTTCCCACATTTAGACTGAGTTCCCAAGCTGATTTACAGGAAAAAAAAAAAAAAAAAACTTCATCACAAATATGCTCAAAGTATTGTCTCCTAAGTGAATCTATGTCCTGTTACATTTACAATCAGTATCAATAACCACACTGGGAAATGACTAAACATGGAGGAAAGGAGAAAAGAAAGGGTAGAAATAGGAGCTTTAACAAAATAAGAGCTAAGTATAAGTGTTTCTGACCCCTTGGAAATTTGTGTAGTCAAAGGCACAGGTCTAGTGACATTAGAAAGTATTTTTAATTGGGATGTGCTAAGATCATAAGGGTTTCATCATTTCTCATTACTGGATTGATATCATTACAAAAAAATTGTCTTGAGGACTGATTCCCTGTATATTTTTATATTGCTACAACCTAAGAAGGAACCAACCAGGCATAGGGTATAGTTTAGCAACTTGGAACTCCACTTGGCTTGGGCTTTGTATCCAACACTCTTCTAACAATGAACTGGCAAACTTCCAGACTTACCTTCACGTACTAGACAAACAAACCTCTCTATGAACAATGTACCTACAAACAAATTGACAACCCAGAACCCTCCGGTGCATCAGGCTTCAATTATATATTTCAAACAATGGAAGTAAGTTATTCTTTTTAGCAATTCTTTAGTGACATATATCCAAGGTCATGTCTTGATACTAAAAGAGATGGCCTGATTCAGCCTAGGCTTGTTTTGTTGCATATAAAATGAGACAAACTGTCTCCTATTTACCACCCTATGCCTATATATTATTGTATAGGCTATTGATTAACATTAGATGCATCATGGGAAGGGATCTATGCAGTGAACAAATACCTATGGTACCCAATTCGGTCAATCAAAATAAAGAATCACCTATGCTATGTCCCTTGGGCAATCGACCTCCTACTTCTTTTGAACTCCATAATGTTATCACTACACAGTGATTGTTATGCTTGAGTATCTCCGTTTATGTGGCCTGATGTTTGCCTTGACTTCATATTTCTTCCTAACCTGCAGTATCCCCTCGCTCTAAATAAACTTTCCAAACTATTTGAAATCTGTACAATTGTTCAGTTCAATTTCTTGAATAAGTGGTCAAGAACCTGAACAAACTAAGCTCTTATGTATTAGTGTTTCTAATGCTGTGATGAAATTCTGTGAGCAAAAGCAAGTGTGAGGTGGGGACAGTATTTGGTTGATTATCACTATTCAACACTGAAGGAAGTTAGGACAAGTACTCGGCAAAGAACCTGGATGGGGAGCTGATGCAGAGGCCATGGACTGGTGCTGCTGTTATTCATGGCTGGCTCAGCCTGTTTTCTTATAGAACTCAGGACCAACAGCCCAAGAACGGTACCACCCGTAATGGGCTGTGCCCTTGTCCATCAAGCATTAAGAAAAGGCCTTACAGCAAGATATTACGAAGCAATTTTCTCAATTGAGGTTCTCTCCTTTCAGATAACTCTACTTGTGTCAAGTTGACATAAAACTACACAGCGTATTTGGTAACAAGGATAGAGCAACAAATCTCACTAAATGCCAAAAATATTTATCTTTGGTTTCCCAGCTTCCAGAACTAAGAGAAATAAATATCTGTTTATTACAAATTACCTGATAAGTGACATCCTTCTATAAAAATACAAAGCAAACCAAGAGGATAGGAAAGAATGTTGTTACCCTAATAGGTGTGAAAGGATTATAACTTTGACAAATTTGAAAATGTATTTACAAATATGTTCTTCAATGCTATTCCATGAAGATGAGAACAATGATGTTGAATGTACCTGTGCACAGTAAGTAGAGACTGGTTTATATCCCACTAATGGTCACATAAAGACCCAATCTCCTCTCTTTCTAAACCTATGTCCTATTATCCCACTCAAGATAGAAAGTCTACTCACTAGTCCTGTTCTGATCTCTTTTTATGTTCAGACAAAAGAAAAAATATAACTGTTGGTATTCTGTCTAAGCTCCACCCCACACCTACCTGGCATATGCTCCGCCCCAGAGATCTGGCCCACTATAAGAGGGGCTACTTGCCCCTCCTCTCCCTTTTTTGCTCTCTCCCTCTCCCACATACTCTCCCTCTCTGCCCTTGGGCTCTTCCCCCCCCCCCACGTGGTAATGGCCAACCTCCACTCTACTTCTCTACTCTTTCTCTCTCTCTCTCTTTCTCTTTCTCTCCCCTAGCATGTTTACTAACCAAAGCAATATACTTTCCTCTACCAATGCAACCTGTCAAAGCTACTTAAGATTTCCATTCCTATTCTCTCTTGACTATTGCTCTCCTATCTTGTGCTCAATCTTGTCAGAAGTTTGCTATTAAATTTAAGACAGACAGAATTCCCAAAGGCCTGACAGCTTCTCCCAGGAGGTCTCAGAAGAAAGATATGGACACTGCCACAGGATGCTGCTAAAAGAGTGCAGTGGACAAGACCAGATACCTTGAGTCAAATGACTTAGCTAAACAAAGGTAAGCCATTTCTCATGTCATGGGTATCCATTCCACAGAGAAAAAGCTGTGCGTCTTCTGTGCTTGAAAGCCAGACTGACAGCCAAAGCCACCGTGGAGACCAGAGACCACAAAGAACTGCTGGCTACTGGAATCTGTGATTCTTTAATAATATAACTGCTAAGTTATTGTTTATTCCTCAGACTTCTGACTACATTGACAGCTAGATAGTTATCTTCTTACCTAAACTGTTTCCATTAAATCCTTCATATTTCCTCTTCTTTCTCCGTCACTATCCTAACATTTGCGTTCCTATAGATTTATCTAATAATAAATATTCCACTATATGATCCAACCTTCAATCCTATTCCTTCTGATCCACAAAGGCTCATCTTAAAGACTCTTCATATGGTTAACTCATGTTGTTATCTCTTTAATAAACTTGTTAGCTACAGGGAACCTACCCAGATCTACAGCTCATGGACCAAATAGGCTCCATCCAGATAAGTACATCTGCCCAAGTTCCCACTTTACTACCTTTCCAAAGGGTGGGATTCCTCTGGGTTTCAATTGTACATCTTAAAAATTTTGCTTTCTCCCAAATGTAGTCTTATTCCCTACCTATACTAATGTGTTCCAACATCTTGTTAGGTCCAGTCCCTTGCCATATCCAGTACAGCTCCAGAGAAGCAACCTTCAGATGCTCCAATCTCCTCTCAGCTTCTCTACACGCAGACAGCTTCTACTGGACCTGTTCTGACCTATCCTCAAATGGCTCCACAGACATACCCTGGACAGCAAGGAAGCAGTCAGTCCTCCTGAGACTGGACAAACACCCCTATACCCCTTTATCTAGGTTCCCCAGAGACACATCACCCCAATGTCAGCATGAAGCAGCCAGATCTCAACAATGACCCTATTCCTGCTTCTCTGTATTCACCGTCGCTTCTTTTCTTTTTTCTTTTTCTTTTTAATTAAGCAAATATTGGAGTGTGTTGGTATTCTGTCTAAGTTCCACCCCACACCTACCTGGTAATAGCCAGGTATGCCCCACCCCAGAGATCTGGCCCACTATAAAAGGGGCTACTTGCCCCTCCTCTCCCTTTTTTGCTCTCCCCCTTTCCCACATACTCTCACCTCTCTACCCTTGGGCTCTCCCCCCCACCCCCCCCACCCCACCTCTCCGCATGGTCATGGCCGGCCTCCACTTCTCTTCTCTTCTCTTCTCTTCTCTTCTCTTCTCTTCTCTTCTCTTCTCTTCTCTTCTCTTCTCTTCTCTTCTCTGTCTCTCTCTCTCTCTCTCTCTCTCTCTCTCTCTCTCTCTCTCTCTCTGCCTTTCTCTACCACTAACTCCCATCCCCTACTCTGAATAAACTCTATTCTATACTATGCCTGTGTGTGTGTGTGTGGTCCCTCAGGGGGAAGAAGTGCCCAGGCAAGGGCCTGCCTGGGCACCCCATTCCCCCATGCCACTGTGCCACACACCCTTAACCCCCATCCTCTCTTTTTAAGCCATCACAATAACATCTGGTACAATAATGGAACTACTTTTAAAGCAGTAGCCAACTGTGTTTGGAATAGATTTGAGTCCCTCTGCATAAGAGAGCATTGATGGATAGTACACTGCACATGGTCAAAACTTTATGGTTTGAGCAGAGATGGGCCCCTGAAAGGAACCTCTTACTTCTGTTTTGCTCAAAGACATATTTCCAAGCCGACATCAGAATATTTGTGTTTATTCACACAATTTGCTGCTATCATTACCACTCTAGGAAATAAAAGCTCCTGTTGGAGTTCTCTGTGTTGTTCATAAAAGAATTTACACACAGACTCTGAAAGAAGCTTGAAGACAACTGCATGAGAGCTTCTGAGAAAAACAGTCCAGCACGCATGCTGTAAAGCTAGGTAGCTGCTAGAAGGGGAAGGTGGAGAAAAGGAAAAGAGAGGCCGTTCTGATTTCAGGTCCAAGAAAGCACACATGCACAGCCATGGATATTAAACAGGTGGTTTCAAAGCATAAGAGAAAGCAGGTCAAGATGAAGAGCAAAACCACCCAGAGTGTCAGGGAAAGAGAGTGCTTAGATTTTGGATCACTGTCCAAAGTAAAAGGACAGAAAGAAAAGGGAAATATATGTTTTATAAAGACCCTAGAAAAATGGGCAGGCTTCACCATGTTGATGGTAGATGCAATATAAGTGACTGCATCAAGGGACATATTTTTGTTAAGTACAAGTCTTTCATCTTGTTAAGGAAATAATCTCCCATCTTCTTTGCCATCAAGACAATCAGGTTTCTGAAAAGCAGTATCCTGGTCAGGTGGTTGAATGGCCCTGTTGTGTTGAGAGCACAAAGGTCCTTGTGTCTACAGATCTCCAGGGATACCATGAATGTTTAAGCATATAGGACTGACCTCTCAAAGTAAAGTATGTAAAACATGTTCTTCCATTCAGAATCTTGGAATTGGGGGTGATTAACAATCTAGTGATCTGTGTTCTCTCTTGGACCAGGACATAGCAAACTCCTCCTACAACCAGAACCAGAGGTAGCTAGGAATCTAAATGACCCTTGCAGCCATGGACTCCCCATGCTTCCACAACTGGGACCAGAGATAGCCAGTAGTCCAAATGACCTCACATTGCTTGTATGCCCAAGATTAAACCAGATTGTTCCATAGACCCTTAAGCTAATTTAGGTATCATCTGTTCATAACTCATTTTCTTGAAAGAAATGGCATGTACCTTGCTTTCTTGTGCTCCAGGGATTGTATTAATCCAGGAAACTTTATTTTTTAAAGTTTTCTGTGTAGGTGTTCCTGCCTGCTCCATGCTTCTTATTATCAAAGGCAGACACATCCAAGAGCTGCCCAAGACTAACACTTGGAAAGCAATGTAACACCCATCATTTTCTTTTTTCTTTTTTCTTTTAATTTTTCTTTTTTTTGTCTTTTTTTTAATTTAATTTTTTATTTATTTATTTATTTTTATTTACATTGCAAATGATTTCCCCTTTTCTGGGTGCCCACTCCCCGCAAGTCCCATAAGCCCTCTTCCATCCCCCTATTCTTCCATCTACCCCTTCCCACTTCCCTGTTCTGGAATTCCCCTATACTCTTGCACTGAGTCTTTCCAGAACCAGGGCCCACTCCTCCATTCTTTTTGGACATCATTTAATTTGTGGATTATGTCCTGGGTATTCAAAGTTTCTAGGCTAATATCCACTTATCAGTGAGTGCATACCATGATTGATCTTTTGAGACTGGGTTACCTCACTTAGTGTGATGTTCTCCAGCTCCATCCATTTGTCTAAGAATTTCATGAATTCATTGTTTCTAATGGCTGAATAGTACTCCATTGTGTAAATATACCACATTTTTTTTTTATCCATTCCTCCATTGAAGTACATCTAGGTTCTTTCCAGCTTCTGGCTACTACAAATAGGGCTGCTATGAACATATTGGAGCATGTGTCCTTATTGCATGCTAAAGAATCCTCTGGATATATGCCCAGTAGTGGTATAACAGGGTCCTCAGGAAGTGACATGCCCAGTTTTCTGAGGAACCGCCAGACTGATTTCCAAAGTGGTTTCACCATCTTGCAATCCCACCAGCAGTGGAGGAGTGTTCCTCTTTCTCCACATCCTCGCCAACACCTGCTGTCTCCTGAGTTTTTGACCTTAGCCATTCTGACTGGTGTGAGGTGAAATCTCAGGGTTGTTTTGATTTGCATTTCCCTAATGATTAAGGATGTTGAACATTTCTTAAGGTGTTTCTCAGCTCTCTGAAGTTCTTCATGTGAAAATTCTTTGTTTAGCTCTGTACCCCACTTTTTAATGGGGTTATTTGGATCTCTGGGTTCTACTTTCTTGAGTTCTTTGTATATATTAGATATTAGCCCTCTGTCAGATTTAGGGTTGGTGAAGATTCTTTCCCAGTCTGTTGGTTGACGTTTTGTCCTTTTGACGGTGTCCTTTGCCTTACAGAAACTTTGTAGTTTTATGAGGTCCCATTTGTCAATTCTTGATCTTAGATCATAAGCTATTGGTGTTCTATTCAGGAACTTTGCCCCTGTGCCCATGTCCTCCAGGGTCTTCCCCAGTTTTTTTTTTTCAATTAGTTTCAGTATGTCAGGTTTTATGTGGAGGTCCTTGATCCATTTGGAGTTGACTTGGTACAAGGAGATAAGAATGGATCGATGCGCATTCTTCTGCATGCTGACCTCCAATTGAACCAGCACCATTTGTTGAAAAGACTATCTTTTTTCCACTGGATGCTTTCAGCCCCTTTGTCGAAGACCAAGTGACCGTAGGTGTGTTGGTTCATTTCTGGGTCTTCAATCCTAATCCATTGATCCGCTTGCCTGATATTGTACCAATACCATACAGTTTTTATCACTATTGCTCTGTAGTAGAGTTTAAAGTCAGGGATATTGAATCCCCCTGAAGTTCTTTTACTGTTGAGAATAGTTTTAGCTATCCTGGGTTTTTTGTTATTCCAGATGAATTTGACAATTGCTCTTTCTAGCTCTATGAAGAACTGGGTTGGGATTTTTATGGGAATAGCATTGAATCTGTAGATTGCCTTTGGCAAGATGGCCATTTTAACTATATTAATCCTACCAATCCACGAGCATGGAAGGTTTTTCCATTTTGTGAGATCTTCTTCGATTTCCTTCTTCAGAGATCTGAAGTTCTTGTCATATAGGTCTTTCACTTGTTTGGTTAGAGTCACCCCAAGATACTTTATGTTGTTTGTAGCTATTGTGAAGGGGGTCATTTCTCTAATTTCTTTCTCAGTCTGCTTATCCTTTGAATATATAAAGGCTACTGATTTGCTTGCATTGATTTTGTAGCCAGCCACTTTGCTGAAGTTGTTTATCAGCTGTAGGAGTTCTCTAGTAGAGTTTTTAGGGTCACTTAAGTATACGATCATATCATCTGCAAATAGTGATAATTTGACTTCTTCCTTTCCAATTTGTATCCCTTTGACTTCCTTCTGTTGTCTAATTGCTCTAGCTAGGACTTCAAGAACTATATTGAAAAGATATGGAGAGAGGGGGCAGCCTTGTCTAGTCCCTGATTTTAGTGGGATTGCTTCAAGTTTCTCTCCATTTAGTTTGATGTTGGCTACCGGTTTGCTGTATATTGCTTTTACTATGTTTAGATATGAGCCTTGAATTCCTGTCCTTTCCAAGACTTTTAGCATGAAAGGATGCTGAATTTTGTCAAATGCCTTTTCAGCATCTAATGAAATGATCATGTGGTTTTTTTCTTTGAGTTTGTTTATGTAGTGGATAGCATTTATGAATTTCCTTATATTGAACCATTCCTGCATCCCTGGGATGAAGCCTACTTGATCATGGTGGATGATCGTTTTGATGTGTTCTTGGATTCGGTGGGCAAGAATTTTACTTAGTATTTTTGCATCGATATTCATAAGGGAAATTGGCCTGAAATTCTCTTTCTTAGTTGGGTCTTTGTGTGGTTTTGGTATCAGCGTAATAGTGGCTTCGAAGAAGGAGTTGGGTAGTGTTCCTTCTGTTTTTATTTGGTGGAAGAGTTTGAAGAGTATTGTTGTTAAGTCTTCTTTGAAGGTCTGATAGAATTCTGCACTGAAACCATCTGGTCCTGTGCTTTTTTTGGTTGGAAGCCTATCTATGACCCCCTTCTATTTCTTTAGGGGTTATCGGTCTGTTTACATGGTCTAATTGATCCTGGTTTAATTATAGTAATTGGTATCTGTCTAAGAAAATGTCCATTTCCTCCAGATTCTCCAGTTGTATTGAGTACAGGTTTTTGTAGTAGGATCTGATGATTTTTTGAATTTCCTCGGTTTCTGTTGTGATATCTCCGTTTTCATTCCTAATTTTGTTAATTTGGATACTTTCTCTGTGTCCTTTGGTTAGTCTGGCTAAGGGTTTATCTATCTTGTTGATTTTTTCAAAGAACCAGCTTTTGGTCTTGTTGATTCTTTGTATGGTTCTCTTGGTTTCTACTTGATTGATTTCAGCCCTGAGTTTGATGATTTCCTGTCTTCTCCTCCTCCTGGGTGAATTAGCTTCTTCTTGTTCCAGGGTTTTCAGTTGTTCCTTTAATCTTCTAGTGTAAGCTCTCTCGAATTTCTTTTTGAAGGCACTCAAAGCTATGAGTTTTCCTCTTAGCACTGCTTTCAATGTGTCCCATAGATTTGTGTATGTTGTGCCTTCATTTTCATTAAATTCTAAGAAATCTTTGATTTCTTTCTTCATTTCTTCCTTGACCAAGGTATCATTGAGTAGAGTATTATTCAGTTTCCATGTGTATGTGGGCTTTCTGTTGTTTTTACTGTTACTAAAGACCACTTTTACTCCGTAGTGATCTGATAGGAGGCATGGGATTATTTCAATCTTCTTATATTTGTTGAGGTCTGTCTTGTGACCAACTATATGATCTATTTTGGAGAAGGTACCATGAGGCACTGAGAAAAAGGTATATTCTTTTGCTTTGGGATAAAAAGTTCTATATATATCTGTTAACTCCAATTGGTTCAAAGCTTCAATTAGTTTCATTGTCTCCCTGTTTAGTTTCTGTTTTCCTGATCGGTCCATTGGTGAAAGTGGAGTGTTGAAGTCACCCACAATTATTGTGTTAGATGCAATGTGTACTTTGAGCTTTAGTAAAGTTTCTTTTATGAATGAGGGCGCCCTTGTATTTGGGGCATAGATGTTAAGGATTGAGAGTTCTTCTTGTTGGATTTTTCCTTTGACCAGCAAGTAGTGACCTTCCATGTCTCTTTTGATGACTTTAGGTTGAAAGTCAATTTTATCTGAAATTAGAATGGCAACTCCGCTTGTTTCCTGGGACCATTTGCTTGTAGAATTGTCTTCTAGCCTTTTACTCTAAGGTAGTTTTTGTCTTTGACATTGAGGTGTGTTTCCTGTAAGCAGCAAAATGTAGGGTCCTGTTTACGTAACCAGTCTGTTAGTCTATGTCTTTTTATTGGGGAATTGAGTCCATTGATGTTAAGAGAGATCAATGAGTAGTGGTTATTGCTTCCTAACATTTTTTATTTTAATTTTATATGTGTGTGGTTATCCTCTTTGGGTTTGATGAGAGAAGGTTAATATCCTGCTCTTGCCAGGGTATAATTTCCCTCATTGTACTGGTGCTTTTCCCCTATTAACCTTTGTAGGGCTGGGTTTGTAGAAAGATATTGTGTAAATTTGGTTTTGTCGTGGAATATCTTGGTTTCTCCATCTATACTAATTGAGAGTTTCGCTGGGTATAGTAGTCTCAGCTGGCATTTGTGTTCTCTTAGAGTCTGCATGAGTTCTGCCCAGGATCTTCTAGCTTTCATTGTCTCTGGTGAGAAATCTGGTGTAATTCTGATAGGTCTTCCTTTATATGTTACTTGCCCTTTTTCTCTTACTGCCCTAAGTATTCTTTCGTTGTTTAGTACATTTGGGGTTTTGATTATTATGTGACGGGAGGTATTTCTGTTCTGGTCCAGTCTGTTTGGAGTTCTGTAGGCTTCTTGTATATTCATGGGCATCTCTCTCTTTAGGTTAGGGAAGTTTTCTTCCATAATTTTATTGAAGATATTTGCTGGCCCTTTAAGTTGTAAATCTTTACTCTCATCAATACCTATGATCCTTAGATTTGGCTTTCTCATTGTGGCCTGGATTTCCTGGATATTTTGGGTTACAAGCTTTTTGCATTTTGCATTTTCTTTAACTGTTGAGTCCGTGGTTTCTATGGTATCTTCGGCATCTGAGATTCTTTCTTCTATCTCTTGTATTCTGTTGTTGATATTTGCATCTATGGTCCCTGATTTCTTCCCAAGGTTTTCTATCTCCAAAGTTGTCTCCCTTTGTGCTTTCTTAGTTGTTTCTACTTCTGTTTTTAGATCCTGAAAATTTTTGCTCAGTTCTGTCATTTGCTTGTTTGTGCTTTCCTCTAATTCTTTAAGCGATTTTTGTGTTTCCTCTTTAATGACTTCTGCCTGTTGATCAAGGTTCTCCTGTATTTCTTTAAGTGATTTTTGCGTTTCCTCCTTATTGGTTTTTGTATTCTCCTGAATTTCTTTCAATGATTTTTGTGTTTCCCTTGTAAGGGCTTCTAATTTTTGATCCATTTTCTCCTGAATTTCTTTAAGTATGTCCTTCATGTGTTCCTGTACTAGCATCATGACCAGTGATTTTAAATCCAAATCTTGTTTTTCTGGTGTGTTGGGGTATCCAGGACTTGCTAATGTTGGAGAATTGGGTTCAGATGCTGCCATAATGCCTTGGTTTCTGTTAGTAATGTTCCTACATTTGCCTTTAGTCATCTGGTTCTCCCAGGAGTTAGATGGTCTTATTGTCACTGGCTGGAGCTTCAACCTACTGTGGATCTTTAAGGTTATTTCTGCAACACTGGATGGCTGGGTTTCTTCTGGCACAGATTATTGATATGCTGGCTTCCTCTTTTGTGCCTTTGTAGCCCTTCTCAATCTTGCCTCAAGCAATGCTATACTTAGGTTGTCAAGGTCAACCAGGTGTTCTCTGTCTGCTCTATTATGAAGGGAAGAAGTTGTGGTGGGGGTCACTCCCTCTGTTGATTCTCACATAGAACACAGGTCCTATGAAGGACTGGCTTGCAGATGAACCGCCTATGTGCTCAGTTCCTGAGTGCAGGCAGACCCCTGGTGGTTTGCACCACCAGAAATCTAAAGCTCAGGGTGTTACAGTACCTAGAGATCCTTTTGTGTCACTGCAGACAGTGAGTTTGGCGGCTGGGCTTCTCTCCTTCTACAGCTTCCTGGGCAGGACACAGGCCCTGAGCCCAGTGGGCTGGCAGACAAAAGCCGCCTAGGTGCTCAGTTCCTGAGTGCAGGCAGACCCCTGGCGGTTTGCACCACCAGAAATCTAAGGCTCAGGGTGTTACAGTACCTAGTGATCCTTTTGTGTCCCTGCAGACAGCAAATATGGCTGCGGGGCTTCTCTCCTTCCGCAGCTTCCTTTTTTTGTCTTTTAACTAAGTTTCTTTCTTTCTTTCTTTCTTTCTTTATTTATTTATTTATTTATATTAGATATATTCTTTTCTATTCGATATATTTTTACTTATATTTCAAATGATTTCCCATTTTTTAGACCCCCACTCCCCAAAAGTCCCATCAGCCCCCTTCCCTCCCCCTGTTTTCCCACCCAACCCTTCCCACTTCCCTGTTCTGGTTTTGCCCTATTACTGCTTCACTGAGTCTTTCCAGAACAAGGGACCACTCCTCCGTTCTTCTTGTACTTCATTTGATGTGTGGATTATGTTTTGGGTATTTCAGTTTTCTAGGTTAATATCTACTTATTAGTGAGTGCATACCATGATTCACCTTTTGAGTCTGGGTTACCTCACTTAGTATGATGTTCTCCAGCTCCATCCATTTGCCTAAGAATTTCATGAATTCATTGTTTCTAATGGCTGAATAGTACTCCATTGTGTAGATATACCACATTTTTGCATCCACTCTTCTGTTGAGGGATACCTGGGTTCTTTCCAGCTTCTGGGAATTATAAATAGGGCTGCTATAAACATAGTGGAACATGTATCCTTATTACATGCTGGGGGATCTTCTGGGTATATGCCCAGGAGTGGTATAGGAGTATCTTCTGGAAGTGAGGTGGCCAGTTTTTGGAGGAACCGCCAGACTGATTTCCAGAGTGGTTGTACCAATTTGCAACCCCACCAGCAGTGGAGGAGTGTTCCTCTTTCTCCACACCCTCTCCAACACCTGCTATCTCCTGAATTTTTAATCTTAGCCATTCTGACTGGTGTAAGGTGAAATCTCAGGGTTGTTCTGATTTGCATTTCCCTAATGACTAATGAAGTTGAGCATTTTTTAAGATGTCCATCATTTTCATCCAGGTGTATCAGCTGACCCTGAGAGTAGACTGGTTACCTAGCTATGACTATCCTGTTTTGTAGACCAGCTGGCAGGCTCACACACCATCATCTGCTGCCTGATGACATTTGTTCCATCTTTCAGGATTACAACAATCCTTAATCCTTGAATTCTCCTTCCCAGAAAAATGCAGCAGGACAAGCATTGTTTCAGTCCATAATATCAATCAAATCTCAGAGATTTCCCACTGTTTCCAAGGCTCCAGGGTACCCTGTGAATGTAAAGACACTGGGGAAGCAACAACTTCACCACTGAAGGAGGAAAGCTTAATTCTACAATCAAGAGGAGGAGGAGGAGGAGGATAATGCCAAATGCCTTTCTATTTATTTGAGGTTGGGGCTTAGAGTTGTGTGTTTGTAACATTATGTTCTGGCAAGTCAGGTCTTGGGAACTACTAACAGATGCATAGATGCTACAGGAATGGCTTAACCCAGAAGTTTTTTCATCTCAGATTCTCCTTAAAACCTATTCACATGCAGCTGGCAACTGACACAGCCAAGATCTCCTGATGCTGCCTCTATCCTGAGCAGGAAAGAAAGAAGTGGTTGGATGACTTGACTCCTTTGGTCTATGTGTTTACATTCACTCAAAGGAATGAATTCAAAGGAATTTCTAGGGACCCTTTTGTAAGCTTGTAGGACATGATGATTTTAAATTTGATTCGTGCTCCTATAAAAAATCCTGAGTGTAATTAGCTCTCTTTGACTTTTTTTTTTTTTTTTTTTTTTGTAATTGTTTACAGGAAGAAAACCCTTGAGTTTCAGTATCTGAAGAAATCGAAAGCTATGCATATTATTGAAAGAGATCTCACGTTTTATCACTCCACCCCACAAAATAGTACAGGATGAGATACCCAGTACCTCTCAGTCTGAGTAGTCTGCAGTGACTCAGTCTCAGCTTCTCCCTCTGTAAACACTTCATTTTCTCAGAATTTTAGGAGAAATTCTAAAAGAATTCTAAATTCACTTTCTAAAAGATTTACTAACACACACACACACACACACACTCACACACAAAATCAGACACTGCTTCCGACCCTGCAAAAGCTGGATACCACTGAAGAAATTTCTGAAGAGGTGAGTCCTACTTCTGCTTTCTGTGAAAAGTAGATGCTCTGTGAATACACAAGACTGCAGGAGAAATCCTTATTGATCTGTTGGTTGAGAGAGAAGGAAGCCAAGCTGGTGGCTGTTACACTGAGCAGTGAATCTGCAGAATCTGGATTCAGGTCCTTGGCCCATGAAGACAGCAGGCACCCTTATTCCTCCTCCAATAAGACTGAGCTGAAAAGGGGCTTATTTCAGATTATAAAATATGCTTTTTAGAGGTAAGTCGGGATAAGTGAGTAAGGAGACCAGGGCTTTAGTTTTCTTGGCTGGAGAGTGCTTAGAACCTGGTGGTTGTGGTGAGTGGCTGGGCAAAGGACAAATTTGTGACAGGCAAAATTGCCATGAAGTGATATTTGGTGAAAAATGCATCTAGATAGCAAGCTGCATTATCTAGTATTGCAACAGCCTAAGGACCAGTGGGCTCATGTGGTCAAAAGTGTCCCAGATTCACAGTGATTGTAAACATGGAGTTTAATGACGTCAGAAGCACATTAAATGGTCTTCATTCACTTCTTCATCAAGTGGATAAGGTGGTATTGAAGACATCGTGAGACTGTATCATCCTGAAAGTTAATTGCTCTGGATTTTTGTCATTTTAGGTTCTTTTTGATTTTGTTTTCTGGTGGTAAGATGTAGAAAAGCGTTGGAGAGTTAATTAGATATACATGTATACTTCAAACTTTTAGACTATTCTGAAGACCCTCTGTACACTGTGGCGGCTCTATTACCTAGGTTTATTAATTATGCTGCTCAGACTTTCTAGGATTTTACAAAAGTTACAACTTTGTTCATTTAGAAATTAAGATAAATCAAGCATAAAAATTTGGATTTTAAGTTATTGTTAGACAATTATTAAAACTGTGATCTATTTCTAGGAGGTAAACTATTGTCATTTTGTTGGTTTTCTGATAAGAATTTTTATTTTTAGTTCTAATTAAGACAATGCTAATATAGAAAAATTGGCTCTTATTAGTTACTATAAAAAGGATTTATTTTAAAATTTCTACCTTTAGTGCATATCTTAATGGTAACATTTAGCTACATGTGTTAAAGAAAACTTGACAAAGGATGTTAATTAACCGGTTATGCTGGTCCTGTAGGGTAAACTGAGGACACATTTTTCTGGCTTCTATTATGGGACATCTATATTCCCTTTCATGCCTTCTCTTTATAACTAGTGGCTGACAACCAAAGACAAAAAAGCATTACTGCAGTTAAGTTGTTTTTCCCCTCAGGGGCTCTGTTGAAGTCCTTCCTGTCTCTCCTCTCTCTGAGGAGAGTTTCACTTCTGCAGCAGAGGCTCCCCCCCCCCCACACACACACACACACAGGCAATGTCAGTTTTCACCTTGCTTAGGTTTTACTCTGAGGAGCTCCCAACTGTACATACCATTTTCTTATCACACTTCCAAGAGCTCTTCCCTGAGCATTAGCTCATCTGAAACAGCTGAGGTGCTGATGCCAGAGAACACTGTTGAGACTTTCTTCTCTGGGTGTGAATTGGGCTCCATTCAAACACTCATTCTCAGCTTTTGTTGTAGGTAGGCTCAGTGGAGGGTACCTCTTTGCACCATTGGGGATGACTATACTTTGATATCTTAGATTTGCTGACTGAAGATGGGTTTTAATGTAAATACCTAAAATACTATACTACTGAATATTGTTGAGATCTGGATCATTATTACAATATTTAAAAATTAATAATATTTCAACAGCAAAGCATGAGCATTTACATGTAAACAGAGTATATCAAATGTATCAAGATCTCCTATCATTTCTCATCCGTTTATACTTTGACATAGACTTATTGTCAAAAATCATAAAATAAATGCAACCTTCATATTTTTTAAACTCTTATGGTTTGTAGTATCTTAGGCCATTGTAATAGAAAAATCATCCCACTATTTTGCTGAAAGCAGATTGCTCTAGAGAATATGGTCTTTCACATGATCTGATCTTTAGTGTTCTTCACTGTCGATGTTGTTTTACTTTGTAGACTTGCCTTTCGTCCTCTGAACCTTGTCTGCCTGACAATGCTGTTCAAACAAGTTAATAGTCCAAAAACATTTAACACTCTGCTTAGAATATTACACACACACACACACACACACACACACACATACACACTGGAGACAGACAGACAGAGAGACAGACAAAATAACCCATAACTAAAATGACTTAAATTTAATCAAATATCAGACTTAATCCACCCTTGAGAGTTATCAAGGATATACAGAAACTCCTAATCATATGTAAAAGAGGAAGCTTGGTCTAGTGTGGGAATTTTGGGAGTTTCCAGAAGGCAAAAATCCCAGTTGACTCCTAAAGGTTATCATTAGATGGCACACAGAGCAAACAATGCAATAGTGATGAAAAGGACACCATCTACTTCACAGAGCACAGTAAGGGAAGGAATGCTGGATATTCCAAAGTACCTCATACATGGATATAAAAGAACCATATGTAAAAGAGGCAGATTATCCAAGGACTTCCAAAGTATTTTAAAAAGTAAGAATTTTTTTAAAAGAAACTGGTCAGCTATTAACTTATTTTAGCAGCATTTAAACACAGCCGATACGGAGAAAACTGGCAGTACCAGCAAAGAAAACCAACTTAAAACGTCAAGCCTAAAAGGAGAAAAAGTAAGTAAGTATTGAAATAATTCCCTCCAGTGAATCCTGCCATCTGGCACTAGAAAGTACTTAGCAAAATGGCAGTACTGTGGACACAGAAAGCAAGGTCTAACACCTGGTGAGATGGGATGCTAAGGGAAACTGCTTAACAAAGAGCCAAGTGGACTAGAGTCAGTGCCCTGAAAAGGTTCTTTTATATCCATGTATGAGGCACTTTGGAATACCCAGCATTCCTTCCCTTGCTGTACTCTGTGAAGTAGATGGTGTCCTTTCATCACTATTGCATTGTTTGCTCTGTCTGCCATCTAATGATAACCTTTAGGAGTCAACTGAAATTTTTGCCTTCTGGAAACTCCCAAAATTCCCATTGTAGCCAACAACCATTCCTGTACATTGAGCGAGCACGCAGACCATTTACAGATAAGCCACTTGAGCATGGGCAAGTCAGGAACTTACAAGGGGACATCTACAGGCAGGTTCTAGTACCAATAAAGACCGTGTCAACTAACCTGGACCCCTGGGAGCTCCCAGAGACTGAGCCACCAAACAAAGAGGCTGGTCCAAGGCCCCTGACACATATGTAGCAGAGGGTTGCCACTGGCCTTAGTGGGAGAGGATGTGCCTAATCCTGCTGAAACTTGATGCACCAGGATGGTGTGGATACCAGTGTGGGGACGGGGAGGTTGCCTTCTCAGAGGCTAAAGGGAAGGAGGATAGAGGAATGAACTCTGTGAGGGGGAACTAGAATGGGGGACAACATTTGGGATGTAGATAGATAAATAGATAGATAGATGGATAGATGATAGTTAGATAGATAGATAAAACAATAAAGAATTGTTAAAGGAGGGAAAAAAAGAATGGGGAGAACCAAGGTCCAGGATCAATATGCAATTGGGAAAAAAAGACCTGGGATTTCAACCTTCACAGCCCATACTCTATACACTGTAACTAACGGTGATTTCCATGCTTTCCCATAACCACCTTCACTGACCTCACTCAGCCATCATCATCAATAGGGAAGAGTTTCTTGGACATTTTTAGTAACCAAGCAGTTCTGCACTCATTGTTTCCCACAGTGGTGCAGTTAATAACCAATGCTCTTTTTCTTCACATGCACATGTCATGGGTCATTTGCTCACCTAGACATAGCCTGTATTTTAAATTATCCCTTTGTGTGTGTAATTCAGTCTACTGTTATTCTCTTGTAGGCTTATCCATTACTTGAGAGATGGTGAATCACTACAAGAAAATTGTTCTTCTGCACGGATTAGAATATATGAATGACTATAACTTTAGAGTACTTAAGTCCTTGCTGATCCAGGACTTAAAACTGACTAAGAAAATGCAAGATGATTATGACAGAGTTAAGATTGCTGACTTAATGGATGAAAAGTTCCCAGAGGATGCTGGATTGAGCAAACTGATAGAAGTATGTGAATGTATTCCTGAACTAGGAGATCGTGTTGATATACTTAGAAAAGAGATGGAGAAAGGTAATGGAGAAGCAGTCTGGATACCCACTTTATCTCTACCCTCCCTAACCTTGCTAGATCCTTGCAGTGATCACAGCTAATATGCCTCTTCCCCAGTGTGTGTATCAGGACCTATAGAGTGGCATCACTTAGGGAACTCCTTTCCTACAAAGAACTGTAATGGGTTTGGAGGTAAATGTCTTTGGGGTGGGAGAAGGAAAGAAGACAATAAAAACAAAAGCTGCTTGTAGACACAATAGCTTCCAATATAGTGGAGTGGGTAGAGAATTACAAAATAAAAATTTAATGCCACATGTAAAATTCCCCACAATTCCAAATTAAGAAACACCATCATTAATATGTCTTCCGGCAACAGGTGTGAGCTGACATTTAAGTAGAATCCTGAATCTAAGAGATGTGAAGTCCTCTTTTATAAAGTTACTGAGTCCAAAATAAATGGAAACAAACATGGGCATATTTCCTCACAACTGAAAATCGTAGCACTCAGTTGACTTGGACAGAGAGATCTCCAGTTTAAGACTAGCCTGGGGTTCGTGGTGAGATCCTGTCTCAAGAAAATAAAGAGCCCAAAAGTTCACTGTTAAGCCTCTGTCACATGCCAGAACTGGTTACATCTTATTCCTCTGTTTCTCTAATTTGGGGTGACCTATAGAAGATAATCTGTCATATCATTATGCAACTTTTATGTTCTTAAAAGCAAACTATAGGATAAAAGAGCTGGTGTGGGGCTTGGTTGGAATGCATAGAAGTCCCCAAGTAGGAAGAGTGTCACATCAGGTGCTCTTGAGCAGAGTTCCTGTGTCTGTATTGTTGGTGGCAGGGGCAGGAAATATATTGAGACAGAAGCAGGAAGCAAAGACATGAAATGGACTTCAGCTTCCAACAGGACATAAAATGTCTTCCAACAGGACATGAAATGTCTTCCAACAGAGCTTCAGATATTCATTGTCTTTTCTTTACTTCATCAGTTGAAAGTGAAACCAAAATAAAATCTGAATCCAGTACTCTCCCACTTACCTCCGACATGATGAAAGTTTGGGAAGTAGCACCAGATATGACGACATCTTCATCAGAGGTACACTGTCTCAGATCTCATTGAAAAAGCATCCACTAAGCTTGTTCTCCCCAAAACCTTTCTCTGAGTACTTAGTCTAAGCCCCTCATGTGTGCCAAAGTCCTAGCTGAAACAAATTGAGAGGTGAAGATATTCATAATTTCTGGTCACTCATTTTGTTTTAAAACTGAAGGATTATTGTGTACTTTATTATAATTTTGCACTATGTAACAAATACATAAAATCATTACTTGCTTTATGAGTATGTATATGTGTTTTACATACATGTGTGTGCATGATATTGTTGATGTCAAAGGAGGATTTCAAATACGTTGCTTAATCACTATCTGCCTAACTCCTTTGAGATAGAGTCTCTTTCCGAACCTGGAGCTATTCTGGTAGGTAGCCAGACTCAGAGACCATCCTGTCTATGCCTTTCAGAGTGCTGGGGTCACATCCGGAAAGCCCAGATTTTTATGTGGGTGCTAGGATCCGATCTTAGGTCCTCATGTATGTGCAAGTATTCTTGTCCCGTAAGTCACCTCTCCAACCCCTCACTCTTCCTTTTGAAAGCATTTGCAAAAGTAGCAATCAGTTTAAGGATATGACCTTCCAAAGCCTATTAAAGGACATTAAACTCAACTTGTACTTTCAAAATCTAGGAGTTCTCCTGCCAAAGAATGTGCATAGAGTAGTGATGTGCGTGAAGTATTTCTGTTCCTGTACCAATTGATCCTATGCTCTTCTCTGGCCATTTGTTCAGAAAGTGCAGTTCCCACAGAATCAATAGATGCAGAATCCAGTAACATGGACTTAATTATCTAGGTATTAAAATCATTGTTCTTCATACAATTTTAAAACACATGGCAGGGACTGAGGACAAAACTCTGTAATAGAACCTAGCTTGGTTCCATTGGACATATTTCCTTTGGACAAAAAGGGGGAAATAAACTACAGAAAACATGAGGCCTCCCTAATTGTATCATATGACTAAATCAATCATACACTATCAAATGCATCTATTAAGACCTCAGGGAGAACCTTTGGCTCTTGACAAGGTATACGTTGTTAAGAAATAATGATCTTAACAGGCGATATATATGGTAGTTTCATTTAGCCAGGGTTATCAGATAATTTGGTCATTTAAAACACTTTATCGTTACATATTTTTATAAGAGATATGATGGGGCAAGCATTCCACCTACTGGTGAACTAACTACAGCATGACTGACAGAAATATTAACTCTATGGTCCATTCAGTCAAGAGACTCCAGACTTCACAATGATAAAAATCTTGAAGGAGCTTAGCATCCAATCTCCCACTTAGCTTATTTATTCAATGTAACCATCCGTTCTTTTAATGCACCCTCACGAAACCCTGACTACCATTTACAAATGGTTACTTTATTCAATTCTATCATGCCAACAATCTCTAGATGACCAGTGTTTTGTCATTTTAATTATTAGAGTTGCATTACTTGGAATGTAAAATCAATACGCACATCTAATTATCTGTCTTCATTAAGTAATGATAATATGATTAAAACATATCTAAGCCTGAAGAAAAGGTCATAAATAATCAGTTTTGTTTGGATGACATCAACTATTTTATTTAATTCTTTTTTCTTTGTTTTTGTTTGTTTGCTTGAGCAAAGACTTTTTAATGACTATATTTTACAAATACACTGGCGAATCATGCATTGGAAGTGATTCTGGGCAGCAAATCCACACACTCCTTTGCAAGTTTATATAAGTATATTTAAGGCCCTAAACATATGTATTGCCTTATGTATACATGCTTCTTATATGCGTGATTATATTTATGTATGTAGCAGTTTCATTTAACCAAATATAAAAGATCCTGTTCTCAGCCTGGCAGACTCTCTGACACAGAGATCCCCGGAAATCTCTCCGCCCAGTTCACTAAAGTCCCATGGCAAGTCGCTGTCTCTGGCCCCAAGCTTCCAAATTCCTGCAGGCTGGGGTGGCCCCTCCCCATCCCCCGTAGCCCCCCCCACACACACACACACACACATACTGTACTTTTTCTCTGGAACCCAGCTGAGTTGCCTCGTGGAGGAAAACACCACACAAACTTAGTTTAGAATCAACAGGTAACACAATCCAGCCGTTGGGCGCAGCAGCTAGCATCCTAATTTGTAAGCCATTCTTTTGGTTTTTTATTCTTTTTTTTTTTAATTTTTTTTATTCAATATAATTTATTTACATTTCAAATGATTTCCCCTTTTCTAGCCCCCTACTCCCCGAAAGTCCCGTAAGCCCCCTTCTCTTCCCCTGTCCTCCCACCTACCCCTTCCCACTTCCCTGTTCTGGTTTTGCCCTATACTGCTTCACTGAGTCTTTCCAGAACCAGGGGCCACTCCTCCTTTCTTCTTGTACCTCATTTGATGTGTGGATTATGTTTTGGGTATTCCAGTTTTCTAGGTTAATATCCACTTATTAGTGAGTGCATACCATGATTCACCTTTTGAGTCTGGGTTACCTCACTTAGTATGATGTTCTCTAGAATTGTTAACCTAAGCAGATATTTAAATGAGCCTAGACAAATAATCAGCTGAGCTCCACTCGATCTCCAGAAAATTTAACTCTGTGGTCCAATATTTCAGGGAACCTGTTACACAGTTATAATCAGATCACCTGAAAGGTTGGTGAAGGGGATTCTTGTGTCCCCAAAAAGAGACAATTTGAAGTGGTTTCGTTGGGAAGCTGAGGGGAGAAAAATCCACAAACGGGAGCCAGTTTTGCTGTACTACGGCTTGAGTCCCATGCAATAACTCTAAGTCTAATAATACCAGGCTACCTTTTCTCAGTTTTATAAGATATGCAGAGTCAGTATTCCGAGACAGACCAGTGAAATTTAGTGCCCACGTTTCTAACATACATTCTGATTAGCAAGAGAAGGGGCTAGGTTTATGAAGCACCTACATGCAATCTAAAAATGCCTTGTGCAGCCCATCTGGGGTGTGGTAGGGACAATGGAGCACTGGCAGAGGCAGAAGTATTTTTAAAGGGGAAAAAGACAAAGATGTGTTTGATCTGATTTTTTGAAAACTGTTTATTAGGATACAAAAAACTTTTAAAAACTATTTCCTTTCAGGAAAGCATGACAGACACTATCCCTGAATCATGTGACACCATAACACAGTTTTTGGAGGAAGAGCCTAACTTTCCAGAACTTTCAGCAACCAGCATGTGCCCATCTGAGCGTGAACCCGTGACTCCTCAGAAGTTTCCAACAGCAACCTCCAACAGGCTCCAGTCACCCTTGGAACCTCCAGAAATATCATCCACCATATTGGCAACAAAGGGAACCCCAACACTTTCTTTTGGTCACCAAGCTACTCTGGAGTTTCCCAAAACAGAGCCCAGCAATGTCCGGGCCTTTCAGATGACTCGAGCAATAATGACGAATGATCATAATAGTCCTCAGGTGCCTGCAGCGGAGGCAGTATTCAGCAGTTTCAGTAAATCTCATGTGACCCCAGCAACAGTGCCCAGCAGTGCCCAGACCTCACGAATGACTCCAGCAGCAAAGACCAGTGGTTGTAATAGTTCACAGGTGTCTGCAGCAACAGGATCAAACAGTTACAGTACCCCTCGGGTTACACAGGCAACAGTGCCCAGCAGTGTCCAGTCCCTTTTGATCCCTCGAGCAGCATTGCCCAACAGTGCCAAGACCTTTCGACTGACCTCAGCAGCAATGACCAGTGGTTGTAATAGTCCTCGGGCATCTGGAGCAAGAGTACCTGTCCATTACAGTAACCCTGGGGTGACTCCAGCAACAGTGCCCAGTGGTGCCCAGACCTTGCGACTGAACCCAACAGCAATGACCAGTGGTTGTAATAGTCCTCAAGTGTCTGCAACAACAGTATCCAGCAGTTACAGTAACACTCGGGTGACTCCAGCAACAGTGTCCAGCAGTGCGCAGACCTTGCAACTGACTGCAGCAGCAATGACCAGTGATTGCAATAGTTCTCGGGCATCTGGAGCAAGAGTACCTGTCCATTACAGAAACCCTCGGGTGGTTTCAGCAACAGTGCCCAGCAGTGCGCAGACCTTGCAAATGACCCCAGCAGCAAAGACCAGTGGTTTTAAAAGTCCTCAGGTGTCTGCAGCAACAGGATCCAGCAGTTACAGTAACCCTCGGGTGATTCCAGCAACCGTGCCCAGTGGTGCCCAGATCTTGCGACTGACCCCAGCAGCAATGACCAGTGGTTGTAATAGTCCTCAAGTGTCTGCAACAACAGGATCCAGCAGTTACAGTAACACTGGGGTGACTCCAACAACAGTATCCAGCAGTGCCCAGACCTTTCGAATGGCCCCAGCAGCGATGACAGGTAGTTTTAATAGTCCTCAGGTGTCTGCAGCAACAGGATCCAGCAGTTACAGTAACCCTCGGGTGACTCCAACAACAGTATCCAGCAGTGCCCAGACCTTTCGAATGACCCCAGCAGCAATGACAGGTAGTTTTAATAGTCCTCAGGTGTCTGCAGCAACAGGATCCA
Source organism: Apodemus sylvaticus (assembly GCF_947179515.1). Taxonomy (NCBI): domain Eukaryota; kingdom Metazoa; phylum Chordata; class Mammalia; order Rodentia; family Muridae; genus Apodemus; species Apodemus sylvaticus. The sequence goes on along the minus strand of NC_067483.1, from coordinate 81,072,728 downwards.
GCAGTTACAGTAACCCTCGGGTGATTCCAGCAACCGTGCCCAGTGGTGCCCAGATCTTGCGACTGACCCCAGCAGCAATGACCAGTGGTTGTAATAGTCCTCAAGTGTCTGCAACAACAGGATCCAGCAGTTACAGTAACACTGGGGTGACTCCAACAACAGTATCCAGCAGTGCCCAGACCTTTCGAATGGCCCCAGCAGCGATGACAGGTAGTTTTAATAGTCCTCAGGTGTCTGCAGCAACAGGATCCAGCAGTTACAGTAACCCTCAGGTGACTCCAACAACAGTATCCAGCAGTGCCCAGACCTTTCGAATGACCCCAGCAGCAATGACAGGTAGTTTTAATAGTCCTCAGGTGTCTGCAGCAACAGGATCCAGCAGTTACAGTAATTCCCCTCAGGTGTCTTCTGCAACAGTGCCCAGGAGTTTTCCTGCTATGCCCATGTCTCCAGCAACACCACTCAAGGTAATGATTGGCAATTCTCATAATGTAATGATGACAAAATTTAACATAATCTTAAAAGACCTTTCCTTTAGCCCTCTCTTGTTGAAATAAGTCACTTGTCTATTTTAAACATGTGATTTGAGGTCCTTCCCTAAATTCGTTTTATACTCCTCTTATGCTCTGCTGCTTTCATCTTTATTCATTTATTTTTTACCATAAGTGTGGTATTTCAGTGAAAAATGTGATGTAGTGATATACAATGTGTGCTCAATGATTTCCCTTTTTAATTTTTAATTAAACCAATGTCATCTTAGAAAACTTAGGAAAGTAGGTAAAAAAAAATAAGTTTTAAATGATCTAGAATCTCTTTATAAAATGCCACATTTCTCCATCTAGTTTTGTCTTTTGTTACATATTTGCAGAATATCCTTCACATACCAGACTTATGTCACAATTCACACAATTTTCTGTAGTGTATGTTTTTAAAATTTATTTAAGTGGGCTTGGGGAATGGCTCAGTGGGTGAAAACACTTGCCACCAAAGTCTTACAGCCTGAATTGGGGTCACCAGAACCCATGCAAAAGCTGGCTACAGGAACATCTATGTGTATAATCCCAGTGTGCACCAAAGCAGAGACTGGAGGCACTGACAGAGGAACTGCAGAACCTCACAGACCAGCTTGTGAGGCAAGCGCAGTGGGGAACCAGAGAGACCCTATCTCAGATAAAGTAAAAGGTGAGAGCTAACATTTAATGCTGTCCTATGATCACAGACAGACACACACACACACACACAGAGAGAGAGAGAGAGAGAGAGAGAGAGAGAGAGAGAACATACAGAAAGACAGACAAACACAGAGACAGACAGACAGATACACACACACACACACACACACACATACACACACACATTCTCCCCAAGCATACCTGGTACACAAAATATTTTTAAAAATACTTAACATGTCTTTAACTTCCATTCATCAACCAATACAAATTTAAATAAATTTATCATCTGAAACATTGCAATAGTTCATACATTGTAAAAAATAATCGTGTGTGGTTTGGCTTTAGGCTCTCTCCAGTATTTTCTATTCCTACAAACACCAAGAACCTCTGTCCTTTCTAAAGAAGTATATAGCATCTGCTCCTGAATTCCTATGCGCTTTTTGGCAGGTGTTTCTAGCACTATTCTGAGGTGCTACCTAAGTCACATTGGGAATATATTTCCTAAAGTTAGAAAACATTGGACCACATTGACAAAAAGTCACAGTTAAGCCCCACCATTCAGGGGTTTCCAAACCCGGTCACAGCAAGTGCTATTGGTTTATAGCTACCTCCCTACATCGGTCTCTAGGTTTCCTGGGATTGTCACCATTCTTCTCCATTTCAGTGTGTGCTCCTGAATTCAGAAATGATACAGAGTAGCTAGAGGTGGTGGCACACACCTATATTTCCAAAGGAAAAAAAAAAAAGACTGGTGGACCTCAGTGAGTTCAAGGCCAGACATGCTGATCATGCCCAGGAATACATATGGAGACCTTGTCTCAAGGAGAAAAAGAAAGAGCTGGGGAAAGAAAGAAAGAGAGGGAGAGGGGGGAAGGAAAGGATGAAGAAAGGAAGAAAGGAAGGAAGGAAGGAAGGAAGGAAGGAAGGAAGGAAGGAAGGAAGGAAGGAAGGAAGGGAGGGAGGAAGGAAGGGAGGAAGAGAGAGAGAGAGAAAGGGAGAGCGGAGGGAGGGAAGAAAGGAAGGAGGGAGGGAGAAAAGGAGGGAGGGAAGGATGGATAGATGAAGGGAGGGAGAGTTGCAGGGAGGGAGGAAGAGAGAGGGCTATGAAGTCTGTGGAATACTGTGGGGACAAACAAGTGGTCAAATAATACTTTCTTTTTTATTTTAATTTGTTTTTTACTTATTGAGAAGGGATGTAAAGGAAAGTAAAAAACATTTTATGATAAAATTAAAGATTTACATGGAAATATTTCAGATAAACACGTTAAAATTGACAATTTTCATGAAAAATTAAAGAATAAAGTGGTAGACATGTAAAACATTGCTAAATAAATTGAAATATGGGATAGAAACATTTTATGATAGAATTGAAGATTTACATGGAAAATATTTCTGATAAAATTGTAGAAAAATGTAGAAAAACATGTTAGAATTGAAGATTATCATGGAAAATTTTAAATAGATATAATGGTAGGCATAAAAGTATTCGTAAGTTGATTAAAAGTGGAATTAAAAACACTTTCTGAACACCGAGATCGGCGGCGGCGGCGGCAGCAGCGGCAGCAGTGGCTGCTCCAGCTGAAGGGCCATCAGCAGTGGAACCAAGGCGTCACAGGGACCAGTTAGGCCCTGCGCCCACGACCACTGACCTTCGCTGACCAGCCGGACAGCAAGCAGCTGCAGTTGTGCGGCGCCTTTCCTGCACGGAGGCCACTTCAGAACTCGGCCTCCCACCAGTCAGGAGAGGAGGATCCATCTTGGTTCCGTACTCCAGGAATCGGACAGACTGAGATCAGTCTGGGCGGCAGCATTACATCTCCAAGTCCTGCAAGTGGCTAGCTGGGCTTCCGGGCGGCCAGCTGGGAGAAGTCAGTGTGCTCCAGTGAATCCAGCGGGCCCCAGCGGGAGCCTTCGGGTGCCTGCTTTGGGATCTGAACAGCCTGGGCAGCAGCACACTGTCTACAAGCAGTGCAGGAGGTAAGCTGTGCACCAGAGGCCAACTGGGAAGGGGCAGCTTGCACTGGTGAGTCCAGCACTGACAAGATAAACTAACACCAGTGAGATCTAGATGGCAAAAGGCAAACGCAGGAACGTCACTAACAGAAATCAAGGCAATATGGCAACATCTGAACCCAATTCTCCTCTACCAACATGTCCTGGATACCCCATCACACCAGTAAAACAAGATTTGGATTTAAAATCACTGGTCATGATGCTGGTACAGGAACACATGAAGGTCATACATAAAGAAATTCAGGAGACAATGGATCAAAAGGTAGAAGCCCTTGCAAGGGAAACACAAAAATCATTGAAAGAAATCCAGGAGAATACAAAAGCCAACAAGGAGGAAATGCAAAAAACACTTAAAGAAATACAGGAGAACTTTGCTCAACAGGCTGAGGTCATGAAAGACGAAACACAAAAATCTCTTAAAGAAATACAGGAGAACTTTGGTCAACAGGCTGAGCTCATGAAAGAGAAAACACAAAAATCTCTTAAAGAATTACAGGAAAACACAAACATGCAAGTGAAGGAGCTAAGCAAAACCATCCAGGATCTAAAATCAGAAGTAGAAAGAACTAAGAAAACTCAAAGGGAGACAACTTTGGAGATAGAAAGCCTTGGGAAGAAATCAGGGGACAGAGATACAAATATCAACAACAGAATACAAGAGATAGAAGAAAGAATCTCAGATGCTGAAGATTCCATAGAAACCATGGACTCAACAGTTAAAGAAAATGCAAAATGCAAAAAGCTTGTAACCCAAAATATCCAGGAAATCCAGGACACAATGAGAAGACCAAACCTAAGGATTATAGGCATAGAGGAGAGTGAAGATTTACAACTTAAAGGGCCAGCAAATATCTTCAATAAAATTATGGAAGAAAACTTCCCTAACCTAAAGAGAGAGATGCCCATGAATATACAAGAAGCCTACAGAACTCCAAACAGACTGGACCAGAACAGAAATACTTCCCGTCACATAATAATCAAAACACCAAATGTTCTAAACAAAGAAAGAATACTAAAGGCAGTAAGAGAAAAAGGCCAAGTAACATATAAAGGAAGACCTATCAGAATCACAGCAGACTTTTCACCTGAGACTATGAAGGCTAGAAGGTCCTGGGCAGATCTCATGCAGACTCTAAGAGAACACAAATGCCAACCAAAACTACTATATCCAGCAAAACTCTCAATCACCATAGATGGAGAAACTAAGATATTTCATGACAAAACCAAGTTTACCCAATATCTATCCACAAACCCGGCCCTAAAAAGGATAATAGGAGGACAACACCAATACAAGGAGGGAAACTTCACCCTGGAAAAAGCAAGATAGTAACCTTTCATCAAACCCAAAAGAAGTTAAGCATTCAAATTTAAAAAATAACGTCAAAAATGATAGGAAGTAACAATCACTATTCCTTAATATCTCTTAACATCAATGGACTTAATGCCCCAATAAAAAGACACAGACTAACTGAATGGATACGTAAACAGGACCCTACATTTTGCTGCTTACAGGAAACACACCTCAGGGTCAAAGACAAACACTACCTTAGAGTAAAAGGCTGGAAGACAATTCTACAAGCAAATGGTCTCAGGAAACAAGCTGGAGTAGCCATTTTAATATCAGATAAAATTGACTTTCAACCCAAAGTCATCAAAAGAGACCCTGAGGGACACTTCTTGCTGGTCAAAGGAAAAATACAAAAAGAAGAACTGACAATCCTGAACATCTATGCCCCAAATGTAAGGGCACCCTCTTTTGTAAAAGAAACTTTATTAAAACTAAAAGCACACATTGCACCTAACACAATAATTGTGGGTGACTTCAACACTGCACTTTCCTCAATGGACCGATCAGGAAAACAGAAACTAAACAGGGACACAATGAAACTAATTGAAGCTTTGGACCAATTAGATTTAACAGATATATATAGAACATTCTATCCTAAAACAAAAGAATATACCTTTTTCTCAGCACCTCATGGTACCTTCTCCAAAATCGACCATATAATTGGTCACAAGACAGACCTCAACAAATATAAGAAGATCGAACTAATCCCATGCCTCCTATCTGATCACTATGGAGTAAAAGTGGTCTTCAATAGCAACAGAAACAACAGAAAGCCCACATACACGTGGAAACTGAACAATACTCTACTCAATGATACCTTGGTCAAGGAAGAAATAAAGAAAGAAATTAAAGACTTTTTAGAACACAATGAAAATGAAAACACAACATACCCAAATCTATGGGACACAATGAAAGCAGTGCTAAGAGGAAAACTCATAGCCCTGAGTGCCTCCAAAAAGAAAATGGAGAGAGCATACACTACCAGCTTAATGACACACCTGAAAGCCCTGGAACAAAAAGAAGCTATTTCGCCCAGGAGGAGTAGAAGGCAGGAAATCATCAAACTCAGGGCCGAAATCAATCAAGTAGAAACAAAGAGAACCATACAAAAAATCAACAAAACCAGGAGCTGGTTCTTTGAGAAAATCAACAAGATAGATAAACCCTTAGCCAGAATGACCAAAGGGCACAGAGAAAGTATCCAAATTAACAAACTTAGAAATGAAAAGGGAGATATAACAACGGAAACTGAGGAAATCCAAAAAATCATCAGATCCTACTACAAGAGCCTATACTCAACACAACTGGAGAATCTGGAGGAAATGGACAATTTCCTTGACAGATACCAAATACCAAAATTAAATCAGGACCAACTAGACCATCTAAACAGTCCCATAATGCCTAAAGAAATAGAAGGAGTCATAGAAAGTCTTCCAACCAAAAAAAGCACAGGACCAGATGGCTTCAGTGCAGAATTCTACCAGACCTTCAAAGAAGAGTTAACACCAATACTCTTCAAACTATTCCACAAAATAGAAACAGAAGGAACACTACCCAATTCCTTCTACGAAGCCACAATTACGCTGATACCAAAGCCACACAAAGATCCAACAAAGAAAGAGAACTTCAGACCAATTTCCCTTATGAACATCGATGCAAAAATACTCAATAAAATTCTTGCCAACCGAATCCAAGAACACATCAAAACGATCATCCACCATGATCAAGTAGGCTTTATCCCAGGAATGCAGGGTTGGTTCAATATACGGAAATCCATCAATACAATCCACTACATAAACAAACTCAAAGAACAAAACCACATGGTCATTTCATTGGATGCTGAAAAAGCATTTGAAAAAATTCAGCATCCCTTCATGCTTAAAGTCTTGGAGAGAACAGGAATTCAAGGCCCATACCTAAACATAGTAAAAGCAATATACAGCAAACCGGTAGCCAGCATCAAACTAAATGGAGAGAAACTTGAAGCAATCCCACTGAAATCAGGGACCAGACAAGGCTGCCCCCTTTCTCCTTATCTTTTCAATATTGTACTTGAGGTACTAGCTCGGGCAATTCGACAACATAAGGAGGTCAAAGGGATACAAATTGGAAAAGAAGAAGTCAAACTATCATTATTTGCAGACGACATGATCGTCTACCTAAGTGACCCAAAGAACTCCACTAGAGAGCTCCTACAGCTGATAAACAACTTCAGCAAAGTGGCAGGTTATAAAGTCAACTCAAGCAAATCAGTGGCCTTCCTATACTCAAAGGATAAGCAGGCTGAGAAAGAAATTAGGGAAATGACCCCCTTCACAATAGCCACAAACAGTATAAAGTATCTTGGGGTGACTCTTACCAAACATGTGAAAGATCTGTATGACAAGAACTTCAAGACTCTGAAGAAGGAAATGGAAGAAGACCTCAAAAAATGGGAAAACCTCCCATGCTCATGGATCGGCAGAATCAATATAGTTAAAATGGCCATTTTGCCTAAAGCACTATACAGATTCAATGCAATACCCATCAAAATCCCAACTCAAGTCTTCACAGAGCTAGAAAGAGCAATTATCAAATTCATCTGGAACAACAAAAAACCCAGGATAGCTAAAACTATTCTCAGCAACAAAAGGAAATCTGGGGGAATCAGTATCCCTGACCTCAAGCAATACTACAGAGCAATAGTGTTAAAAACTGCATGGTATTGGTACAGTGACAGACAGGAGGATCAATGGAACAGGATTGAAGATCCAGAAATGAACCCACACACCTATGGCCACTTGATCCTCGACAAAGAGGCTGAAAACATCCAATGGAAAAAAGATAGCCTTTTCAACAAATGGTGCTGGTTCAACTGGAGGTCAGCATGCAGAAGAATGCGAATTGATCCATCCTTGTCTCCTTGTACTAAGCTCAAATCCAAATGGATCAAGGACCTCCACATAAAGCCAGACACTCTGAAGCTAATAGAAAAAAAACTGGGGAAGACCCTTGAGGACATCGGTACAGGGAGAAAGTTTCTGAACAGAACACCAATAGCGTATGCTCTAAGAGCAAGAATTGACAAATGGGACCTCATAAAATTACAAAGTTTCTGTAAGGCAAAGGACACCATCAAGAGGACAAATCGGCAACCAACAAATTGGGAAAAGATCTTCACCAATCCTACATCAGATAGAGGGCTAATATCCAATATATATAAAGAACTCAAGAAGTTAGACTCCAGAAAACCAAACAACCCTATTAAAAAATGGGGTACAGAGTTAAACAAAGAATTCTCACCTGAAGAACTTCGGATGGCGGAGAAGCATCTTAAAAAATGTTCAACTTCATTAGTCATTAGGGAAATGCAAATCAAAACAACCCTAAGATTTCATCTTACACCAGTCAGAATGGCTAAGATTAAAAATTCAGGAGACAGCAGGTGTTGGAGAGGGTGTGGAGAAAGAGGAACACTCCTCCACTGCTGGTGGGGTTGCAAATTGGTACAACCACTCTGGAAATCAGTCTGGCGGTTCCTCCGAAAACTGGGCACCTTACTTCCAGAAGATCCTGCTATACCACTCCTGGGCATATACCCAGAAGACTCCCCACCATGTAATAAGGATACATGTTCTACTATGTTCATAGCAGCCCTATTTGTAATTGCCAGATGCTGGAAAGAACCCAGGTATCCCTCAACAGAAGAGTGGATGCAAAAAATGTGGTATATCTACACAATGGAGTACTATTCAGCCATTAGAAACAATGAATTCATGAAATTCTTAGGCAAATGGATGGAGCTAGAGAATATCATACTAAGTGAGGTAACCCAGACTCAAAAGGTGAATCATGGTATGCACTCACTAATAAGTGGATATTAACCTAGAAAACTGGAATACCCAAAACATAATCCACACATCAAATGAGGTACAAGAAGAAAGGAGGAGTGGCCCCTGGTTCTGGAAAGACTCAGTGAAACAGTATTCGGCAAAACCAGAACGGGGAAGTGGGAAGGGGTGGGTGGGAGGACAGGGGAAGAGAAGGGGGCTTGCGGGACTTTCGGGGAGTGGGGGGGCTAGAAAAGGGGAAATCATTTGAAATGTAAATAAATTATATCGAATAATAAAAAAAAAATAATTTATAACACCAGTAAAATTACTGGTATGAATATGCAAAAAAAAAAAAAAAAAAAAAAAAAAAAAAACCACTTTCTGATAAACTTGAAGATTTACATGGATAAAATTGTAGAAATATATAGAAAAACATGTTAAAATTAGAGATAATCGTGGAAATTATATAGATAAAATGATAGGCATAAAGATAAACCTAAGTTGATTGAAGGTGTAATTATAAACATTTTCAGATAACATTGAAGATTTACATGGAAATATTTCTGGTAAAATTCAAGAAATAAATAGACAAACATGTTAAAATTAACTATTTCATGGAAAATTTTACATAAAGTATAGTTGATGTATAAACTCTTTCTAAATTAATTTAAGGTGGAATTAGAAACATTTGTGATAAAATCAAAGATTTACATTGAAAACATTCTGATAAAATAGAGGAAATATATAGAAAGACATTAAAATTGAAGACATTAAAATTATCATGAAAAATAATGCAGATAAAATGATGGACATAAATGAAATTACTAAATTAATTAAAAGGGGGATTGCAAGCATTTTCTGGTAAAATTGAAGATTTACATGAGAGATATTATGTTAGTCTGTGTCTTTTTATTGGTGAGTTGAGTCCATTGTTGTTAAGAGATATTAGGGAATAGTGATTGTTGCTTCCTGTTATTTTGGATGTTATTTTTATGTTTGTATTGGTATCTTCTTTTGGGTTTGTTGGAAGAAGATTACTTTCTTGCTTTTTCTAGGGTATAGTTTCCCTCCTTGTGTTGGCATTTTCCATCAATTTTCCTTTGTAGGGCTGGATTTGTGGACAGATATTGTGCAAATTTGGTTTTATCATGGAATATCTTGGTTTCTCCATCTATGATGATTGAGAGTTTAGCTGGATATAGTAGTCTGGGCTGGCATTTGTGTTCTCTTAGGGTCTGTATAAGGTCTGCCCAGGATCTTCTAGCTTTCATCATCTCTGGTGAGAAGTCTGGTGTGATTCTGATAGGTCTGCCTTTATAAGTTACTTGACCTTTTTCCCTTACTGCTTTTAATATTCTTTCTTTGTTTAGTGAATTTGGTGTTTTGATTATTATGTGCCAGGAGGATTTTTTGTTCTTGTCCAGTCTGTTTGGAGTTCTGAAGGCTTCTTGTATGTTCATAGGCATGTCTTCCTCTAGGTTAGGGAAGTTTTCTTCTACAATTTTGTTGAAGATATTTACTGGGCCTTTAAGATGTAAATCCTCACTCTCTTCTATACCTATAATCCTTAGGTTTGGTCTTTTCATTGTGTCCTGAAGTTCCTGGATGTTTTGAGTTACCAGTTTTATGCATTTTGCATTTTCTTTGAATTTGAGCCAATGTTTTCTATGGTATCTTCAGCACCTGAGGTTCTTTCTTCTCTCTCTTATATTCTGTTGTTGATGCTTGCATCTATGACTCCTGAATTCTTTCCAAGGTTTTCTATCTTGAGAGATTTCTCACTTTGTGATTTCTTTATTGTTTCTACTTCCACTTTTAGATCCTGGATGGTTTTGTTCAGTTCCTTCACTTGATTGTTTGTGTTTTCCTGTAACTCCTTAAGGGTTTTTTGTTTCTTCTTTAAGGGCTTCTTCCAGTTGACCCATGATCTCCTGTATTTTTAAAGGGATTTTGTGTTTCCTATTTAAGGGCTTTAACCTGTTGACTGATGTTCTCCTGTATTTTTTTAAGGGTGTTATTTAAGTCTTTCTTGAAGCCCTCTATCAGCATCATGAGATACGATTTTAAATCCAACTCTTGCTTTTCCAGTGTGTTGGAGTATCCGGGACTTGCTGTGGTGGGAGAACTTGGTTCTGATGTTGCCATGTGGCCTTGGTTTCTGTTAGTAGGGTTCTGGTGCTTGCCTTTTGCCCTCTGGTGCTAGTTGGTATTCTTGTCTCTGGCTGGAGTTTGTTCCTCCTGTGGGCCTGTAAGCCTGTGTCCTTACTCCTCTGAGTTCAAAAGTGAAAGCACTGCTGGGAGATCTCTCTCTCTCTCTCTCTCTCTCTCTCTCTCTCTCTCTCTCTCTCTCTCTCTCTCTCTCTCTCTCTCTCCTTGTGGGCTATGCACAGAAGACTGTGGAGTTTCCAGGCTCCCCGGTGCAAGGGCTGGAAGACTTCTGTCCCAGCTGCTCCACTGATCTTGGGCCCTGTGTTGCTCCTAGCTGGGTCCCCTCTAGAGAGAAATAACACTTTCTATTCCAAATCCAGGATTCTTCTCCAGGCCTGATCTTATGCAAGTAGAAGAACTTTTTATATATATATATTTTTTTTATTCGATATATTTTTTATTTACATTTCAAATGATTTCCCCTTTTCTAGCCCCCCACTCCCCGAAAGTCCCGTAAGCCCCCTTCTCTCCCCCTGTCCTCCCACCCACCCCCTTCCCACTTCCCCATTCTGGTTTTGCCAAATACTGCTTCACTGAGTCTTTCCAGAACAAGGGGCCACTCCTCCTTTCTTCTTGTACCTCATTTGATGTGTGGATTATGTTTTGGGTATTCCAGTTTTCTAGGTTAGTATGCACTTATTAGTGAGTGCATACCATGATTCATCTTTTGAGTCTGGGTTACCTCACTTAGTATGATGTTCTCTAGCTCCATCCATTTGCCTAAGAATTTCATGAATTCATTGTTTCTAATGGCTGAATAGTACTCCATTGTGTAGATATACCACATTTTTTGCATCCACTCTTCTGTTGAGGATACCTGGGTTCTTTCCAGCATCTGGCAATTATAAATAGGGCTGCTATGAACATAGTAGAGCATGTATCCTTATTACATGGTGGGGAATCCTCTGGGTATATGCCCAGGAGTGGTATAGCAGGAACTTCTGGAAGTGAGGTGCCCAGTTTTCGGAGGAACCGCCAGACTGATTTCTAGAGTGGTTGTACCAATTTGCAACCCCACCAGCAGTGGAGGAGTGTTCCTCTTTCTCCACACCCTCTCCAACACCTGCTGTCTCCTGAATTTTTAATCTTAGCCATTCTGACTGGTGTAAGGTGAAATCTCAGGGTTGTTTTGATTTGCATTTCCCTAATGACTAATGAAGTTGAGCATTTTTTAAGATGCTTCTCCGCCATCCGAAGTTCTTCAGGTGAGAAGTCTTTGTTTAACTCTGTACCCCATTTTTTAATAGGGTTGTTTGGTTTTCTGGAGTCTAACTTCTTGAGTTCTTTATATATATTCGATATGTAGAAGAACTTCTAATCTGAATTATTCAAATCAGCAGAACCCTTGGGTTGCTTCCAGTGGCTGCCTATCTAAGTGTTTCACAAGATGGTACTGATTTTGTGTGTTTGTGTGTGAATAATCTGTAATCTAAGTTTTTAAAATGTGCTTTTATGCTCATTAGACTTGGAGGTGAAGCTTATAGGGAGTCAACTTGTCTAGCATTCACAAGGCCTTGAGTGTATGCTCAAATACCACCAAAGTATTAATGCAACCTACTACCTACTGTAAGTAATTATGACATGCTTGCATTACTGCTCAGATTTCCATGCATTTCCCATCTTGTCAGCATATTAAGCATTGCTTAGATTTCTCCACTCTGCCTAACAGTGCTATTCCTTAGTGTTCGTATGAACTGTGCCTGGTTTTCCTGTGTGCATTCTATGCAGAAACCAAGACTGAAGAATATACCTAGACAACCTTCTGAAGAAGATGGTCACCAGCAAGGTTCCAAACAAGTGGTGGTGTTGAAAGTAACAGAGCCATTCACATATGACATGAGAGAAGACAAAAGGATGTTCCATGCCACCGTGGCTACTGAGATTGAGTTCTTCAGAGTGAAGGTGTTTGACACAGCCCTTAAGGAAAAGTTCATCCCCAATAAAGTCATTGTCATCTCGGATTATATCGGTTACAATGGGTTTCTAGAGATATACAGAGCTTCCTGTGTATCAGAAGTGAACGATGGCAATGTGATGAATATTCCATCTTCCCTGAGAAAAAGAGCCAATGAAACACCTAAAATTAGTACTATTTGTACCCAAAGAGGAGGAACATTTGTGAATGGAACATTTACAGTGTATATGGTAAGCTGTTAAATTATTTTGTAAAATTTCATTTGCAACCTCAGATTTCAAGTCTTAGCTTGGTTCCTGGAATATGGTCAGATTTCTGCACACAGGAAAACAAGGCCTCCCTGATCAGGGAGCAGAAAGTAGAGCTGCCCATTTTAAGGTGTGGGATGGTTGTTTCTCATTCTTTTCAAGGTATTAGCATGAAAATGTTTTAGCAAGAGACTCTACATAAAACCTAGCACAGCCTGGTGTTTTTCCGTGATAATCAATTTATAGTATTTTGTATCAATACACAATGCTGTTTCTTTGCATTCTTCCCTACCCTTATCAGTAGCAATTTAATTATCAACACTGGTAGAAGTCTTTGCACAGATTCTTTGTCATAGGACCTTTCTCAGTCAATAGAAACCATCTTTATGGGAGATGTCATATGTACTTTACAAATGGAGCACAGGTGGTTAAGAGCCTGGTGGCCTCTGAGTTATAGGACCAGGCCAAACCTGACTCCCTCAGACTTTTAAATTTTTTTCAGTCATTCTCCATAACCCTTATCTTAAGCATTGTTTTTCAGCCAATAGAACTCATTTTCATGAAGGAGGTTATATATACCTGGCAAAGAGGTTCAATATAAACATGTCTTAAGCTTTCTTTTACACATAGGATTGAGTTAATTATCATCAGGAAACTTTTTTCCAAAATTGTACTGTAATTAAATATTCCTAAAATAAACTGCCAGTGTCAGACTCTAGAAGTTTAAGACAATACCAGCTTCTGAGTAGGGCTGAACCAAACTCCCTTTCTGCCTCCTGTGGATTGACACTCTGCTAGCCATGATTTTTGTGGAGACCCTTCACATATTTGTCAATCCATGAAACTTTCAAATCCTGAAACTTTCATTTTTTTATGGCTAAATGGTGTTCTATTTTATATATGCATCATATTTTATTTATCCATTCATCAGCTGGAGGACATTTAGATTGTCATTGCCTCCCAGCTGTTGTAAATAAATAGCAATGGACATGGCTAAACAGAGGTTTATGGAGAAGACTGTCAATTCTTTTGGGCATATGGGAAGCAATGGTCATATGGAAGATAAATTGTATCTTTTAGGGCATTCTCCACACTGATTTCTAGAGTGCCTTACCCATTTGCAATGTCATGAACAGTGAACTGGGGTTACCCTTCCTCGCAGTCATATCAGCATTTGCTGTCCAGTGTGTTCATGATCTTAGCCATTCTGATTTGGTTTAGATTTATCAAGTGATTGTTGAGGAAGTAATCTCTCCTTGAAATCTTAAGAGAAGCAAGTATAACAGACTAAAGAAATGCAGGTAGCTTTTTGTTTTGGTTTTGTTTTGTTTTGTTTTGTTTTTAAATCTCATGTTAAGTCAGAGGATAAAAACGTAAAGTGGATTGAGGAATTCTTAGACTTGAGGTGTATTTTTCAGTACCAATTCCCCTGCAAATATCATGCTTAGAAGACCCAACCACTGTTTAAAGTACGGTCATATATTGTGTTGTACATATTGACCAGTGGACTCTTTCTTTTATCCATGGCGTTTCTGTGTAGTACATTTAAGTGACTATGCAAACACACCTTATCAAAGCAAACCAATACAAGTGAAGAAAGCAGAACAGGGTGGTGCAGATTTAATGTTTGAAGTACTTTCAATACAACAAATACATATAAGCATTAAAAAAACACCATATATTTAATGGAGACTTGAACAGTCTCAGACTTACAATGAACCACAAATCACCCTTCTTAGTTCTAGTGGCATTACCGAAGGCACCCACAATGACAATCAGATTTATTCTGATTTTTCTCTACTTGGGCTGCTTAAGAACTCTAATCTCTACCCATGTGGTAGAAGGAAATGTTTTCTAGAATAATCCTGCAGATAAAGACCTTAAATAAGAAACTCTTGAGAGACATTTCCTAAGACAGGTTTTATGAACCAAAGTGTCTGAAGCTGTCTTGTTCCCATAATTCTAAACCTAGGACTGCATTTGCCATATCAGAGACAAGCTTATACTATTTATATCTCTTAGATGTCTCAACCCCTGGCACATTTCTCAAAAGATGAGTGTTATTTTTCTTTTTCAGAAAACAGTGAAGAGTGAATTCATTTACTATGGAATAGAAGATCGCACGGGAAGGATGGAAGTGGTGGTCTACGGACAATTTGCCAATATGTACTGTGAGCCTGGGGATAAACTTAGACTCTTCTGCTTTGAATTGAGCTCGAGTTTGGATAAGTGGCAGCTGAGGTCTGTGAGGCACAGTTATATGCAGGTGTGTGCTCTAAAGCATCACAGTACTTCCTAACGCTTTACATACTGTGGTAAGACCTGGTTGGAACAGAAAGGAAATTAAGTTTTAAGCATTAATATATGTGAACATTTTCTTACCATAGTTTTAAAAATAGGGCTATTTTTCTTTGTTTTGTTTATGTTTGCTTTTAGTTTTTAAATAATTTTTCCATAAAATATATTCTTATCACAGTTTCTCCTCCCATATCTCCTCCCAGATCCTCCCACCTCTACCATCTATCTATCCAACTCTATTCCTCCTTTATCTCTCTATCTTTAGAGGAAAAAAACAGGCAAAAATATCAGAATTTTAAAAAAAGTAAGCGTGCGCACGCGCACACACACACACACACATGCACACACACACACACACACACACACACAACTCACCCCATAGAAACAAGAAATCAGAAACCATAATGTACAAGCAAAAAAAAAACCAGCAGGGTAAAAAATTAAAACATGCAAAGCATTATGTAACAATAACAGCAATATTCAAATAGCCGTTGAATTTATTCTGCTATCTACATTTAAGTGTGGTTTATATGTCCAATGAGATCCCATTGGAGAAAACCAATTTTTCCTTTGCATGCAGTTGTCTACAGGAAATAGCTTCTTGCCTAGCGATGGGTGTTTATACCCACTGCCCCAGCAGTACTGCATTTGTGCATCCCCTGTGCATTCTTCCTCTGTCATCAGTTCATATGTGTGTTGTTCCTGCTGTGGTTAGAAAGTCTTGTTTCCTTCTTCTTCCATACTTCTCCTCTAGAGTTTTCTGACTTCTTGTCCACATAATTCCCTGAGCTCTGAGGGAAGTTGATATCGATTTGATGAAGTTTGTCATTGATATTGATGAAGATATCCCATTTAGAACTGAACGTTCCAAGGTCTCTCACAATCTGCATATTGTCTGAATTTGGGTCTGTGTTTTATTTTCACCTACTGGAGGAAGGAACTTTTCTAGTGATGGCTGAGTGAGACACTGGATCTATAGGTATAAGCAGAATTTCATTAGGAGTCATTCTGTCTCTACATTCTTTAATAGAACAATAGATTTGATTTTCTGCAGGTCTCTGACTTATCCAGTAAGTGGTTAATCATGATGAAAAATAAGATATTCAGAAAGAATTTTTTTTTGTTGTTTTTTGGATTTGGTTTTTTTTCGAGACAGGTTTCCCAGTATAGCCCTGGCTGTCCTGGAGCTCACTCTGTAGATCAGGCTGGCCTCAAACTCAGAAATCCACCTGCCTCTGCCTCCCAGAGTGCTGGGATTACAGGCGTGCACCACCACAACCCGGCCAGAAGAATCTTAAACTATTATTCCCTAAGTTAAATAATAAAATTGATACATTTAACAAAATAATAATTATCTTATAGGAATTGGGGTCTGATGTATTTAAAACTCTGGCTCTGATATTTTTAAGTTGACTGAAGACCCTGAAGCTCAGGAGTTTCTATGAATTAATATTCATCACAGAGGACCATGAACAGAATGCACAACATACATCATATGCATCACAGGATGTTTTAAAAAATCAGCAGAAGGTACCAAGATTCATGTACTTGTCACACACTGAGATTCTCTGTACACTACTAAAGATCAATACTAATGCATAGATAAAAAGTAGGGGCTGACCTATTCAGTCGAATAGAAATGCTTCCAGATTTCCATTATTCTCAGGACGACAAGTCTAACATTCTGAGTCCATATTCCCATTCCCCAGCAGCTGCACCAGGCATGCCTTCTGTATTGTCCTTTCAACCATCTGTCCAATGTCATCCTCTACTCAGCAACTGCCTTTGGTACTGCCCTTTCTCTCTCCCCACCATTGCTTCATGATATCTCCTGCTCTTCTATCTGTGCCCAGACCTAGTGGGTGTAAGTAGCTCATTTTATGCTCTCAAGAAGTGGAAGTGAAGCTTCTTCCAAAGACAGAGATTGAGTAAACGAGTTAGTGAAGGGTAAGGAAGGGAGGTGACTCATAGAGACAATGTGAGTAAAGACGTGTGTGGCAAGCTCCAACTCAACTGACCTGACTGTCTCTTTTTCTTCTTAAAGGTCATCCAGGTGAGGAAGAGAGAGCATGAACTTCCCAATCTTCATGCAATTATTGAAACAGCTCAAAACCCCTACTCATGAATCCTTGAACCATGGTAATAAGGTTGTGCTGATAAGCTCCAAGTGCAGAAGAAAAAAAAGTTTATATGGCATATAGTGAAATAAAATGCATGTAAAATCTAGCTCTTGACCCTAGGAAATGTGTTCTTTTAATTTGTTCCTTATGAATTTCAGATTCTCTATATTCCATATTTTCATCTGTATGTGTCAAAATATGAAAGAAAGAGTAATAAACGTTTTATCTAAATATGTGCTTCCTCGGGGGGGGGTCTCTTTTATCCATGTATAAGTCATTATAAAATAGTCTGTGCTTTACAGATCACGGTGAAACACATAGGGCTCAAGAAATATGCCAGAGTGTACTATGGGTGTGAGAGTGAAGGACAAAGCCCTTTTCCTGAAGGACCAGGCTCTGGTCCAATCAGAGAAATCAAGTTAAAAGGAAGGTAGGGTCTGGAGTCCAGTATGATTTGCCGATATCAAGACTTATATTCCAGGGAGGGTTTCATTGGCTGAGAAAAAAGGGGGTGAGGGCATGCCTTTTCAAAGGTCATCCCTGGACAGGGTATGAGTGATTATTTTACTGAATGAGGGTTCTCTGGTAGTTCCTTGAAGTCCTTAATCTGCTAGAACATTGAGCCCTGTGATGTGGGTCATCTGAATCCACTCATTTACTCACAGGTCAGGATTCCTCAGGAATCCTCCCAATGCAGTTCCTGGCTTTCAGTTTTATCTGTCTAGAGCTACGGGATGTTATTCCAGGCAAAGACTTATATGAGACAGATATTGAAGGTAATTAGTTTGCTTTTGAGTAGAAAGACAGAGAACAGGAATGGGCAGACTAGGGGTAAGAGGGTGGAGACCCTGAAGGACAAAAGAGAGTGCTTACTATTCTAAATTCAAAGGTTTTTTTTTTTTATTTCCAACCAATGTATGGCAAAGAGACATTAAAGTTCTACCATTATGCATTACATCTGAACATACAAGATTCACAATCTATTGTTTCATTTTCAATTATTTCACTGATTATGTGCCTTATTATAGTATATAATAATATACAGTTTAATATCTAAATCTTGATATTATACATATATATATATAAATATATATCCATGCCTAATATTATGCTAATATTATACACAGGTCTGTATATATTTATATTTACATGCAGACATGCACTTATTTACATATGTACAAAAATATAGTTATATGACTGCCTACATATGTGTATCTTCATATAGTTACTTCTTTATAGAAAAATAGTTTAGTCATTATATACCTTCATCACAAAATCTGATTTTCTTTATTACAGTAGGAGATCCAATAAAGTGGTTAAGATTATAACATTATTCTGCTGACTAGGAACACATTTCAGGAGACATAAAGGACAATATGTTCTAATCAAGCAAACAACAAATTAATCAACAAGACATTGAATACCAACCATCTATGCACCAAACTCTTGTTCACCCAATTTCATAAAAAGCTTACCACTGCACTTCAAGAAACAGATTAACTCCACCTCAGTAATAACAGGTGATTTCACCATACTGCTTTCCCTAAGAGGCCATTGGGACACAAAAGTAGAGAAAATCAGAGTTAAGTGGCCTTATTCATCAAATAGACCTAGCATATATCTACACAATATTCCACCTGAACACCGAACAAGACACATTCTACTCTGCAGCCCATGGAAGCTTGTTTTTAAAAAAGCAAACACCACCACTAAAAGCAACAAATGGGCTACCATCCAACCTCAACAACTTTAGAAAAATTGAAGTCACTATTCTATCTTATGTGACCACAATGCAATGAAGTTTAAACTTGACAGCAAATTGCTTGTATAGACTGTGTGTATTTTAGTGTCAATGGGTGTCAAATTTTACCTAAGTACAAGTTATAAAGTATTCGGTATTTAATATGATATTTTAAAGCTTGAGATTTTTATAGCTAGGCCAATTATATATGTTGTTTAACTTTGTGAGTTATGGACAGGGCCCATTATTTTTAACATGGATACTTAATTGATCTAATAATATTTGTAGAAAATATCCTTTTTATATTTGGGTTTATAGTCTTATTGAAAAGTCAGTATATTGTAGACATGAGGGATGTCACCTTCTTGTGCTTTATAGGTCTATTTTGCTCCTAACATCAAAATGTCATTGTACTATTTATAAATCTTTAAAATATTTTAATTATTCCACTATGGCTCACAATATCTATCTTTAGCTACACAGAATACACTTCAAAAATATCCTTACACAATTTCTCGCTCTCATATTTTATATGTGTTGCCATATATTTTCCTTTTAAATATTCTACAAATATATCTAGTACCTTTGCTTAAGATCAGAAGTTGTTTTTATATAGCATGGCAGCTTTTTAATAGACAATAAGCTGAAAGTATTTTTATAAGTTTTAGATGTTCAATGTGGAGTAGAAAAAAATACATGAATTTCAAGTTTCCATGTCTATATATAAAATGATATTAGAAGGGGCCCTACCTGCTCAGAGAAGGGGAGAGGGGATGAGAGAGTGATTGTGGGAGGAGGTGACCAGGAGGTAGGTAGTGAGTGGGATGTGAAGTGAGTAAGTAAAATAATAATAAAAGATTTTAAAAATTAAAATTATATTAGTATACAGACAGATTCACTTACTTGTACTTTTTATGGGTGATGCCAGTGAGGAGCTAACTAGATGTCACAGAGGCCATTAGGTCAATAGTTTAGTATATATGTATGACTAGTAAGCCAAGCTATGACTTTTACAACCTTTACAACCCCTTGGGTTCAAGAGTTGATGTATCCCTTGGGGCTAGGTTCCATAACTCTGCATTTTGATTGGTTGTGATTTTCTACAATGATAGGCACTTTGCTGGTTTAGTAAAGTGGTGGTTGTAGGTTCTCTTCTAAAATCCATGACTTCACTAGCCCTAGGTTCCTAGTACCAGGAATGACTTCATTCTTGTTGAGTAGATTTCAAATACAATCAGAGAACTGGTGGTTGCCACCAAGGTATTCCTGATACTACTTTACCCTTAGGGTTACTGTGCCACGCTGGTCAATTTTATGGTTCACAGGCATCAGAGCTGGTTGTACTGATGGATGCCTCCCTCTTTTGTAAGCTTCTATGGACCTTCTGGTACCATGAAAGATAATCCTTGGGTAGAAAACTATGTCAGTTCCAGCCAATGGGCCCCTGGACTCTGTCTGAAGTGCCTGGTGTCTTCTGCAATAGGGACTCACCCTCACCTGATGGCGGGGAGGGGCACCAAGGGCAATAGTAATAGCCTGTGGTATTCTGGAAGTCTCTGGGACAATCTTAACTGACTACTCATAAGAAAGTTTCTCAAGCCTGGTGTTGAGGTTTTTGTTAAATATTTTTTGCTATGCAACTGACAAAGGATTAATTTCTAGAATATATAAGGAACTCAAAATGGTGGAAATTTGGGGTGGTGTCAACTCAAGGCCTTGAGTCTGGGTCTGGGTGGTGGCTGAGCTGGTCCACCAGTACTCCCTTATCCACACTACTCCACACTCTCCAACACTGCTCTGACTAAGCCACCCCATGCCACCATCAGCAGGAGGTAGGGCAGCAGTCCCATTCTCATCCATTCTGAGCTGACTCATCTGAATCCACACCTCCAGAACCAGCTCCACTGGGCTACCCAGTTGAGGCTGGGAAGCAACAATGGTGTGGGCCAGCTCTCCTTACCCCCTTGGTCTGGCTCACTTGTGCCTTTTCCATCAGGGCCAGCCCCACTTTGTTGCCCATGCAAGGAACAGGGCTAGATCTCTGACCAGGGAGGGGCAGGGACAGCTCTCCTGCTCTCAAGTGCCTGGGTTCAGCACTCTCAACTGCCTCAAGTGGCAAGGGACAAAGGGACAGAGGTCAGCTCCACACTCAGGCCACCTAACAGCAGAGGAGTGAGTGACAGGGCCAACTCTTACACACTCACGGCCAGAAATCTGCTGGGGCACACGAAAGGGCTGCTCCTGCTGATCCAAAGCTGAAGGATCTCCATGACACAGGGCAGCAAGAAGATAACCAGGAGGACTCCTGATGTAGGCCCAATATTGATGGTGTGACAGAAGCCAAGACCTCAGACCAGACCAATGACTCATTGGAATAAACATCTGCAAGTGGAGCTATGTAAACAGAGGGGTACACTGTGTGACAGACTGTGAGACACTACAGTTTTATGACAGATTTTTTATGGTTTGTTTTGCTTTGTTTGTGTCTGGTTTGTTTTTTGTTTTTAGTTTTTTTGTTTTTTGTTTTTTTCATTTTGAGGGGAGGTCGCAAGGGCAGAGGGTAGATACAGGAGGATGGGGAGATGAGGAGAACAGGGGTGCATGATGTGAATGAAACTCACAATGAATCAATTCAAATGAGAGAGAGAGAGAGAGAGAGAGAGAGAGAGAGAGAGAGAGAGAGAGGGGAGATGGGACTGGGGCTTGAATAGAATGTTATCAAAATGTTTGTCATCTCTAACAATTAAAAAAATAAAAATAAAAATATCTTGGGATTTTATCTTATCCCAGCCATAATGGACAAAGAGCAGCAAAAACACCAACAACAAATCCTAGAGGGGATACAAAGAACAGCAAAAAAACATTCATTCATTGTTAGTGGGAATCCAAATCGATCCAGCTGGAAGTCAGTGTGGAGAATACACAAGAGGCTAAAATCATTCTCCCGTATGGTCCAGCTACTCTACTCCTCACATATGCCCAAAGGACCTAACTCCACAGATAGCTGCTCAGCCATGTTCTTTGCTGCCCTATACAAAATAGCTAGGAAATGAAAAGAAGATAAATGTCTTCCAACCAATGAATGGATGATAAAGACATGGACTATATAAACTATGGAATGCTATTCAGCTGTAAGGAAAATAAAATCATGATATTTGCAAGTACAATTCCTGGAATAACTGCAGAAACTAGGTAAGTTAAAAGAAGGACCATGGGGTTAGGGGTTAAGGCAAGCAATAGAGGATAATACCAGAGTATAAGTGATCTGATGGAGGAAAAATGGGAGGGCTCTAACTAAGGAGAAGGGAAATATGTGTGTGTATATATACACACATACATACATACATATATATGGAAAGAAGAGAATCAAATACACTAAAAATGTCAGAAAAGTCTTAAGGACTATCTACTATAACATTTATAATATGCATACATCTGTGTATAAATATACAAATATAATTTAAGTGACATTTTCTTATCTGTGCTGACAATGAACAATTTTGACCCCACTGATTTCATTCTCTGCTAGGTCAAATCTACTGGTGATCCTGCTGATGGCATTTCTACCTCATTGTAAATATCCCACTCATTTCTAGTATTTCCACTTCATTCTCAGTCTCCATTTTGAATGTGAAATTGACCATCTGATGCTATCCACTATCCTGTCTATTTTGAGTACTCCATTAGACTCAGAGATCCTTCACAATGGTGCAGGCTAATCTCAGGGCCTGCATTATGATAGGTATGAAGTATACGAATGAGCTAGGCCCTGAGCCCAATATGCATAGTCTTGGCTGTGCAAGGAACAATGAAGTTGGCTTATCCTAGCATGCCTTGAGTGGCATGTATTGTAGGTTTTTCAGATTGGAGTTCATGGCTCCTGGGGCTCAATGTGCCTTCCAGTTCTTGTGAGACTGATGCAGTCCCTCAGTCAGTGAAGTGTTCAGGCATTTTGTATTTCTCTGTAGGTTTCCTTAGTAGTGAAGGAAGTGTGGAAACTGGGCAAAACAATTGTTCATAGACATTAAGTTTTTGTCCCCTGCATAGCTTTGTAAGCATCATTGCATCCTGGAAACTACTACTGTACTAATCCTGGCAATTGGCATCATGTTCTCTTTTTGATAAAGATAAAAGGCCTAATTCCCCTCAATAAAATTGCCACAGCCTCAGTTGTGCTGTGGTCCCTCCAACCTGGCCTGACTTAATTCTTTGCTGCCATATCGGGTGACCTTGACCTGGAAAGTAAGTGCAGGCAATTACATGGCTGTTTCCTAGAAGCTGTCTGCTGTTAGCTGCTAGCTGGTGGTTGTTCAGCATCGCCATTAAAAAAAAAATGTAGAGTGACCAGAGCATACTCTATTCATCTGTTCAGCTGACAACAGATCTATTTTTTATTGTCTTTGGCAAATACTGAGTCATGTGTTCTAAGTATGAAGGAGTTTCATCTTTAATTCTACACTATACCACATGTTGAAGATTCTTAGTATTCCAGACCAAGAACCTACTCCTTATTTTGCTCCAGAAGCAGAACATTTTTTTCTTCCCTTTGTTTCAAAGGGTCCTGTCTTAGTTAGGGTTTTACTGCTGTGAACAGACACCATGAACAATGCAAGTCTTATAAGAACAACTTTTAATTGGGGATGGCTTACAGGTTCAGAGGTTCAGTCCATTATTATCAAGGTGGGAGCTTGTCAGCATCCAGGCAGGTATGGTGCAGGAGGAGCTGAAGGCTACTAGCAGAATACTGGCTTCCAGGCATCTAGGATGAGTGTCTTAAAGCCCACACCCACAGTGATGCTCCAACAAGGCCACATCTTCTAATAGTGCCACTCCCTGGGCTAAGCATATACAAACCATAAAAGGTCTCTATGCCATGAAGAAGAGTAAAGTGTTGTTTCTTCTCCCCTAGATTGTAAGTGTAGTAGGTAATAATTAAGAAAGAGTACTGCCCCCCAGGCCTCTGCACCAAGTCCCTGTGGATCTCACTCTGGATGGCTCTCACTGTTGCTGCTGCGACTATCTCTTCTAGCTAGCTCTCACAGCATCCCAGCTGTGTTTCCTCTCTGCCATAGACACTGTAAACGGTGGGAGTCTCACGCTTCTGCCCAGCACCCACTCCTTCCAAGTATCCCGTGAAGCATGACTCTTAAACTTGAATAGTTAACCAAATATATATATGTGTAAGAAACTCCCAGTTTCATAATGCCAATTTACAATGATAAAGTCTTATCCCAATATTTCTAACCTCTCCAAAACACCAGAAATACGTCTGAAGCCATCTGGATCTCCGCATCTTCCTCTCTGCTCAGCTCCTGGGGTCCACTGAGACTCTCCCTCCTTCGCTCCCCCTCCTTTTTCCCCTCCAATCACTGGCCTCTCACTGCCTCAGTGTGAATGGATAGGAAATATCTTGCAACATGTAAGAGTAACGTTTATTCACAAGATGGAATTGTCATGTTGGAGGCTTATTGCCTCTGTCTACTAACCTAGGCCTAGTCCTAGAAGCCTCCATACTGAAAACTCCTCTCCACTCTGATTCAATACGGCTTCTCTCAGCTTCTCCTTAATTTCTCTACTTGGGCTCAGATTAACTCTGGCAATATGTTCTAAACTTCTGACAATTTCTCATTCTCTTGTTCTGTCTGTCTTCATTTGTGTCTAGCTTGTTTCTGTACAACTGACCTGTTAAAACTGCCCTCCCCCACCCCACCTCTCTGTACTGCTCCTCAAGTGCCGCCCCTTTCCTCTCTCTTCTCATGAGACCTGGGCAATCATATTCTGTCAAATCTTTTTCTGATTTGTCCCTTTGTCTGCCACTCAGTTAGACATCTTTCAAACATGGGTGCTTCCTTCTACAAATTAACTTTACCTTCATTGTTTGGGATTAAAGTTGTATACAAAGTGCATATCTGTATTCCAGTCAGAAGGATTTAGGTGAGTGCTAAGATTGAGCCACACAACTAGTAACAGATTTTTCCAGTAAACAACACAATTGTGGGGTTCACTGTCTGATCAAATATCCTGCAACACTAGAGGAATTTCCTCGTATATGAGAAGATCAAGGGAGACCTTCAAGCCTTTCCCACAGTAGCTCATCTTTGCCATGACTATGCCTAGACTTTCTCATGCCCACCAAGGATAGTGTCTGGAAGTGGGTATAAGCTCTCCTTATGACTGTGCTTCTCTGAGGATCTCATGCTCAGGGCACTAAGCTCAACCTTCGGTAATTTGTTAGCATTTTAACTTAATCATAATTTGTGGGTTGTCTAGTATGCACTACCTGCCCCAGGTAGAAAATGTTTCCATCTCCTCACTCTCTGAAGATGTTTGTCTTTCCTTAGGTTTTACTCATGTGTTTGTACTGCAACATCAGCTCTCTGGATTGAATCTAAAAAAATGATGTGATCTTTGCAAATGATCTAACATTTCTTTTATTGGAAGAACTGCTATCCTGGGAAAGAGCACACCAATTAGTTATTAAATAGCAAATGATTATTCCTGAAAATATACATACAAGCAACATTGTATAGATTGAACCAATTGTATTTGTGTATGTATGAAGATATGCATATATGCTTATAGCAATGATTAATGAAAAAGAAAGCCATGCACTTGAAAGAAAGCAAGGAATGGTGCATGGCAGGGTTTAGAGGGAAGAAAGGAAAGAGGGAAATAGTATTGTTATCTTATAATATCAAAAATAGAATACGTAATAAAAATAGAACAGCCACAAACTTTTTGCAACTTTTTGAATCCTGAGTAAAATCATATTTGTTTGTTTGTTTGTTTGTTTGTTTATTTTTCAACCATCTTTCTTTTTTAAAAAAGCATAATTCTTTTATTGAGTCTTTGGGAATGTCACATAATGTACTCCAATCTCTTAGTACTCCCTAGCCACCCTCCCACCCTTGTAACCTCCTCCCCAAAAGAAAATTTAAAAAATTATATTAAAAAAAATATATCACCAACCTTCTTCTCTCTCAACAGCAGGCTTCTCTCCTACCAGACACATCTGTCATAACTCTAATCCTGCTGTATTCATACCTTCAACTACTATGCAGAGAACAAATATACCAACCCTTAGACAAAGCAATAATTTAATTAATAATAAGTTTACATACATTTTTCCAGTTGTTTTTTGAGTGTTTGTTCTTTCCTAGCTAATATAATCAGAAGATAAGGCTGTAAACTATCATCCTCAGGTAACTCAGTCTGGTTCAAGAAGCAGCATTAGGTTTCTTCAGGAAAACACTTTTTATATGAGTTGACTTCACACTCTTCATCTCAGTTTTTGGCTTTGCAGCCTTAATAACCTGGGTAGGAAAGAAAGATGAAGACTGAAATGTTGTTGATTAATTAATTAACTCTCTTCTATTTCCAGTTACAGTGTTCTCCTGAAAGGTGCCTTTCTTCTCATCAAATCTCCTGCCCACCTCCCATGTCCCCTCTTAATTCTTTCACTGTTGCACGACTCTCCTGAACTATAGCTGTTTTGAACACATACACGCCTACCTAAGAAGGATGTATATGAAAATTTCTCAGGTCCCCATCTAATGACAGAATATATAAACAGAGCTGAGTGTCGAGGAGGAGAGGAAAGCACTATCAATGGGGTCGTCAGCATGGGCATGTGATAGCTGACTTAACTGCCTTGAACTTTGACAGATGCAAAGATGGTTATCCTGGCTCACACACTGTTGCCAGGGTATTTATAATCTTGAGTTGATTTTTAACTGTATTTGCCAGAATGACGTGTGCAACTTTGAGCAAGCTGCCTTCATTAGATTTAGACTGTATTCAAGGAACTCATTGTGGAGTTTTTTGAGAGGAGAGAGGGAGAGAGAGGGGGGAGAGAGAGAAGAGAGAGAGAGAGAGAGAGAGAGAGAGAGAGAGAGAGAGAGAGAGAGAGAGGCAGAGAGACAGAGAGACACAGAGGGAGACACGCACAGACTGACTGTGCATGTGTGTGTGTTTGTTTGTGTTTGTGTGTGTGTGTGTGTGTGTGTGTATGTGAGTGTGTATGTGCACATGTGTCTTCCTTGGGATGTCCATGGCTTTGTAACTGAGTATCTGTATTTTCTAAAGACAGGCTTCTCAGGTCTGTGAGCTGCAAAGGCACTGCATTATCAGACTCCTTTCTGTCATATCCTGTTTGCTGGCTTTCTGACAGAAACCACAAAACAATACCCTCTTTTGAGAATGTTCATACCTTAAAGAAGCTACAAGGTCCAGATTTCAACTGAATTTTCTCTCCACTTTTTGACACCTCAAAGAATGTGAGTCTAATCTTGTCTCCTTCCTCGCATTTCTTTTTGCTCTGGTTTCCAAGCACCAACACCTCCATGGTCCCTGTTCCATCATGGATGCCATATAGTACTCTATCTTCTTGCTCTGTTATCTGTGAAAGGAAAATACGAGTAAAGCCCTGCTGAGATGATTAGGGGAGCGCAGCGTATGCTCAGAACTCAGGAGGGGAAATGGGTTTTTTATGCTTTAGTTTTCCAAGGAGGACAATTTCCTCCTGCCTCATTTTCTGACAAGCCTAGAGAGGTCATCCTGCTACTAGGTGCAGTAATCAACAGGTTTCCTGTGGTTCTTCAGGATCTGTCTTAGTCCAGAAAACTGTTCATACAAGACTAGTTTTGCTTTTTTCCTGATTCCTGGTTTGAATGAAAATGGTCCCCACAGTGTCATAGGGTGTAGCAGTGTTGAAGGAAATGTGTCACTGGGGCAGGTGGGCCTTGATGTTTCAGAAGCCCAAGACAGACTCTCTCTCTCTCTCTCTCTCTCTCTCTCTCTCTCTCTCTCTCTCTCTGTCTTTCTCTCTCTCTCTGTCTCTCTCTCTTTCTCTCTCTCTCTTTCTCTCTTCTTCTCTCTCTCTCTCTCTCTCTCTGTCTTTCTCTCTTTCTCTCTCTCTCTTTCTCTCTCTCTCTCTCTCTCTCTCTCTCTCTCTCTCTCTCTCTCTCTCTCTGTGTGTGTGTGTGTCTCTGTGTGTGTGCATCTTCAAACCATGCCTGCACACACATCCTCTGCAGAGTGCTCAAAACAAAAGTGACTTTGAATACAACTAATACATAAGTGCATAAAAGCAACACCGAGGGGAAAATGCTCCTGCCTATATTTCAGAAGCTACAAAGATAAAAAGAAGTAAAAGCAATTTAAAAATCAGACTTTCAGAATCAGACTTTTGTTGTGCGTGGTAGCATGCAATTGGATCCCAGCACTCAAGACCTAGAGGCAGGGACTCTCAGTGCATGACAGACAAGACAAAACTACGCAGTAAGACCATGTCTCAAAAAGCAAAACAATCAAAAACACAAAATAAAATTTTGTGAGCTTTGTACACCAGCTCTGGCAAATTGCCATCCTACAAATACTTAACTTTGTAAAATTATTTTTTTAATTTTTAAAATTATTTCAAACCAATTTCTAAATTTAATTCTTTCAGATTTTATATAAAGTGAAAAACTCTGAAACTTACGTTCTAAAGTTCCATTAAAGCTTACAATAGGTGTCATATGTTATATTATTCTTACTGATCAATATAAAACTGAGTATGGGAACTTACCTTCTGGACTTTAAACAGCCCATTCACAATTGTTCCACATGGCTGAATTTTCAGTTTATTAATCTTGGGAGTTTTTCCAGCTCTCTTAATAATGTTATTTGGGACACGGACTTCATGGTTAGATTCAGCATCAACCACAACTGAGGAGCTGGTGACCTCCATGAAGTTACTGCGCCAAAGGTAGTTTGATATTTTAATTGTTCTCTTTGGGATAAATTTATCTTTAAACTGTGCATTTAAAACTTTGACAAAGAAAAAGTCTGTCTTTGTGGCCACCGTTGCATGGAATATCTCTTGTCTTCCTTCCTGGGTCTCACACTCAAAGGGATTTATAGCTTTCAGCACCATGACTGCAAGTGGCTCCCTCTGCAAATCTTCTCCGATGGCTTCCTGTTCTGCCACCACCATCTGTTTCGTCTGAGGCTGTGAGAGAGAGAAAAGACTGTGGGTCCACACCCCCTCAGGCATTCGTTAGCTGTGGGTCCACACCCCCTCAGGCAGCTGTGGGTCCACACCCCCTCAGGCATTCTCTATTCACAGTAAATCCCCAGGAAGAAGCTGTGTTGAGGGGAGAATGTTGTAGGAAGAGATTGAAGACTTGGAATTATCTAGATTGAAAGAACAATACAGGAAATTTTTTGTGTTCTATATTTGTATGGGGCAGTTTTACTGACTCTGAAGACAAAATTCCTGAATCAGAATCCTCCTTTGCTATAAAAACAGTGTGTCAGAAACCTAAATCATTGCTAGGGGCTTCATCTGGTTCTGTCTGCCTGTGATTCTATTACAGCATATTTTTCCTCCAACACTGAGCATTTATTTGACTCTTGTACAAGGGTGGGGAAGCTCAGTGATATGCATTTCAGGAATATTCTCCTACACATTTCCAGGAATATTCCCAGCCATAAGAAAAATACGGATCATTAAATGTAAGCAAAGAAAGAGATCCTACAAAGGAATTTGAATGAGATTAAAAATTAGAATCTTGGGAGGACAGGGGAAGAGAAGGGGGCTTACGGGACTTTCGGGGAGTGGGGGGGCTAGAAAAGGGGAAATCATTTGAAATGTAAATAAATTATATCGAATAAAAAAAAACATCTAGGCTCATGAGAAAAAAAAATTAGAATCAACTCTACCTATGTAAGTTTACTCTTAGAAGAGTGAATTATTCTTGGAATGAATAAATTCTCATCTTGCTCTTTTGTTCTTCCAAATTAAAAAATTAACAGCAATAGAAGACAGTGTTTATGTGCACAGGAATGTACATGTGTGTGTGTTCATCCATGCATGTGTATGTTTTAGAAGCATATATATTAAGGCTTACATAAAAATTACATCTTATTATTTATAGTTACAAATCATCAAAATCATTTAAATACCTAAAAAGGGTTTTTGTCAAATGAAGTATAATAACAAAACATACAAAAATTAAATGTCTTATAGGAATAACATAACAAATCATTTTAATTGATTTAATAAAGGATAAAGTATAATGTACACTTTATTGGATAAATGCAAAATAACCCACATAAACACACTACTTGGATATTGCCATTGATAAATTAGCTTTTCTCTACACACAATGATTGTGGTAATTTTATTCTCTACTTATTTTTTGTTCTCCAAAATTATTAAGAGCCAGAAGAGACCATTTATGTGTACATGCCTGTGTGTGACTGTGTGTTTGTTCACACATGTGTATGTATTAGAGGCAATACTGTTTTAAAAGCAATTAACAATCCATAACCAAATGAAGTCCCTGAGAGAAAGTGGTTCAGAAGAGTGTGTTTTGAGTTGGCTCACGGGGAGACCCTCGGAGGTGAGCCCATGAGTCCATCTGATGAACAGCAGCCCTCTCTCAATTTGATCCAAAGCAGGAAAGTGTCAAGTTCACTGAGAACTATTTCAGAAGTTGTCTTCAGTCCTAAGCATTTTATTGGATATTTCAGAGACTGTACAATATCTATTTTTATGTCTGCTTGCTAAAATGTAACATTTAAACTTGGGTATTGTTTCCTTGACAATTCTGGACATTTCTGAGCCAAACACAGAGAAAATGGGTGTGCTCTAGATAGAATGGTGTACACACCCTAAGCTGACTCCTCTATAAAGTTACATGACTCTTTCTTTACAGAAAAAGAAATTGGGAAGCTTGGTGGATATTGTGGTGGATCCTTACATGCTGCCTTGCCAGGACTAGGGGACAGGGATTCTCTTCCAGTTTTATTCCCTCTGCTACAAAGAGCCATTTCACCACAATAAGAGCAGGAGCATAGTGACTAAAAGGACTGTCTTTTCCAACCTTATCGCAACAATCGTGAAGGGCATTCTTGGGACTACCATGGGACAGGTTGAACTCTTTGCTGCTATTCCATTAAACAAGAAACTCTCCCCATTCCCTCTCATCATAAACCTTCTCACAAGAACTAATGCTGAGAGCACCCTGAAATATACTCACTGAAAAAGGTTCCTGTCAGAGGTTAATATAGCAACATGTTATTATGTCCAGCGCATGGCAGAAATGAGAAGCTTCCTGGGCATGGACACTGATGAATCTGAGTGACTTTTATGTTTGTAATGCAGATGTATCTCTCCTAATATAGTCTTGTTTTCTTGATTTGTATGCTCTGAGACAAAGCGCAGAAGGCTTCCTGTGCTGCATGAGGGGGTAGTGGTAACAAGATGCTCTGATAAGAGCAGCACTAGCCTACCTTAGCTTGAGGACAGACTCCTGTAGCAGAAGGTTCCTTGAAGTCTTTGTCATTGCAGGTGGCAGAGGCAACAGAACATTTTTCAGCTTTACTTCTGTTTTCTACTTTCTGTGGTCCTCTCTTCTTTGCATTTGTCATGTATTTACTTTCAGCTGGAGGAAAGGAGGATGAGAAGAAGGGAAGAGGAAGAGAAAGAAGGAGAAGGAGGAGGAGAAGGAGAAGAAGGAGAAGAAGGAAGAAGAAGGAAGAAGAAACAGACACATTAAAATCCTGAGTAAGCATGGCTGAGAATGGGAGTTCTCATTAGAATTCTAATTTTAATTAGAATATCAATAAGATAACATTAACTCTCAAGAAGAAAATTAGAAGGGAGACATCAGCAGGGTTATGGATTAGGAGTTTCCCATCTTCAGATCCTCACAAGAATACAATACATGACTATCCACATATAAGGCACATTGGGGAAAATCTCTAAATACTACAGGAGTGCCATCTAGGACATTAAGACTGAGAAAAAATCTCCTCTAGAGCTTGAGGAATGTTTTCATTTTAACCATGTTATCTCCCTTCCAAAATGGGACAGTACTGTGTAAAGAGAATCCCAGGGCCCTACACCTCCTGTGGTGAGGGGGAAGGGCAGGGAGTGTGCCTGTGGCACCCCAGAGTGTGTAGGCATTGTCTGTCGATGCCTCACTCTCACCTCATCCCATGAGAAATTTTGAGTACATTGGCAAGACCAGACTAACAGGGGGTCAATTAGGAATAAACAAAACTGAGTCTTACTGTGACCAATATGTGGTCTGCCATACAGAGTCACCCGGTTAAAGAGAATATCCAATAGCTCCTTTAAGAGGCTCACCCAACAGATCTGTTGGCTTTGAATCATGGTCAACTTTCTACTTGTCTTACTCCTCTGTAAAAGGCTTGATACTTGCTGGGTGAGGCTATACACATATGTACATGTGTGGAGCACAGCATCCAAATCAGCCTGACCTCCACTGTGGAATGCTGACCCCACCCAGCCTCAGAGCAATGCATCAGGCTTTCTGAAGATTATAGGTAATCTCCTGCATGCAAATGTCTTTGAAAGGAACACCTGGCCTTACTAGCCACAGCCTATTGAGAAAATCACCCCACTCAGCCCCAGTGTTTGAAAAAAAAAAGGCTTCTTGTGTCCAATATTTCTTTAGAGTAGAGCACCTGGTGACTTAGTGACCAAGTGACCTAGTGACCAAGTGACCTAGTGACCAAGAAGCCAAGTGACTGGGATAAGTTTTGAGCTTAGCCTATGGTTCAGCGTGAGCCCAAACTGGGGGGAAAGTCTGCGATTTTATTTTATATATGGGTGTATGCATATGGTGTGTGTGTATGATGTGTGCATTTGTGCACGTGTTATATGTGTGCAGTATGTGTGTTTGTGTGTATGCTGTGTGTGTGTGTGTATGTGTGTGTGTGTGCGCGCGCGTGTGGTATATGTTTGTCTGGTGTGTGCATGTGAGCATGTGGTGTATGTGTGTATGTGTTGTATGTGGTATATGTATGTGTGTGTGTGTGGTATGAGCATGTATGCATGTGGTGTGCATGGTGTGAGCATGTGGTGTGTGTGTAGTGTGTGTGTGGTGTGTGCATGTGGTGTATGTGTAGTGTGGTTTATGTGTGTGTAATCTCAGGCCATGCCCATCCCAAGTGTCCCAGGAGCAGCATCCTTCCCATCCTCAGAACCAATCTGTGGCCATGCACAAATACAGACTCTAAGTAGCAATGGTACCCATTCAGCACCTATATCCTGCAAACTTACTTAATTAGAGACAATCAAAGACTCTAGCCAGCAGCTCGACTGACCTGCTAAGCCCAGTTAGTGACCGTACTAAACCATGCAAAGTACATAATGTTTTTATTTGACCACAGAGCACAAGCAGCAGCTTGGTCCAATCAGAACCTGAGGACAAGGTGTCTCCTTGGAATTGATACCAACTGAGGCGTGCATAGCACAACCTGGATTAAAGAAGAGGGAGTGAAGGAGTAGAACAAAAAAAAAGTTACTGCTTTCTCTTCCTCAAATGTGCAGACACCGATCCTTTATTTTATTCTGAAAAGGAAACTTCTTGTTCTGATTTCTAAGCGATCATCTGTTAATCACTATTGGTCAGTGTTCAATGACTAAGAGCACTTATAGGTAAAGATGTGATAAAAACCTATCATTCAGATTCTCACAGAATCTGAACCATTTGAGGATGTTCATGAATTTAATTTTGTTAAAAATTAAATCACTTAATGTATATGACTAACAGTCAATCGTCACATAATAAGTATTTTGTCACTCTATTTCAGACAACAGAAAGAGCCGAGTCTTGGTCAGGAATTCTATAGGGACCTTTATTCTTGTAGGCATGCCTAATTTATAGTCTGTGAATCACATGTGCCAAGGACAGCTCTGAATGAAGCCCAATGCAAAACTATAAACTTCCTTGATCTTTTTTGTCACATTTTAACTCCATTATGCTATTATGGTGTATAAACTTTGGAAATGACGGTGGCCTAATACCAAAATGACTAAATATGCTTGCAAGAACTTCAACTGGTCTTCCAATAATTAGTTCTGTGAAATTTTTCTTTATTTTTTTTTTATAAACGTGCACATAAGAACTTCCAGTCTGAATTGACGGGACAGGAGAGGAGAAGGGAGAGATAAGGCCCAGGGGTGTAAACATGTCGCTCTAGTCCATCCTATCAATCACATTGACCTTTTTACAAAATATCATTCACAGTGTTGTGTGGAAACATTTGGAAAAGTCAGCTTTCCACTAGATACCGCTCTCGTTTCATTTAATAATTCAATGCTTACTTTTCATCTACCCACTTAGAGAATTTGCTTAGTTTTGCTTGGCTTTGTCATACTTATTTGCCCTCATAATTCTTCGCCTGTTCTCTTGTTCAAGCCTCAACTAAGGTCGGGACCCTGGTAT
This sequence comes from Apodemus sylvaticus, assembly GCF_947179515.1. Lineage (NCBI taxonomy): Eukaryota > Metazoa > Chordata > Mammalia > Rodentia > Muridae > Apodemus > Apodemus sylvaticus. The sequence continues at coordinate 81,038,608 of NC_067483.1, read as the reverse complement.
TATTCTTTAATGACATTTAATTTGTCTAGATATCCCCCACTTTCCGTGAGGCAAGGTCATGACACGATGCACATTTACCAGAATAAATATGAGGTGAAACTTCTGGGAAACAACCCAGAGATCGATGTTCTACCGTAGCATCCACTGGCACCACTGACATAGCTGTGGTTGAGGCAGGCTCGAAGATGACTTCAAGTAGCACTTCCAAGCTGCAAAGCAACTAAACTGACTTCTAGATCAGCAGTCACTCCTGAGTTTTCAACCAGGTCTCTCGAAGTAGATCTTTTGAGCTAATCAAGCTGATAAAAACTCACCATTATTACAACAGTAAAATGGAGGGAAAAATGTCTATGTAAGGGAATTTTATATCATCTTATCCAGGAAGAAAAACAAATTTTGAATCATGAATAGAATTTAATTTCGGGGGGGAAAAACTAAAAGATGCTATCAGACTTACTCAGTTGGGTTGCCAGTAGATGAGCAGTAGTGATGGAGCAATGATGTGTTCTTACTGCCACCGTGTGGTCAAATGTAAGAACTACACTTTCCGTCTAGTGTCAGCCACCCTTAAAGTAAACATGATCAGGCCTTGCTCCAAGTTCCTCAAAGTCACATGACATCTTATATCTGTGTGTAATTTTACCCTTACTTTGTCACTTAAACGGGGTAGAAATAATCCTTGGGAGCCAAGCCCCTCCTGCTGCACCACACACATCTCCTCTGCAAGCAGTTAACAGTTTGCATCTTCTGTATTACAGTGTCCCCAAACTACTGCCTTTGAGAACGCTCGTTTTAGGAATTCCCTTGAATATTCTTTTGTTGGTTCTAATTAGTCATTTGAACACCAAGGATACGTCACTTGTTCTTAGGGAGCAATTGTGAACTTAACAACATGCATATAATTTGGTGGAGAGTGAGAGGTAGTTTATTGAATGCAAACACGTGCTTTGTATCCTGGAAATGCATAATGTCTTCTATAGTGGAGAGAAATAAAGGAGTGGAAACTACATGGAGTAGAAGCACAAGGGCTTCCTAAAGAAAGACCAACTGGGACCGTGGCAGGATAGCTCAGTGCAGAGGTAGACAGTCCATGGCAAAGTTAAACAGTTCTCTGGGTTTTCTGTTCAAGGTTATGCTTTCTTTCTTTCCTTCCTTCCTTCTTTCCTTCCTTCCTTCCTTCCTTCCTTCCTTCCTTCCTTCCTTCCTTCCTTCTTTCCCTCCTTCCTTCCCTCCTTCCTGCCTTCCTTCTCCCCCCCCTCTCTCTCCCTCTCTCTCTCTCTCCCTTTCTTTCTTTCTTGGATATTGTCTTTATTTACATTTCAAATATTGTCCTCTTTCCCAGTCCCCCCCCAAACCCCCAATCCCTTCCCCTCCCCCTGCTTCCATGAAGGTGTTCCTCCATCCATCCCACTCCCACTTCCCCAGCCTCGATTCCCCTACACTGCAGCATCTATTGAGCCTTCATAGGATCAAGGGCCTCTCCTCCCATTAATTCCTGACAAGACTGTACTCTGCTACATATGCAGCTGGAGCCATGTGTACTCCTTGGTTGGTGACTTAGTCCCTGGGAGCTCTAGGGGGTCTGGTTGGTTGATACTGTTACTCTTCCTATGAGGTTGCAAACCCCTTCAGCCCCTTCAATGCCTTCTCTAACTCCTCCACTGGGGACCCCAAGACTGTGCCTTCTTAATGTTATAGCCAGGCCTTCAGCCAACTGTGAAAACCTTAAGTAGTGCATAATGGGACCTTGGACATTAACAAGGACATGCCATTTCTGCAGTTTCTGCAAACAGACTGGAGACAGAGTCTGGTGAAGAAAGAAGCAATGGTGGCAGTGCTGACTACTGGCATCAGACATGGCTAAGGAATTTGTAAAATGCTGTTTAGTGATCCCCTACAATGCAATGTAGAAGGGCTCCGTTTCCCTCTTGTCGTTAAAGGGGTGGGGGGACACTTCTACGCACCTTCTTTCTTTTTCTCTTCAAGAGCATTTGCAATATGTATATAATTCAACTTCTGGAAAATACTAATGGCCTTCGTCACCGCAGATGCTGCACCAGCACTCTGAATCAGCTGGTCAGCTAACTCTGTCCTGTCTGCAGTGTTGAGTGTGCTCCTGGAAATCTTAAACTCAGTCAAGGCAAAGTACTTGAACCGTTTCAGTTCCTCGTCTGTGATGTGGTCCAGGCCGGTCAACAACAGCATCTCTCTATAATCACTCTCCATCTCACAGACCCAGGATCAGCCTGAAAAGAAGCCTCAACTGTAAGATCACAACCCTCTGCGCAAGTCTGCATTCAGGATATACAGGGTGAGTGGTTAACAGGAAATACCCAAAATGACAGCCAGAAGAGAACATTAGGTGACACGTGAAAAATGAATCACTACGCAAGATGGTCAGTCGTGTCAAAAAAGGACATTTTCCAAGGGCATGTGATGACCTAGGGATTCTTAGGGTCTACGCTCCTGACCTCCTAAGGCATAGGAGATGGCACAGTATGCATACTTCAGGGACATCATTTAAAACTTTAACATACATATACATAAAATATATTTACCAATTCATTCACTTGAGGACCACATTTTGGTGTCCCATCTTTTCAAATTCAAGATCAGAAGATTTTTCTCCTGTGTTCTTCTCTAGAGATTTTAAAGGCTTAACTTGCATATCTATGACCTATTCCGGATTCTTTTGTATGTGGCATACAATTATATGAAGATCCTTCTGCTCACATGGCAAGAATTGTTCCGTGATTGTATGGAGAAAACCCTGTCTTCTTCATTCACCAAAAATTCACTTTCACATATATGAGTTGGTCTATTTAAGGATTCTTTCCCCCCTTTTTTAGTTTATCTCTCTATTAATTTAGGATGTATGTGATATTCTGAAGGGGAACATTCAATAAAATGAAGATGTCAATTTGTCAATTAATACACAAACTACATGCAAAATATCAGAGAAATCTTCTAAGGGTCATTCTAAAATCTGCATGAAAGGATAAGGACAAAAATATACAAAACAAGTTAAAATATTTGCCAAGAAACACTATGCTTACTACCCACAAATAACTTTTATAAAGACTTAATAATTAAGAAAATCAGATGGCTAAGTAGAGAAATGTCAGCATAAAATCAGCACCACATATACAAAGAAACATGGCACAAAAACAATATGAATAAATCTCAAAGAAAGAACGACCAGCAAAGGAAAGTATTCAGAAAAATATGTGGGGAATGATAATAATCGATATTTATCTTTTTTATTGAATATAATCTTCATTTACATTTTAAATGGTAAAACTTTTCCTGGTTTGATCTTTAACTTATTTCACAGAAAAATAAATACTCACCTAGATAAAATACCTAAATAGGAATAGCAATACAGTTGAGAAACACTGGATTTTTTTTTTTTTTTTACTTCACACTGAGAAAAAGGAAAACTCCCTAAACAATGTACATAAAGGACATGCTAGGGCGGCAAGATTTATTAAATTTCAAATGCATATTCTCAATTTCTTCATAAAAATACAAACAATGCAAACATCACCTAAAACATCCAAACTGGGACTATACCACCTTGAGTGTCCATAATGAATAAACGTGTTGTTTTCAGATTATATGAGAAGCCACCTCTCCGTGAGAAATTATCAACTGTCTAGGTGAAAAGCAGTGAAAAGAAATGAACAAGGACTGTGCGTCAGGATGTGATGATGATGTCACATAATATCGTCGACATTGCTAGCAATCTCTTACTCTGGAGAGAGCAAGGTAGAAGAAATATGACCAAGAGAAGGGGGGTTCATGAGAGGCAAACAACTGGCCAAAGACCCCGAGGTCTCCCACCAGTACATACAGTGTCAATGAACTCTCTAAAGTACAGTTAATGAGACCTTCCCACTGTTCTGGTAAAAACTGGGCAGGTAAGGAAGAGATCAGAGTGTCTCAGCGTACATGGGCATGCTCATACTCAAAGCTCAAAACTACCATAAGCATCCTTTCCAACTTAAGAAAAACACCCAAAATAGCCGCAGTGATACACCTGTACCAGTGTACTAGGCTCTTCCCTAATAGGAAGGGGGGGGGGGAATCTCTTCTGGCTTAGTATGTGCAGTATGCTAATCACCTCAGCATGCGTTCTGCTGGTCTGTGTGAAATTTTAATCTTCCTACACCCCTCTTCAATAAAAACATAATCACAGTTAATCACATTTTATATGAAAAATTAAGACACTGGTTTCTCTGAAGGTTGTTTATCTTATTTACATACAATTTTTCATTTTACTACAGAATAAGTCCACTTAAAAAGTTATAAAGCACTTGTTGAGACCAAAATGAATCTCAGCAGTAGAGCCCTTGACTCCTGTGCAGGAGGCTCTGGGTTCAAGCGAAAGCACCACGAAACACAACCAGTGAGGGGTTGGTTAGAGGGTGGATTATCCGAGAAGGAAATGCACTCCAATCTGATTGGCAGTCTCATGGCCAGCAAGAGTCACAGCTGCAGTCTGAGGGTACAGTACTATGCCATGCAGAATGTATACTCAAAGCATTCACACAGGGAGCCCGAGAGATGGAAAGGGGGAAAAGATGCATACGATAGACTGACTTCTTTCTAAACAGTGTTACCACTACACAAAAGTGCCCTGTATGGCATACCTGCAAAACACCAGCTCCACAGCAATTGTAGCTTAAATTTGGTATTCAAGGCAGAATGACTTACCTGATGTTACACAGCTTATAAAAAGGATGATTAGATGGCCTGACCTCAAGTCTTCTGAATCCAAGTCCTCTGCTCTGTCTTTTACCAGCTGCCTTTGTATTATTCATAGAATGTGCGATAATACCTTTAAATTAAAAACAAAACAAACAAAAAAATTCTAATATTACTGGCTGTTACTGGAAGACAGTCATTCCTTAAATACTCATATGTAAGTCTCTCAAAAGTCTCAAAATTATTATAATGATATAATAATTGCCAACTTTTTTCCCTTGACAAAACCATTTATGTCTCTTCAGAGTGTGTTGGAATAGCTAAAACCTGCCCTCTCTGAAGATTTCTGCTCAACCTTCCCTGCATATATTTTATAAAACTAGAACTGATTCCTTTCTGTTAGCACAAACTGCTTCCTTTTTCTCTCTACTTGTCTACTTAGCAATCCAGTAACTTTCGTTTGTGTTTTTGTTCACATTCTGTGCTGGAATAAAAGTGACCTGTGGGCAAGGACTCTGTTGTTCATGTCTGCAGCCCTTTTAGGAGCCTCAAATAGCATCTACAATAAAATATTCAACAAACATTCATTGACTGAGTAGGTGAGTATTTTCTAAGTAAAAACACAGTTCTAGGTATCTTCCAGGTTGTATTCAGGGTAGTTTTTGTTACACTGAAAAACCCAGTTGAAAAATCACAGAACAAGATGGCAGCGAAATAAGAACCCCTAACAACCATCTTCCCACAGGCACACAAAGTTGATTAGCTCTATAGAGCCCAGTTCACCCTCCTAATACCTAAAGAAGCTACATGAGCAACCATCATGTCTTGGTTTCATTTGATAGTAAGAAAAGACACAATGAAGAGATAGGGGAGAGAGATTAGTCCATGTCGACAGTCCTCCAAGTTCACAAAGTATAGAGAAAGACAGAGAGAAGGAATTCGCCCAGGCCTTAGTCTTTAAACTCAGTACCAGGCTATCATAGTGAAGTATCACTGCCTGGGAGAATTCTGTAACCCCTTCCTCAGACTAGACTGAGCATCCGGAACTGTATATGTCAGTCACTCTAGCACTCCCCCTTAGATCTGGGTAGGACAGAAGGATGAGCAGACAGGTCTCCACCCATAGGCAACATGGCCCAAATCTAGCCCAGAAGTCTGCCTACTGTAGAGAAAAGTAGCAACGAACAGAAAGTAAAGCCTTTTAGATGCAGGCCACATCTCACAGATGAAGCCTCTTAACGTACACTAGAATTAAACCACTGCCTACATGCCAGTGGGACAGACTCAAGCTTGACTAGATTGTTACCAGCCTGGAAGTAGGCGAGGAGCACCCACCCTACTCAGACCACATTTTCTCATCGAGACTCAGGCGTGACCTAGGTCAGTGTCGCCCCTGGTGGACCCTAGGCTTGGGCATTAGCTATCTTCAAGTTAGTGTTACCAGGCGGATCATCAAGCACAAGTTAACAAGATCATTTGACTTGGCTTACCACCAAGCAGGGACTTGCGCCATACTGGAATGCCATATTTTGGCCTGTGTATCTACTGGTATGGCATAGACCTGGGTGCACTCAGCATGAGTGAATTCACCAGAAGAAATGGATAGAGAGAAACAAGAAGGCAACGCTAACTCACTAGCCACTACCAACAGCAGACCTAGCATCTGCTTCAGGAAGTGGCTGTTGAGGGATTGTATCAAAGGAGAACATATATTTCAGAAGCTAAGAAAAGATCATTCTTAAAGTTTTTTTAAAAAAATTAATAATAATCAACTGTGTCTCTTGTTTGTTCTGTTGTAATGCTACCTAGGGTGAGGGCTACACATGTGCCATGGGGTTAGCCATGCAGGGTTACTGGTAACAAGAAGAGCGACACGAAGGGGGGATGGATATTCAACCCGACTCTTGCAGTAAAAGTGCCAGAGAAATGAGATAGAAGACAGGGTAAGAGGTCGGGTAGGAAACGAAGGAAGTAAGTTATGATTGCTTACTTGCTCTCTTTTCTAACCTGGGAGGAATCTGACTTGTTTCATGCTGATGAGAATGATCTAGAAGGGGGGGAGCTGTGGCATAGAAAAACAAAAGGAAAATTGCTACTGGGAATGAGCTTGAGGATGACTCCTCTGGAGCACACCTTCTGAAACAATGGAAGCCCACTCTCCCTTTCCTGCATCTGACATCTGCTGTGAGGGACAGACGCCCACCTTCCTCATTCCAAGATTTCTCAATTCTTCAAGGATTTCCAACAGTGTTCACTTGCTGCCTACGGATGACAGCTAGACAGCTAGACAGACACAGACTCAAATCCTGGCTCTGCCATTTATTGGCTGTGTAACATCTGGTAAATTACAACCTACTAAAGTATCCACATCCTCAAGGGTAATGGGGGAGAGGTGAATATCTCCGTTAAATGACTACTGTTATAAAGCTATGCTACTGAATCAAGGACTTGTAACAGAACCATGTGAGAGTAATCATTGAGTTAGCCAGCTATTAATAGAAAAGTGAGAAACAGGATTCAGGGTAGTGACATTGTACAAGGGATGGCAGCTTAGCCTGGGATGGGAGGTGAGGGCTTATGTTAGGAACTGGGAAAAGAAGGTGGATGGGTATTTTTCCAAAACTATGTTTTAAAAAGACAGAAGATGAAAAATATGAGGGAAAATGGAGGTTCAGGCTTGAGAGCTTACAGGCTGGCCAATTGTCTGAGCTAAATCCAAGGGTTTGGGGACAGACTTATCAGATGGGAGATTCCCAGTGCTGGATGAGAGTTTAGGTCATAAAACTACTGGGCTACTGCCATAGAGGTACCTCAGGGACCTTGCATGAGGAACTGTAGAAAATGTCAGTCTCCTAAAAAGGCTGGCAGGAAATCTTTAAGAATGATTGAAGCTCAAGAGAATTGAGTCCAACCAAGAGACTCCAAGGGACAGAGCTGGAGTGACCGTAAAGAAAAATGTCTACTTTCAGAGCTGATGTCATGTTCATGTTCAAGCTCTCGGAGGATGAACAGCATGGCTGGTGCCCCCAGTCTTCTCTCCTGTGGAAAAAGCATAAAATCACCCTGATCCAATGCTCTGCTTTGCTTCTCATCCCTTGTGGCCCAACAAGCAGGAGCTGCCTACATCTGGTGAATGGAGCTGTTACAGCACTGCTGGTAAGCACCGCCCTTTGTTCCAAAGCACCACAGAGACTCCCATGCTCATGGCTGATAGGATCAAGCTAAATCAGCTGAGATAGTCTTCCTTTCATAGCCATGGAAAATAAATTCTTATAGATGCTTCCTGTTGATCCATCTCAAAGTTACAGTGATACAAAGAAAGAAATGGTCAAGACGTGATAACAAATGAGTTGCTGATACTTGTATAACAAACAGACCTAAGGTACCACCTGAGCTGTCATCATTAGGACCTTGCACAGTGCTTAGAGGGCAAAGGTAAGAATAAATACTCAGGCCATGCTGATCTGCACAAGTTTGACCCTAAGGTCATTTCCAAAAACCAAACCCAACAAAATCAAAACCAAAACCAAACTGAACTGAAAGATTTGCTCATCTCAAACAAAATGCATATAAAATCCTCCATCTTGAACTCAAGACTCCTAAGACCAAATTCAGAGTTGTTGATGTGAAGATCCCATTTCTAATACAAGACATAAACAACAATGATATGCATGCTTACTGTGATGGATCAAATGTGAGAAGGTTCTATGTGTTGTTGAGTTGCTGCCTGAAGTCATGAAAGTAGAGAATCGAATAAGAATATACAGTCACAAGTTATGAGAACAGTTCTTTTTTTCATCATTTTATTATTTTTTTAATATTTTTATTTTCTATATTCTTTGTTTACATTCCAAATGATTCCCCCTTTCCCAGATCCCCCCTCCCCATATGTCCCATAAACCTTCTTCTCTCCATCGATTTTCCAATCACCTCCCTCCTTTTTCTCTGTCCTTATATTCCTCTCCAATGCTAGATTAATCCTTTCCAGGATCAGGACACTCTCCATACTTCTTCATGGGAGTCATTTGTTATGCAATTTGTGCCTTGGGTATTCAGAGCTTCTGGGCTAATTAATATCCACTTATCAGAGATTGCATTCCTTGTGTATTCTTTTGTGATTGGGTTACCTCACTTAGGATATTTTCCAGATCAAACCATTTGCCTAAAAATTATGTGAATTCATTGTTTCTAATTGCTGAGTAGTATTGCATTGTGTAAATATACCACATTTTCTGTATCCATTCCTCCTTTGAGGGAAATCTGGGTACTTTCCAGCTTCTGGCTATTATAAATGAGGCTGCTGAGTGGCTGGTCCAGCTGAAGGGCCATCAGCAGTGGAACCAAGGCGACACAGGGTCCAGTTAGGCCCTGCGCCTACGACCACTGACCTTCGATGACCAGCCGGGCGGCAAGCAGCTGCGGTTGTGCGGTGCCTTTCCTGCACGGAAGCCACTTCAGAACTCGGCCTCCCACCAGTCAGGAGAGGTGCATCCATCTTGGTTTCGGACTCCAGGGATCGGACAGACTGAGGTACACAAACATAATCCGAGGCCAACACCGCAGTGGTCTGAGCCCAACGGGCGTTGGCCTGCACCCAGGCCCTGGGCTGGTCGGGGGCCATCGGGGTGCCAACCCAGCCAGGAGGTTTTTTGCCCAGGCCTGCGCGCGCGCCACCATTTTGCCTGCAGGACGACAGAGAGCTCTGGCGGGCAGACCTGTAACAGGCATAGCCTGAGGCTAACAAAGCGGGGGTCTAGGCCCCAAAAGGCACAGGACTGACCCCAAGAACTGAGCGGCTTGGTGGGCCATCTGTGAGTCAGCCCCCAGGAGGTTGTTAGCACAGCAGACTCTCCCGGCGCTTTCAGGGAGCGCGGGCGCGCACGCCCACCATCCTAGTCACCTGGCGGACCCAATTAACAGTCATAGCCCTAGGGGAACTTTGCTAGGACCTTGGCCTCCCAGGCTTTTGCCTGGACTCAGGGCCTGGGGGACCAGGCTAACTTTGTGTGCGCCAGCCCGGTTGGGGGATCGGCTGCCCAGCGGAGTGAGCAGAACACAGGGGAGGTCACAGCAGCATACACCATCGGCACTCCCTGGGGGTGCACACAGGCTCCATCTGGTCCACAGACACAATCTGGGGCAAGGCCTCAGGCGGAAGCCCTCAGCTCAACTCTCTCCGCTTCCAGATCCAGATCAGCCTGGGCGGCCGCACCACATCTCCAGGTCCTGCAAGAGGCTAGCTGGGCTTCTGGGCGGCCAGCTGGGAGAAGTCAGTGTGCTCCAGTGAATCCAGCGGGCCACAGCAGGAGCCTTCGGGTGCCTGCTTTGGGATCTGAACAGCCTGGGCAGCAGCACCCTGTCTACAAGCAGTGCAGGAGGTAAGCTGTGCACCAGAGGCCAACTGGGAAGGGGCAGCTTGCACTGGTGAGTCCAGCACTGACAAGACAAACTAACACCAGTGAGAACTAGATGGCAAAAGGCAAACGCAGGAACGTCACTAACAGAAATCAAGGCAATATGGCAACATCTGAACCCAATTCTCCTCTACCAACATGTCCTGGATACCCCATCACACCAGTAAAACAAGATTTGGATTTAAAAATCACTGGTCATGATGCTGGTACAGGAACACATGAAGGACATACTTAAAGAAATTCAGGAGAAAATGGATCAAAAGTTAGAAGCCCTTGCAAGGGAAACACAAAAATCATTGAAAGAAATCCAGAAGAATACAAAAGCCAACAAGGAGGAAATGCAAGAAACACTTAAAGAAATACAGGAGAACTTTGGTCAACAGGCTGAGGTCATGAAAGAGGAAACACAAAAATCTCTTAAAGAAATACAGGAGAACTTTGGTCAACAGGCTGAGGTCATGAAAGAGGAAACACAAAAATCTCTTAAAGAATTACAGGAAAGCACAAACAAGCAAGTGAAGGAGCTAAGCAAAACCATCCAGGATCTAAAATCAGAAGTAGAAACAACTAAGAAAACTCAAAGGGAGACAACTTTGGAGATAGAAAGCCTTGGGAAGAAATCAGGGGACAGAGATGCAAATATCAACAAGAGAATACAAGAGAAATAAGAAAGAATCTCAGATGCTGAAGATTCCATAGAAACCATGGACTCAACAGTTAAAGAAAATGCAAAATGCAAAAAGCTTGTAACCCAAAATATCCAGGAAATCCAGGACACAATGAGAAGACCAAACCTAAGGATTATAGGCATAGATGAGAGTGAAGATTTACAACTTAAAGGGCCAGCAAATATCTTCAATAAAATTATGGAAGAAAACTTCCCTAACCTAAAGAGAGAGATGCCCATGAATATACAAGAAGCCTACAGAACTCCAAACAGACTGGACCAGAACAGAAATACTTCCCGTCACATAATAATCAAAACACCAAATGTTCTAAACAAAGAAAGAATACTAAAGGCAGTAAGAGAAAAAGGCCAAGTAACATATAAAGGAAGACCTATCAGAATCACAGCAGACTTTTCACCTGAGACTATGAAGGCTAGAAGGTCCTGGGCAGATCTCATGCAGACTCTAAGAGAACACAAATGCCAACCAAAACTACTATATCCAGCAAAACTCTCAATCACCATAGATGGAGAAACTAAGATATTTCATGACAAAACCAAGTTTACCCAATATCTATCCACAAACCCAGCCCTAAAAAGGATAATAGGAGGACAACACCAATACAAGGAGGGAAACTTCACCCTGGAAAAAGCAAGATAGTAACCTTTCATCAAACCCAAAAGAAGTTAAGCATTCAAATTTAAAAAATAACGTCAAAAATGATAGGAAGTAACAATCACTATTCCTTAATATCTCTTAACATCAATGGACTTAATGCCCCAATAAAAAGACACAGACTAACTGAATGGATACGTAAACAGGACCCTACATTTTGCTGCTTACAGGAAACACACCTCAGGGTCAAAGACAAACACTACCTTAGAGTAAAAGGCTGGAAGACAATTTTACAAGCAAATGGTCTCAGGAAACAAGCTGGAGTAGCCATTTTAATATCAGATAAAATTGACTTTCAACACAAAGTCATCAAAAGAGACCCTGAGGGACACTTCTTGCTGGTCAAAGGAAAAATACAAAAAGAAGAACTGTCAATCCTGAACATCTATGCCCCAAATGCAAGGGCACCCTCTTTCGTAAAAGAAACTTTATTAAAACTAAAAGCACACATTGCACCTAACACAATAATTGTGGGTGACTTCAACACTGCACTTTCCTCAATGGACCGATCAGGAAAACAGAAACTAAACAGGGACACAATGAAACTAATTGAAGCTTTGGACCAATTAGATTTAATAGATATATATAGAACATTCTATCATAAAACAAAAGAATATACCTTTTTCTCAGCACCTCATGGTACCTTCTCCAAAATCGACCATATAATTGGTCACAAGACAGACCTCAACAAATATAAGAAGATAGAACTAATCCCATGCCTCCTATCTGATCACTATGGAGTAAAAGTGGTCTTCAATAGCAACAGAAACAACAGAAAACCCACATACACGTGGAAACTGAACAATACTCTACTCAATGATACCTTGGTCAAGGAAAAAATAAAGAAAGAAATTAAAGACTTTTTAGAACACAATGAAAATGAAAACACAACATACCCAAATCTATGGGACACAATGAAAGCAGTGCTAAGAGGAAAACTCATAGCCCTGAGTGCCTCCAAAAAGAAAATGGAGAGAGCATACATTACCAGCTTAATGACACACCTGAAAGCCCTAGAACAAAAAGAAGCTATTTCGCCCAGGAGGAGTAGAAGGCAGGAAATCATCAAACTCAGGGCCGAAATCAATCAAGTAGAAACAAAGAGAACCATACAAAAAATCAACAAAACCAGGAGCTGGTTCTTTGAGAAAATCAACAAAATAGATAAACCCTTAGCCAGACTGACCAAAGGGCACAGAGAAAGTATCCAAATTAACAAACTTAGAAATGAAAAGGGAGATATAACAACGGAAACTGAGGAAATCCAAAAAATCATCAGATCCTACTACAAGAGCCTGTACTCAACACAACTGGAGAATCTGGAGGAAATGGACAATTTCCTTGACATATACCAAATACCAAAATTAAATCAGGACCAGCTAGACCATCTAAACAGTCCCATAATGCCTAAAGAAATAGAAGGAGTCATAGAAAGTCTTCCAACCAAAAAAAGCACAGGACCAGCTGGCTTCAGTGCAGAATTCTACCAGACCTTCAAAGAAGAGTTAACACCAATACTCTTCAAACTATTCCACAAAATAGAAACAGAAGGAACACTACCCAATTCCTTCTACGAAGCCACAATTACGCTGATACCAAAGCCACACAAAGATCCAACAAAGAAAGAGAACTTCAGACCAATTTCCCTTATGAACATCGATGCAAAAATACTCAATAAAATTCTTGCCAACCGAATCCAAGAACACATCAAAACGATCATCCACCATGATCAAGTAGGCTTTATCCCGGGAATGCAGGGTTGGTTCAATATACGGAAATCCATCAATACAATCCACTACATAAACAAACTCAAAGAACAAAACCACATGGTCATTTCATTGGATGCTGAAAAAGCATTTGACAAAATTCAGCATCCTTTCATGCTTAAAGTCTTGGAGAGAACAGGCATTCAAGGCCCATACCTAAACATAGTAAAAGCAATATACAGCAAACCGGTAGCCAGCATCAAACTAAATGGAGAGAAACTTGAAGCAATCCCACTGAAATCAGGGACCAGAAAAGGCTGCCCCCTTTCTCCTTATCTTTTCAATATTGTACTTGAGGTACTAGCTCGGGCAATTCGACAACATAAGGAGGTCAAAGGGATACAAATTGGAAAGGAAGAAGTCAAACTATCATTATTTGCAGACGACATGATCGTCTACCTAAGTGACCCAAAGGACTCCACTAGAGAGCTCCTACAGCTGATAAACAACTTCAGCAAAGTGGCAGGTTATAAAATCAACTCAAGCAAATCAGTGGCCTTCCTATACTCAAAGGATAAGCAGGCTGAGAAAGAAATTAGGGAAATTATCCCCTTCACAATAGCCACAAACAGTATAAAGTATCTTGGGGTGACTCTTACCAAACATGTGAAAGATCTGTATGACAAGAACTTCAAGACTCTGAAGAAGGAAATGGAAGAAGACCTCAAAAAATGGGAAAACCTCCCATGCTCATGGATCGGTAGAATCAATATAGTTAAAATGGCCATTTTGCCTAAAGCACTATACAGATTTAATGCAATACCCATCAAAATCCCAACTCAATTCTTCACAGAGTTAGAAAGAGCAATTATCAAATTCATCTGGAACAACAAAAAACCCAGGATAGCTAAAACTATTCTCAGCAACAAAAGAAAATCTGGGGGAATCAGTATCCCTGACCTCAAGCAATACTACAGAGCAATAGTGTTAAAAACTGCATGGTATTGGTACAGTGACAGGCAGGAGGATCAATGGAACAGGATTGAAGATCCAGATATGAACCCACACACCTATGGCCACTTGATCCTCGACAAAGAGGCTGAAAACATCCAATGGAAAAAAGATAGCCTTTTCAACAAATGGTGCTGGTTCAACTGGAGGTCAGCATGCAGAAGAATGCGAATTGATCCATCCTTATCTCCTTGTACTAAGCTCAAATCCAAATGGATCAAGGACCTCCACATAAAGCCACACACTCTGAAGCTAATAGAAAAGAAACTGGGGAAGACCCTTGAGGACATCAGTACAGGGAGAAAGTTTCTGAACAGAACACCAATAGCGTATGCTCTAAGAGCAAGAATTGACAAATGGGACCTCATAAAATTACAAAGTTTCTGTAAGGCAAAGGACACCATCAAGAGGACAAATCGGCAACCAACAAATTGGGAAAAGATCTTCACCAATCCTACATCAGATAGAGGGCTAATATCCAATATATATAAAGAACTCAAGAAGTTAGACTCCAGAAAACCGAACAACCCTATTAAAAAATGGGGTACAGAGTTAAACAAAGAATTCTCACCTGAAGAACTTCGGATGGTGGAGAAGCATCTTAAAAAATGCTCAACTTCATTAGTCATTAGGGAAATGCAAATCAAAACAACCCTAAGATTTCATCTTGCACCAGTCAGAATGACTAAGATTAAAAATTCAGGAGACAGCAGGTGTTGGAGAGGGTGTGGAGAAAGAGGAACACTCCTCCACTCCTGGTGGGGTTGCAAATTGGTACAACCACTCTGGAAATCAGTCTGGTGGTTCCTCTGAAAACTGGGCACCTCACTTCCAGAAGATCCTGCTATACCACTCCTGGGCATATACCCAGAAGACTCCCCACTATGTAATAAGGATACATGCTCTACTATGTTCATAGCAGCCCTATTTATAATTGCCAGATGCTGGAAAGAACCCAGGTATCCCTCAACAGAAGAGTGGATGCAAAAAATGTGGTATATCTACACAATGGAGTACTATTCAGCCATTAGAAACAATGAATTCATGAAATTCTTAGGCAAATGGATGGAGCTAGAGAATATCATACTAGGTGAGGTAACCCAGACTCAAAAGGTGAATCATGGTATGCACTCACTAATAAGTGGATATTAACCTAGAAAACTGGAATACCCAAAACATAATCCACACATCAAATGAGGTACAAGAAGAAAGGAGGAGAGGCCCCTGGTTCTGGAAAGACTCAGTGAAACAGTATTCGGCAAAACCAGATCGGGGAAGTGGGAAGGGGTGGGTGGGAGGACAGGGGAAGAGAAGGGGGCTTACGGGACTTTCGGGGAGTGGGGGAGCTAGAAAATGGAAATCATTTGAAATGTAAATAAATTATATCGAATAAAAAAATTAAAAAAATAAATAAATAAATGAGGCTGCTATGAACATAATAGAGCATGTGTCTTTATTACATGCCGGGGAATCATTTGGGTATATGCCCAGAAGAGGTATAGCAGGGTCCTCCGGAAGTGTCATGTCCAGTTTTCTGAGGAACCGCCAGACTGATTTCCAAAGTGCTTGTACCATCTTACAGCCCTACCAGCAGTGGAGGAGTGTTCCTCTTTCTCCACATCCTCACCAACACCTGCTATCTCCTGAGTTTTTGGCCTTAGCCATTCTGACTGGTGTGAGGTGAAATCTCAGGGTTGTTTTGATTTGCATTTCCCTAATGACTAATGATGTTGAGCACTTCTTAAGGTGCCTCTCAGCCATCCGAATTTCTTCAGGTGAAAGTTCTTTGTTTAGGTCAGTACCCCATTTTTTAATAGGGTTATTTGGTTCCCTGGAGTTTAACTTCTTGAGTTCTTTGTATATATTGGATATTAGCCCTCTATCAGATGTGGGGTTGGTGAATAACCTTTCCCAATTTGATTGTTGTCGTTTTTGTCCTTTTAACAATGTCCTTTGCCTTACAGAAACTTTGTAATTTTATGAGGTCCCATTTGTCAATTCTTGATCTTAGAGCATAAGCTATTGGTGTTCTGTTCAGGAACTTTTCCCCTGTGCCCATGTCCTCAAGGGTCTTCCCCAGTTTCTTTTCTATTAGTTTCAGTGTGTCTGGTTTTACATGGAGGTCTTTGAAGTTTAGTACATGGAGATAAGAATGGATCAATTCGCATGCTGACCTCCAATTGAACCAGCACCATTTGTTGAAAAGGCTATCTTTTTCCCACTGGATGTTTTTAGCTCCTTTGTTGAAGATCAAGTGACCATAGGTGTGTGGATTCATTTCTGGATCTTCAATTCTATTCCATTGGTCCACTTGTCTGTCACTGTGCCAATACCATGCAGTTTTTAACACTATCACTCTGTAGTATTGCTTGAAGTCAGGGATACTGATTCTCCCAGAATTTCTTTTGTTGTTGAGAATAGTTTTAGCTATCTTGGGGTTTTTGTTATTCCAGGTGAATTTGGGAATTTCTTTTTCTAACTCTGTGAAGAACTGAGTTGGGATTTTGATGGGGATTGCGTTGAATCTGTAGATTGCTTTTGGCAAGATGGCCATTTTAACTATATTAATCCTGCCAATCCATGAGCATGGCAGATTTTTCTATTTTCTGAGGTCATCTTCGATTTCCTTCTTCAGAGACCTGAAGTTCTTGTCGTATAGATCTTTCACTTGTTTGGTTAGAGTCACACCAAGATACTTTATATTATTTGTGGCTATTGTGAAGGGTGTCATTTCCCTAACTTCTTTCTCAGCCTGCTTCTCCTTTGAGTATAGGAAGGCAACTGATTTGCTTGAGTTGATTTTATAACCAGCCACTTTGCTGAAGTTGTTTATCAGCTGTAGGAGTACTCTGGTGGAGGTTTTCGGATCACTTAAGTAGACTATCATGTCATCTTCAAATAGTGATAATTTGACTTCTTCCTTTCCAATTTGTATCCCCTTGACTTCCTTAGGTTGTCTAATTGCTCTAGCTAGAGCTTCAAGTACTATATTGAAAAGATATGGAGAGAGAGGACAGCCTTGTCTAGTACCTGATTTTAGTGGGATTGCTTCAAGTTTCTCTCCATTTAGTTTGATGTTGCTTTATATATTTATTTATATATGTATATTGCTTTAACTATGTTTAGGTATGGGCCTTGAATTCCTGTTCTTTCCAAGACTTTTAGCATGAAAGGATGCTGAATTGTGTCAAATGCTTTTTCTGCATCTAATGAGATGATCATGTGGTTTTCTTCTTTGAGTCTGTTTATGTAGTGGATAGCATTGATGGATTTCCTTCTATTGAACCATCCCTGCATCCCTGGGATGAAGCCTACTTGATCATGGTGGATGATCGTTTTGATGTGTTCTTGGATTCGGTTGGTAAAAATTTTATTAAGTATTTTTGCATCAATGTTCATAAGGGAAATTGGCCTGAAGTTCTCTTTCTTTGTTGGATCTTTGTGTGGTTTTGGTATCAGCATAATTGTGGCTTCATAAAATGAGTTGGGTAGAGTTCCTTCTGTTTCTATTTTGTGGAATAGTTTGAAGAGTATTGTTGTTAGGTCTTCTATGAAGGTCTGATAGAATTCTGCACTGAAGCCATCTCGTCCCGTGCTTTTTTTGGTTGGGAGACTTTCTATGACCCTTTTTATTTCTTCAGGTGTTATGGGACTGTTTAGGTGATCTATTTGATCCTGATTTAGTTTTGGTGTCGGATATCTGTCTAGGAAACTGTCCTTTTTCTCCAGATTCTCCAGTTGTGCTGAGTGTAGGCTTTTGTAG
Source organism: Apodemus sylvaticus (assembly GCF_947179515.1). Classification (NCBI taxonomy): domain Eukaryota; kingdom Metazoa; phylum Chordata; class Mammalia; order Rodentia; family Muridae; genus Apodemus; species Apodemus sylvaticus. The sequence continues at coordinate 81,020,664 of NC_067483.1, read as the reverse complement.
TAGGATCTAATGATTTTTTGAATTTCCTCAGTTTCTGTCGTTATATCTCCCTTTTCATTTCTAAGTTTGTTAATCTGGATACTGTCTCTGTGCCCTTTGGTTAGTCTGGCTAAGGGTTTATCTATCTTGTTGATTTTCTCAAAGAACCAGCTCCTGGTTTTATTGATTCTTTGTAAGGTTCTCTTTGTTTCTACTTGATTGATTTCAGCCCTGAGTTTTATGATTTCCTACCTTCTACTCCTCCTGGGTGAAATAGTTTCTTTTTGTTCCAGGGCTTTCAGGTGTGTCATTAAGCTGTTATAGTGTATGTGCTCTCCATTTTCTTTTTTGAGGCACTCAGGGCTATGAGTTTTCCTCGTAACACAGCTTTCATTGTGTCCAATAGATTTGGGTATGTTGTATCTTCATTTTCCTTAAGTTCTAAAAAGTCTTTAATTTCTTTCTTTATTTCTTCCTTGACCAAGGTATCATTGAATAGAATGTTGTTCAGTTTCCATGTATATGTAGGTTTTCTGTGGTTTTTGTTGCTATTGAAGACCACTTTTACTCCATAGTGATCCAATAGGAGGCATGGGATTAGTTCGATCTTCTTATATTTGTTGAGGTCTGTCTTGTGACCAATTATATGGTCGATTTTGGAGAAGGTACCATGAGGTGCTGAGAAAAAGGTATATTCTTTTGCTTTAGGATAAAATGTTCTATATATATCTGTTAAATCTAATTGGTCCAAAGCTTCAATTAGTTTCACACTATCCCTGTTCAGTTTCTGTTTTGCTGATCGGTCCATTGAGGAAAGTGCAGTGTTGAAGTCACCCACAATTACTGTGTTAGGTGCAATGTGTGCTTTGAGCTTTAATAAAGTTTCTTTTATGAATGAGGGTGCCCTTGCATTTTGAGCACAGATGTTCAGGACTGAGAGTTCTTCTTGTTGTATTTTTCCTTTGACCAGCAAGAAGTGTCCCTCAGAGTCTCTTTTGATGACTTTGGGTTGAAAATCAATATTATCTGATATTAGAATGGCTACTCCAGCTTGTTTCCTGAGACCATTTGCTTGTAAAATTGTCTTCCAGCCTTTTACTCTAAGGTAGTGTTTGTCTTTGACACTGAGGTGTGTTTCCTGTATGCAGCAAAATGTAGGGTCATATTTACATATCCAGTCGGTTAGTCTATGTCTTTTTGTTGGGGCATTGAGCCCATTGATGTTAAGAGATATTAAGTAATAGTGATTATTACTTCCTGTCATTTTTGATGTTATTTTTTATATTTGAGTGGTTTTCTTCTTTTGGGTTTGATGAAAGAAGGTTACTATCTTGCTTTTTCCAGGGTGAAGTTTCTCTCCTTGTATTGGTGTTTTCCTCCTACTATCCTTTGTAGGGCTGGGTTTGTGGATAGATATTGGGTAAACTTGGTTTTGTCATGGAATATCTTAGTTTCTCCATCTATGGTGATTGAGAGTTTTGCTGGGTATAGTAGTTTTGGTTGGCATTTGTGTTCTCTTAGAGTCTGCATGAGATCTGCCGAGGATCTTCTAGCTTTCATAGTCTCAGGTGAGAAGTCTGGTGTGATTCTGAAAAGTCATCCTTTATATGTTACTTGGCCTTTTTCTCTTACTGCCTTTAATATTCTTTCTTTGTTTAGTACATTTGGTGTTTTGATTATTATGTAACAGGAGGTATTTCTGTTCTGGTCCAGTCTGTTTGGAGTTTTGTAGGCTTCTTGTATATTCATGGGCATCTCTCTTTAGGTTAGGGAAGTTTTCTTCCATAATTTTGTTGAAGATATTTGCTGGCCCTTTAAGTTGTAAATCTTCACTCTCATCTATGCCTATAATCCTTAGGTTTGGTCTTCTCATTGTGTCCTGGATTTCCTGGATGTTTTGGGTTACAGGCTTTTTGCATTTTGTATTTTTTTTTAACTGTTGAGTCCATGGTATCTTCAGCATCTGAGATTCTTTCTTATATCTCTTGTATTCTGTTGTTGATATTTGCATCTATGTCCCCTGATTTCTTCCCAAGGTTTTCTATCTTCAAAGTTGTCTCCCTTTGAGTTTTCTTAGTTGTTTCTACTTCTGATTTTAGATCCTGGATGGTTTTGCTTAGCTCCTTCACTTGCTTGTTTGTGCTTTCCTGTAATTCTTTAAGAGATCTTTGTGTTTTCTCTTTCATGACCTCAGCCTGTTGACCAAAGTTCTCCTGTAGTTCTTTAAGTGATTTTTTGCGTTTCCTCCTTATTGGCTTTTGTATTCTCCCGAATTTCTTTCAATGATTTTTGTCTTTCCCTTGTAAGGGTTTCTAACTTTTGATCCATTTTCTCCTGAATTTCTTTAAGTATGTCCTTTATGTGTTCCTGTACCAGCATCATGACCAGTGATTTTAAATCCAAATCTTGTTTTTCTGGTGTGATGGGGTATCCAGGACATGCTGTTAAAGGAGAATTGGGTTCAGATGCTGCCATATTGCCTTGATTTTTGTTAGTGACGTTCCTGCATTTTCCTTTTGCCATCTAGTTTCCACTGGTGTTAGTTGGTCTTGTTGTCAATGCTGGACTCACCAGTGCAAGCTGCCTCTTCCCAGCTGGCCTCTGGTGCACAGCTGACCTCCTGCACTGCCTGGAGACAGGGTGCTGTAGCCCAGGCTGTTCAGATCCAGAAGCAGACACCTGAAGGCTCCTACCCAGGGCCTGCTGGACTCACCAGAGCACATCTACTCCTCCCAGCTGGCCTCCAGGGTGCCCCTCTGGCCTCTTGCAGGTCCTGGAGATGTGGTGTTGTAGCCCAGGTTGTCCTGGATCCCGAAAGGGAGATCTGAAGGCTCCCGCCAGAGGCCTCAGGACTGGAACCTAAGCTCTGTGGGGCCGGACCCACCAGAGCAAGCTGTGTCCTCCCCATGAGAACAATTCTAACAGAAACAAGGTTCAGAATCCATGAGGGCAGATGAAGAACCTCTAACTGTGCACACATGGTCAGGCACTGACATTGACATGGGCCCTTGAACTCTCACTACAAGACTCATCCCTATACATCCACAGATGTAACCTCAAAGAGGACCGTATCAGTGAGTCACCCATGTTCATCACATTCTGTACTCTTCTGTGCAGGACTTTCCCCACATTTGAAATGTATGTATTTAATGTGTAAGTAAGATATTTAAGAACTGAGAGTACTCAGATGGTTAATCTTCATGAAATCTAGAACTGTTGTGGATAGCCCTGGGGCTATTTGTAATTTGATGCTAACTCAGTTCTCCTGGGAGGGGCTGTGAACAAGGAATGAATCAGCACTTAGGTGATTTCCTGTAAACTTTCTTCCCATCTTAATTTGTAAAATAAAGGCTAGAGCCAGTGATTAGGCAGATGAAGGGAAGGTGGAGCTAAAAGTGGGTAGCGAGAAGGAGAGGAGGAAGAAAGATGACAAAGAAGGAGGTAGAAGGAAGGTAGAGCAGAGGCACGTGGTCAGGAGAAACCACAAGTTATAAGTGGTCTCACAGATGGGGAAGATGGTATTGTAGAGGTAGATCTGCCCAATCAAGGCGCACAGCTTGTATTCATAGTAATTGAGTTGTGTTTTCATTGCTGGGGCATATTTGGGCTGGAGATGTACAGCAACATAGAACCACAGGGATCTGGGCATCTCAGCCTGCCTGTGGGAGGTTATTTTGATTAAGTTAACTAAGGTGGGATGATCAGACCCCATGCCCTGGGCTGGGATCCCGAATGTGGACACAATGTGAACAACTGAATCTCCCCACACTGTGACTCTCCTGGATCTCCTGATGTGATGGACTGTAGCTTCAAACTGTGAGCCCGAATTAACCCTTTGTCCCCTAAAGTGATTTCATTGGGGAAATTTCAGTACAGCAAATGTGAAACAGAAACAGTACTACGAAGAAAAAGATAAGGCAAAGGGTAAAGGAAAAATAGTCAACAAGACATTTAGACAGAAGTTACAACAATGAAGCAATACTGACAAATGTGATACTGAACAGGTTAACAAAAGTATTTTTTGAAACAGTTTGTGAATGCCATAAGCGAAATCCTTTTAAAGTTAATGGGGTGGTAAAGAGTGCAGCTGAAGAACACTTTGTATAAGTGTAAATGGAAGACAATGGGATGGAGAGAAGAAAAAAATAAGAAATATGGTCTGTGTACTAGAATAAAAAATGACTATCTGATACAGATTCACACAAGAGTGAGCAGAGAAAGCAGGAGAAACAGAGAAATACTGTCTAGGGTCAAAGATAAAGCTCAACAGAAGAGCTCTAGCCCAGCAGGGCAGTGCCTAGAGACGATCGCCAGTCCTTCCTAACAAATAAAATATAGTCTATTTGGATGAACCAGGGAACGACCAAGGCACATTGATTTTGTTTTTTTTTTTTAGATTTTTTTTTAACAGACTTTACAAAGCAGCTTCAGGTTCACAGCCAGAGAGAGCTAAAGGTATATCAACCCCTATGCCCTCACTTGCTTCATATACAGTTCCACTATTACCAGAATTCCCAAGTAGAACCTTTGCTAAGATTGAGAGACATACACTGACACAAGTTTATTATTCAAAGTCTTCAGTTCCTATCGGGCTTTGGTCCTGGAATCAAATATGTCTATATGTATGAGGGAAACGTGTAATGATGGACAGCCACAAGGTCAGAGGGGTTTCACCAATCTTAAGCACACATCAATCTCTGCCTAATCATGATAACCTACCACTAACTGGCAACCAGCCCACATCTTTCACCATCTCCTTGGTCAGAAGTTACCAGGCATGAAGAATCATATACTACTCAGCCTTTTATAATCGGTCTCTGTTTCTTGCTGTCTGTCTCTCTGTCTCCGTCTCTGTCCCTGTCTCTCTCTCTGTCTCTCTCTTAATATGTATTTAAGCTTCCTTTGTAGGTTTTTGTTGCTGTTGGTATTTTGGTTTGTTTTCACAATTGACACATTGCTTATTTTTGGTGTTGAATAATATTCTGTTGTCTGGATAAACCAGCCTTTGAAAATTCACTTTTCCTACTGGATAACATTTTGGTTACTCCTAGGTCTAGACAACCATCACTAACACTACTGTAAATATCCATGCACGGGTTCCTGCATATTTCAGTTCTGTGTATTAGCAAGGAGTGTGATGCTGTGATGTATAGTTGAAGCAGAAGTGGCTTTATTAGAACCCACCAACACTGTTACACTTTGCATTTCCTCTAGCAGTGAGCTAGCATTCCTGTTGGCTCATGACCTTGCTAGTACATGGTACTATCAGAGCTCTGGATCGCAGCCAGATGGGAGAGGAGGGTGTGACGTCCTTGCTTATGCTTTATGCCTTTGCTAATGGAACATGAGACAAAGCATCCTTTTGCTTACTTTTCTGACATGTGTCTAATCCCTTTGGTAAGGTGCCTGTTAAGATAGTTAATCCATTTATTAATAGACTTCTGGGTGTTTCCACAACTGAAATGAGTTCTTTTTGTATTTTTTTATATTTTTTTGTATTTTTTAACATAAAAAATGAATCAGACATGACTTTGGCAAATATTTTTAAATTATTCTCTTGCAAGTCTTTGGAATAGCAGAAAGTTTTAATTTCACTGACATTTTCACTTCTTTCAGAGGTTGTGGTCTTTGGAGTACTATTTAAAGCCTTCACCCTATGTGAAGGTTGTTTATAGTTTTCACCTATACTATCTTCTAAGAATTCTTTAAATGTTTTAGATTAATTAAATTATTTATCTAGAGAGAAAAAAATTGAGAGCTAGAAAACAAGGGTGAAAGCAAGAAAGAGCAAGAGAAAGAGCAAGAGTGATTGAGTGAGAGAGAGAGAGAGAGAGGGAGGGAGGGAGAGAGAGGGGGGAGGTAAGGGGGATAGAGAGAGAGGGAGGGAGAGGGAGAGAGGAAGAGCAAGAGGGAGAGGTTGGGAGAGAGGGAGGAGAAGGGAAGAGGGAGGGGAAAAGGAGAGAAAGAGAGAGAGGGAAAGAGAGGGGGGGAGGGAGAGAGGAAGAGTGAGGGGGAGGGGAGGGACAAAGAGAGATGGGGAAGGAGAGGGAGAGAGGGAAGGAGGAAAGGGGGAGAGAGGGGGGAAGGGGAGAGGAGAATGAGGAGAGAGAGGGACTAGGAGAGAGCAGAAGGGAATGGGAGGGGACGGGAGATGCAGGGGGAAGGAGAGAGGGATGGGGAGTGGAGGGGAGAGGGAAGGGAAGAGGGAAAGAGAGAGGGAAAGAGGGAGGGAGACGGAGGGCGGAGAGAGGGAGGGGGAGGGGAGAAAGCATATTTGCACTCATGCCACAGTGTCCATGTGGAAGTCAACAGATAACTTGCAGGGATCAGTTCCCTCCTTCCACTAAGTGGGATCCTAAGATTAGGCTCAGGTTGCCAGGATCAGCAGCAATCACCTTTACCTACTGAATCATCATTTCCCAACCCTCTTCAAGAATCTTCACAGTTGTGCATTTTACATTTCTGTCTGCATTGGTGACCAGCTGCCTGGAATCATTTGCTAAAAAGAGCACCTTTTGCCATTATCAGAGAAACTTTCTTCTGAAGCAGATGGAATATAACTTAGATACAAATATACAAAAATGGAAACCTACCATCGGACATTATGAAGGAAGTAAGAGACCTTGGAACTCTGAGTTCTAAATGTGATGTCTCCATCAAATCCCTCCATGCAAGGCTCAGAAAAGCCCACAGAAGAGGAGATAGAAAGAAGGGAAGAGTCAGAGGGATGGAGAAAACCAAAAAACAAGAACCAGTGCATGATCAAAACTCATACGAACTCCACAGAGACTGAAGCAGTATGCACAGAGCCTGCTGTGTGTGTGTGTGTGTGTGTGTGTGTGTGTGTGTGTGTGTGTGTGTGTGTATTCAGTTTAGTGTTTTTATGTGATTGTGTGTGTGTGTGTGTGTGTGTGTGTGTGTGTGTATGAATTCAGTTTAGTGTTTTTATGTGATTCCATAGTGTGAGAGTGAGTAGGTCTCTGATTCTTGTGCCTTCTCTTGGGCTCCTTTCCTTCAGTTTGTTTGTGCTGTCCAATTACTATGTGGTAGTCTATTACATTACATTACAGTCCCTTAGAAGCCTGTTTATTTTCTAATGAAAGAAACATATGGGAGAAGGGGGTGGAACTGAGAGGACTAGAGGGAAGATAATTTGTAGTAAGAAATTATTATGTGAAAAAAAATCTATTTTTACTAAAAGGGAATAAAGGGAGTACCTTTAGTCATTTTATTACTTTTTCTACTTCATCAAAAACCAATTGGTTAACTATGCTTATTTGGGTCTACTTTTAGGTTTTGTACTCTGACCCATTGGTTGTATATATATTTTTAATTTTTTTTAATTCTATATATGTGAGACTGTGTGTTTATGTGTAGCTCATGTACTCAGGAACGCTGTGGGAACCAGAAGAGGGCACTGGATACCTTGGAACCAGAGTCACAGATGTGAGCTGCCCTATGTGGGTGCTGGGCACACAGCCGGGTCCTCTGCTAGAGCAGTGCATATGCTCAGCTTCATCAGCGTGTATTCTCCCACCACGGTCACGCTGTCTTAGTTTCTGCAGCCCCATTGTTAGTCTTGAAGCTGGGTAACCTCCAGGTCCTCCAAACTCCTTATCCTTCAGGATCGCATAAATGATTTGAGGTCTTTTACTTTTCATTTAAAATCTAATTTTAAGTATCCATGAAGCCATTTGTTGGAATTTTGCTTGCACCAAATGTATACTGAATTCTCTTCTCCGTGAATATGGGACATGACTACACTTTTTTCTTCAGTTTGTTTTTTCCATTTTGTCATTTTCTTTTATATGTATAGCATACATATTTATTTAGATAGATGCCAAGGTACTTTATTTCTCAAGAGACAACGTTGGGTCTTCAGTTGAAACTTCTATTTGTTTATTATTTCATATACTTAAAAAAGTAAATGAATTCACTGTTTGTTTTGTTTTGAGTTATGACTGTTTGGATTTTTTGATTGTTTGCTTTGTTTTTAATATTGTCAAGGCTTCTACCTTAACAGAATTCCTGTTTGCTGAGACCCTGACCCTGAGCCAGGCACTGCAGTGCCTGGGGTGCACATCTTTAATTCTAGCACCTGGAAATGTGACCCAGGTGGATCACCAGGTCAGGGCAAATTTGGGATACAGAGGGGGATGTAAAATACTAAGTGTCTGTGCATTTTAGTCAGAAATTGTGAAATGATGCACTTGGATTCATCTGTACATGTGAGATGTGGGGACTCTCAAAATTGTAGGAAAAGAGAGGTGTGAGGAAACTAAATTTTCAGCATCAGTTTCAGGAAATTGAAGGTAGAGTATGGCATAGTTGAAACTCGGAGATTAAGAGGGTATTATCATGAGAAAAGGCTGAACGTGGCGAGGCACTGTGGTACATACCTGACCAAGTCACGTGGTACACACCTGGCATTTCATCACCTAAGAAATGGTAGGGATAGAAAGGCCTCAGGTTGGCCTACATGGTAAGTTCTGGGCCAGCCAGGGCTTCACAGAGAGACCCATCTCAAAACATAGAACTAAAACCCAAAGACTAGAATAGTGGCTGCTTGCGAATGGGATTTGAAGTAGGAACCCATGAGGCAGAGAGTCACTATTTTTTATTTTTGTTACCGGTGCAAGGGGACTAAACTGAGGACATTGTGCATGTTAGGCCAGCACTCCATCACTGAACAGAGTATCCCCATCCCCAAAGGAGCCGCTCTTCCAATGCATATAGTCCTATTTGAATTTGAAGTCAGAGCAGTATATTGATTTGATAAAAATAAGGATTAAGCCTAAAATATAAGGGACTCTGCTAATTTTCCCAAAAGTGCTTTACCATCCTCCCCCCACCACCCCCAGGAATCATGCACAATAACGCTAATACCAAATATGATCCATGATAAATTAAATAACATTTTAGAAATAGAATTAATTACTTCCAGACAAATTGGTTTAGAAAGGATTCATTAGGGGAAAAGGCGCTTGGACTCATCCTGTTCAGAGTCAATTAGTTTTTCATTTTATTTACAATTTCCATTCTGTATCCCAAACTTCCCCTGACCTGGTGATTCTCCTGGGTCACACCTCCAGGTGCTAGAAATAAAGATGTGCACTCTATGTGCTACAGTGCCCGACTCAGGGTCAGGGTCTCAGTAAACAGGAATTCTGTGAAGTAGAAGCCTACTTTAGTGAAATGGAAGTTATTCATAATACTTTATATGTGTGTGTTATATATAATATGTTATATAATATATATTATATGTAACCTATAACACATAATATATATGTATGTATATGTATGTGTGTGTGTGTGTATATATATATATATATATATATATATATATATTTCTGCACATATAGTGCACAATTGCCTCAGACACAGTGTTAAAACTTTATTACTCAGCCACTAAGGGCTAACCTTTCTCCAGGTTGCCTCACAGAACACTATATTGGGTCTGAGTCAGAGCTTAAGCTACTGGACCCGGAAGGAAATGAAGACTCGGAGTCAGTTGCTCAGGCACACACCTGTCACTTCTGGTTGCATCTACTGTTTTCTGCTGAGATGCCCATTTTCTTGCCTTTTTAGAACATCTGGGAATAATTCCATACCCAAGATATAAAACCACTTTTAGGAATACAGACAGATTCCTAAACCCTAGATGGTAGGCCCTACAATTCTCCAACCCAACGGTACCTATTTCTTGTTCATCCCATCCTTCCCTGAACCTGTCACACAGCTCAAAATACAGCTAAATTTCCTTCCACAGAAGGATCAATAACCTCAAATTGCTCAAGATTCTCGCTGCAAACAACAGAATTGACTCCAGCTAGTTTAATAAAGTCTGCTTTCTTAAAAAAAATAATAACCTCAGAGATCAGTAAAGGATGAAGGAACAAAGTCTGGTCTAAACTCACAGGAAAAGGGCCTCCACCTCTTCCCCCACCCACACATCAAACCGCACTGTAGAACTGTTCTGAAGGAGGAAGCTTACTGCTGCTGTCACCTGCAGAATGTCAAGATCTGGCCCCACAGCAACCACTAAAACTTCAGCACCAATGCTGCCTCTGTGTCAGCAATCCTATTGCAATTCCAGTTGGTGCCTGAAAGCTAAACACCCCTAAAGGAGCCATATTGGCAAGGTCGATGCCCTCCATGTTTCTGGTTCTTATACCAAAGATGTCAGACTCAAACCTCATCTGGAAAGCACGCGTTAGGGCAAGCCCTTGTCAGCCCCAACCATCTGCACTGCAAAGGAAACTGAAAGTTGGACATACTTCTGGTCTGGGGAGGAAGGAATATTACATGTGAAGTATTTGTAAGATGCTAGAAAGCCCCGAATGTGACATGTGCCTGGTTAAAAAAGGAAAAAAAGAAAAAGAAAGAAAGAAAAAGAAAAGAAACCTATTCGAAAGAGGTAGAGATTTGAAGGCTAACCCAAAATGCTGGGTCAGGAAAGCATGCAAAAAAATAACAGGAAGAGGAGGAGAAGGGCAGGGCAGGTGATAAGAATGTGGGTTGTGTGCAGGAAGTGTTGAATTTGGGCACTCATGAGGTATGTAAATAGGGAGATTTAATTGAATATATGAGCCTGGAGCTTAGATGAAAGGTCAGAACTCTGGATAATGCAAACGGCATCAGAATGCAGATGGTAACCGATGCTGTGGAGAGGATGTGGCTGAGGAGGGAGGTGAGATGGAAGCACGCCCTAGAGACTCAGAAAGCTCAGACAGCATGACACTGGGCAGGGGAAGAGCAAGGGAGGGAGACTGAGAAGGAAAGGTCAGAGCACTAGAGAACAGAAGCAGAAGCTTGGGGGAACCAGCGGGCAGGATAAGGGAGGAGCGTGGGGATCAAGGGTGTAGCGTACATCTGAAACTTGTAAAAATAAAATAGATCTCAAAGGTTCTCACTACACCCAAGGTGAAAGGATATCTGTGTAGACAAACACACACACACACACACACACACACACACACACATACCACCACCACCACTACCACCACACCACATACACAGAGACAGAGAGAGAGGGACAGAGACAGAGAGAGAGAGAGAGAGAGAGAGACAAAGATTAGTTTTGTTCTATGATAAATCATTTCACAAGATATATGTACACATGAAGATACTACATTATGTCCTGTAAACGCATACCCATTATCTAGGCCAATTATAGTTCAGTAAAGCCAGAGAGTGGAAAGTTTCAGATCTCTAAGTTTCTACACAGAATTGGGAAACACAGTTGGCGATTTCCTGAATCTTCTGTGATATTTCCTATGATTTTCACCCTTCATTTCCTGACTTCTAGTCTAGGTGGCTTGGCGTATGCTGGGCCATACTGTGCAGAGACAGAGATGAACAGAGACAGGAACAAAGCCTTTGAGAAAGCGCTCAGCTTTGGAAGCTGCAGGATCATACAGCTTTGCTACCAGGTAAAATATTCGCCTTATCTTCTGCCTGCATCCAGGCCTTGTTTCCGGTGTGAGCTGTCTCTGTTCTCATGCAGGGACATTTGCCTAGTAGTCTCAGGACAGGGGTCAGGCCTTCCTCCACATCCCTCAATCCCCTACACCAAATCCTGCTGCTTGAAAAAAATCCTGACATTCTTTTCACCCCCCTCCAGTTCATCAGTTCCTTATCATAGCCAGGTCTGTCTTTCCAGTTCACTTCTTCCAAAACCATCCTCAAATCCTCCAAGCCCAAAGCCAGGATTCCCTGATTGTGTGATTATGGTCACACAAGACACAGAAGTTTGTGATATCCACTACCCTACCAGACAAATGAAAATACACATCAGCATGGGTGACCTTAAGTCTTATGACCTTCTGAAGCACTACTCCATGAGAGTCCCTGAGTGTACCTATGGGGGGTCATGATGAACATCAAAAGATGGTTATATAGTTAAAATACTAAGAAAGGTTAACTGAAAAATATAAAACATTATATGCATAGCAAACGCTGTGTGTTATTACTAGTATTGTGAATTTCTTTTGAGTTTCTGCTATTTTCATAAAACGGCAAGCTATAGGAGCATACAACATATTCAAATATTGTTTATAAACAATGTAAAAATCAAGCCAGCCATGGTGCTGCCATTAAGGGACTGAGGTGGCAAGATCATTTCAAAGCCACCTTTGGTCACAAAAGAACTTCAAGGACAACTTGGGCTACATAAGTCCATGTTTTAAAAATAACAATGAGCAAAGGGAATGTAATATACTGAGACCTCAACCCACAACTGTGAAGTACATGAGTTTTACTAATATCCATAAAACCATTCCACATCCAACTTACCAGAACTGCTTACCATGGCCACCTAGTGTGACTCATACTCAGGACACCAATGAAAAGATAAGTCAGAGGTGACATAGGGACAAGATGGACAGTAAGGGGACTCCGCTGACTTCTGATTGTACAGTTAAAGTCTATACGTAAGGACCATGCCTAGGCTGAACTTCAGGATACATGGGGATAAGAACAGGTTTTCTTTTCTGGTTTACAGTCCAACATTTATAATAATCATTTGCTAATGAGATTTTAATGATAAAAATCCATCACACCATTTCTGTATATAAAAGACAGGGCTTTCTGCTGCAGTTTCCTTCACAACTGATAACTTTCTATTTATGCTTGACGATTCCTTGTCTCTCACCCACCATGTCAGATGGGATAAATATTACAAAATTATGGGAAAGGTAATGTAGCTGGTGATAAAACAGCGGACTGACAGTTACAGAGGCTTTGGATGAACAGAAGGGCAGGACAGAGAGACACAAGGACAAACACAGAGACACTGGAATATATTCAGGCCCTGACAAGCACAGCAACATGGTATGAACATGTGTGTGCATACACATGTGTATATGTGTGTACATGTACATGTGCATATGTGTCTACATGTGCACATGTGCATGTTTGTATGTGTGTGTATGTATCCTATATCCTCCTGTGAATTGGCCAGGATGCTTTATTAATCATGTGACATACCTGAATATCACAAATATGAAGGTATGTAACACACTAGGATTCCCATAAGCCAATGCAGTCTATCATTTATTGATTCCTGAGATCAAGAGCATCAGACTGATTCTCTAACTAGATTCTAAAATATGCTCTTCTGCAGATTGGTATCCAATACCTCACTCTTTTGTCAATAAAGTTGTGATGTCCAGTACCGTCTCTTTTCTGTATTGACAGCTAAAATGCATACTTACATACATACAGACAGACAGACACATACATGTGTATCTGTTTCTTACATTTGATTTTGTGTCATCATCCTTGCTTTGTCTTTTATTCAAAGATGGCATAAAATTCTTCCTTAAAAGCCTGGTTGAGAGTTCTTCCACAGGACATGATATGTGATTTCCATGGTCTGGGTGACTTTCACTGTCTCTGAAGCTCTCACTTCCATGGTTACAATCATTATTTCAAGTGATCAATAACTCCTAACAATCCTGCAGAGTTAGATCATATTCATTTTAAGAATAGGTAAATAGAGGTTTAGGTTTGTAATGTATATGACCTAAGGTCATATGATTAACACATTATACAAAAAAATATCCTGAACTTGAGCCAGCAGAAGCCACAGCTTAAACTCTGACACCTTACCACATCACCCCATGCCACTTCCTGGTAGTAAAGTGAATGGAATCAGCTCTAGACAAGGATAGAAACAGAAACACAGAGGTGAGAAGTGGCTGCCTTATTAAAAGACTCCTCTGGGAGGTGGGGGGGTGGCGCACGCCTGTAATCCCAACACTCTAGGAGGCAGAGGCAGGCGGATTTCGAAGCCAGCCTGGTCTACAGAGTGAGTTCCAGGACAGCCAGGGCTATACAGAGAAGTCCTGTCTTGGAAAAAAAAACAAAAACAAACAAACAAACAAACAAAAAAGACTCCTCTAAGCTACCATACTTTTACAACCTCCCTGCTCAGTTTCAGTATTTCCCAAGTTATCCATCCTTGCTACAGTTTCATTATTTTCTTCTCTGGATAACACAAAGCTCTTTAAGGTATATACCAATCCATATAAAAATTGGGCACTCCAGGACATGTCTCCTGAATACATAAAACACATGATCACAAGAGCATACTCCACTAGTTTGCTACCATGTCTTCTAGAATGTCCACAAACCACTTTCCATTCACCCCTGCCTTACTTATTCTATGTGGTTGTGGTTCGGGAACTGTTTATTATAACTGCCCTGGAAATTGTCACTACCCAGATCTTCCAATTCCATAACCCATTGCTCTTCCTGCCAACTAAGACAGCTGAGTTTTGTAACAGAATCATCTTCTGCAAAGGGAGCCACCTTGCCCAAGGTCACATTGCTGCCTGTACTCAGCTCGGAGGCAACTGTTAACTTACGGAAAGCTTGCCCTAACTGTGGACAACTGGAAGCCATCCAAGCCTGAGGGGACCTGAGAGAGCTTCTGCAGCTGCCACTAAGAATGCATAAGTTTAGCCTCTCCCTCTGTCCAATGCAATTTACCTCTCTCACTTACAATTGCTCCTGTGACTCCCTCAGGCAAATCTCAGCATCTGTGTCTTGGAAACTCAACCTACTACTTTACTTGACTCTTAGCTTCTGTCATATCCACAAATAGTGTCACTTTAACTAAAGAGTAAGACTGTAGTGTAGAGACATACCAGAAGGCACACGGATATATGTCCAGAAGCATATGAAAGAGTAAACAGTGTGTAAATTAAAATCTAGGAGTCATTTCTTCTTGCATGCTCTTTGAAGCATTTGCTTCATAATGTATAGCTTTACCATTGTAATATTTTAATGTATACTGACACTTAGACATCCTGCCTTTCAAACTTACATTTCCTTGTTTTTAGGCTCTATATGAAGAGGTTTAGATACGGTCTAGGATTTACCTCACATCTTCACCATGAAAACTCTTTCTATCTTAGTGTATGTTCCTACATATATGTTGGTATATACATGTTTGTGCATGTCTGTGGTTTGTGTGTACATATATAATGGTGTGTGTGTACATATATATGCATGAATGTGTGTCCACATGAATGTTTGTCTATGTAATAGTTACATATAGATGTGCTTGTGGATATGAAGGGGCTTGTGTCTATATATATAGCTGTATCTATGTGGGGTGTACATGCATACATGTGGACATATGCTATGTGTGTTTGTGCACATGCATGTAGCTGTGGGATGCATATATATGTGTGTGTGTGTGTGCGCGCGCGCGCATATATGTGCATTTATGTGTGGGTATGTTATATTCTATATTTATAGGTATATGTATGTAGGTATAAATATGTATGCATATTTGTATGTGAGTGTGTTGGTAGGTGGGTCTGAGTGTATGGGGGTCTATTGTATATGTGTGTATGTGTGTGTGTATGTGTGTGTAAAATATATGTGTATGTGCATGTAGTTGAGTTCCTCCTTGCCAGAGGACAATATTGGGTTTCTTCCTCAATCTCTTTCCAACCTTGTATTTTGAGACAGAATTGTTCATTGATCCTGGAATTCAGTTCAGTTTCAGTGGATGTCCGACAAGCCCCAGGGACCTGATCCACCTAAGTCTGCTCCTCAAGCACCAAGGTTAAATGTGTGCATTATCTTTATAGCTTTTTGTGGGTTCTGGAGTTCTAATCTCAGGTCCTCATATTACACAGTAAGCAATTTTTACCCACTGAAACATTTCTCCAACCCTTAAATATCATCTAAATCATACTGCTGGGGGACACAGATATGTAATTCATTTGAAACAAATGTGAAAGCATTAAATTTTAAATTATACATATTCCAACGCAACATTCCTGGTCCTAGTTGGAGCTTTCAGTTATGCTGATTGTTAGCACCCACAAAAGGGAGAAGAAAGATAGGAGGGAGAGAAGGGGAAGGGAGGGTAGAAAGAGAAAGGAGGGACTGTCATATCTGCAGAGAGTGCTGTATGATACAGACAGAAGTGAGCCACAAAGAACATGAATGACAAGGAAATATCTGCCAACTGAATAATTCATAACATATATATGTATATATATACATATATGTATATGATTGCATTTTAAAAGTATAAGTGGCCCTTCTTCTTCGTCCCCTTTATTCTCCTTTCTTCTCTTCCCCACTTCCCCCAATAAACCTCTTCTCATGGAAAAAAAAGTATTAAGTGTATGAAAGTAACATCTTGTTTAATAATACAGAGTGACACAAACCCACGGTACTCAATATGTATTTCAGGAAGGCAGAAAGTAGATGAGAGTGGGTGTCAATGCGGGAGTTTTAGAAGTCTATACTGATCTGTTCCAGAACTGAGTGCTGGATCCATAGTTACCTCCTCTGTTCTTGCATCATTATACCTTTAAACAAGTGCTCACCACCATTATATGTATTTTTGTGCATAGTCAATTATTTTAAGAAACATTCTCAGTGTGGGAATTGTTTTCAAATCATTGGTAACTTGACAGCTGAACAGCCCCCACTCCCTGCCACCTATTTTTTTTTTTTAGTTACTTATAAAAGTTTACATTTTTCAAATCAATTTTCCAAAGTTAAGGATTGTTTTTAACTGTCTGCTTTGTACCTATAATTTATTTTCAGTAGATTATTCTCTGTTGCTTAGGGTAGCAAAAAAAAAAAAGAAATGGAAAGTAGAAATTCTCAAAAAAGCATACAATTTTCCTGTGTTTTACCATTTATTTTATTAAGCTTGCTTGTTCTTACCTTTGTTCATGTGACAAAAGCAATTTAAATCATTGCTTCAAAAATCAGAAGACAAACAAACATAGGATAAAAACCACTCAGAGTCCCACTGTTGAGCTTGTGACAGTTCTGCCAAGTGATTTTCATTCCTTGGTATGAATTAATATAATTATGGAAAAATTGGCTACTTTGGCATAAATGTCCCTCAATTTACCATGATTCATTTAGTTAATCTAGAGTCAAAGAAAAAGAGACTTTCAGATCTGCCCCCTATTTTCCTCTTATCCTAAAGAATTTGTAGGCTATTGCCAAGGTAGGGAATATAAGGAGCCTGGATGGAAAATGCTTTCTGAGTGTCGACTGCAGCCAAATCAAGCTTCGGTTCCTGGTGCCAACACCCACACTTTGTATTCTACCATGGAGTGAATTGTGTCTTACACCTGCCACTTGGGATCTCAGGGCCTCTGTTTGTAAATGAGTTCCTCCTCTGAGTTATTCACTGCTGTACATCTTAAAATACCCTCCACTCTACCTTGCACCTTTTTGTTTTATTTTATTTTATTTTATTTTATTTTATTTTATTTTATTTTATTTTATTTTTTGGTCTTTCTACTTTGCAGCTTGTGAAAAGCACCTAGATTACCCTCAACCTAAATCATCATTCCCAACACAGACCGTGTGATCTGAACCCTTTAAAATCCCATGCTTGCTTTGCAATAGAAAACCCTACCCATAAAATAGCATGATGAAGGATAGGCAATCTGGAATGGCAAGAAGCTGAAGATACAATTAGCATATCAAATGATTCCCATGAAGAAGGAAGAAGAGGGCCCTAATTCTGAAAAGGCTTGATCCAGCATTGTAGGGGAGTATCAGGACAGAGAAAAGGGAGGGGGAAAGATAGGAGACTGGATGGAGAGAAGAGGACTTATGGGACATACGATGGGGGGAACTGGGAAAGGGGAAAGCTTTTAGAATGTAAACAAAGAATATAGAAAATTAATGAAAAAATAAAAAAGAAGGATTTGAACTTTTAATCACCTAATTAGAAGTATTCTAGTTTGTGTACTACTAAGAATTCCCAAAGGAGGCAAGACCATTGGGGGTGGGATCATAAAAACCTCAGTTTAAGACCTCAGGCAGATGATAGCTATGGTGCTATGGTTATTATGTTGATGGCAGAAGGGACCAAGCTGAGAAGAAACTATGGTATAGAAGATGGTCTGGGTGTCATATATACATACATACATGTATACATACATGCATGCATGTGTGTGAGTCACAATAAATTTTGAAACATCTCATCACACATGTTCATTTTTATGGATATTGTCAAGTGTCTGAGTCAAGTGTAGGTCTGGACTCTGAAAAGGCTGCTACCAAAAGGAAGGGTGTTGTTCCCTGAAACAGTATTGGCTTTGTTTTGATCCTCATTCATGACTGATTCTATCTATCCTTGACACTACCAAATGTCAAAATGATCCTTCTTGAATCCCATGTCCAAGCCCACCCATCTGTGATTCAGAGAAAGTACCACTATAGTAAGAAGAGCAGGAAGTTGAGCACATGTGTGCACTTGTCCATGCATGTGTTCATGCATGCTTGTATGAGTGCATGCCTGTGTGCACGAATATGAGTCTTCAAATCCTGGTCCTTACATTTACTGGTCTTGGGCATGTTACGTGCCTCCCCAACTCTTGTCTATAAAGTAAACACAAAGAGATTATTTAGCAGGAATATTTTAAAGAGAAATGGGATAATGTTGGAATATCAATTCCCATAATGGCCAGCTCATGCACTAAGATTAGTAAAGGTCTGATGGCAATGTATGCCGGGGGATAGCAATCAAGGACTTAAATGAAATGTTATTAATTTCTATCTCAACGTTTTTGTGGCTTTTGTTGCTATTTTTTTCCCACAGTCTCGTTTTCCAGCTGTAACAGACATTATAAATTTGTTTCTTCATAAGATTGCCTCTCTAAACCTTTCCTAACTCCTCTGGCCCATTAACACTTCTACAGTGTCTTAGTCAGGGTTTCTATTCCTGCACAAATATCATGACCAAGAAGCAAGTTGTAGAGGAAAGGGTTTATTCAGCTTACACTTCCATATTGCTGTTCACCAAAGCAAGTCAGGACTGGAACTCAAGCGGGTCAGGAAGCAGGAGCTGATGCAGAAGCCATGGAGGGATGTTCCTTACTGGCTTGCTTCCCATGGTTTGCTCAGCCTGCTCTCTTATAGAACCCAAGACTACCAGCCCAGGGATGGCACCACCCACAATGGGCCCTGCCCCCCTTGATCACTAATTGAGGAAATGCCTTACAGCTGGATCTCATGGAGGCATTTCCTCAACTGAAGCTCCTTTCTCTATAACTCCAGCTTATATCAAAACCAGTTAGTTTTCCTGGCATTGCAAATGTATGAGCTGGGGTGTTTCCAGTCCATGGAGAAAAGAATCTGCTGCCATGGGTTGGATATAAGGAAGCTACTCAAAGATTCAATAGAGCTTTTGCAACAAAATAAAACAACCACAAAAGAGCCAAAAAAATAAAAAAAATTAAACTCCACAGGATGCACAAAACCACACCCTAAACCAGTTGGTCTTCATCCTTAAATCTTGTACATGCTGGTGATCTCAGGGACGTCCTAAACAATGGGTATCTCTGGATGAAAAAACTTCAAAACTCAGGAAGCAGAAGCCCCTGAGCTTATTTTTCAGCTTATTAGAAAACAATCTTTGAAGCACAGTGGACAGAAAGTCAGAATTTCTGTCAACCTTAGGCAAACCACTACATTGAGCAGTTGCAGTCCTGCCAGACAGCACCCAGCCCTGCTTGGAAGGAGATCCTCCCTCTACACACTGTATGTGATTTATTTAAAAAGTGAAGTGAGGGAGGTGGAGGTGCTTCAGCCTGCTCTCTATTCATCCCATTCTCCTCCTTTTCCAGGAGCTTCAGCCTGCTCTGAGAGCAGCAGCAGCAGGACAGCCTCCCCACACACCAACCCACAATGGCACAGCCACAGCAAGCCACTGTAGACTTAGAAGGGCAGGGAGAGCGAGCAAGCGAGTGAGTGTGAGGCGTGAGAGTGGACGTTGGAATCAGAGTGCCCCTGGCTCAAGCGTCATTATCTCTCCACTTATGAGAGTTAGCAGGATAGCCATCCCAACTCACTTGTCCTCCATCTAAATCCACCACCATCAGATGGAGAAGTTACAGCAGTACTGACCTCATAGAGATGGTGACAGAATCACATACGTTAACCTGTGTAGAGCACTTTGATACATTTACTACTTGGCACAAACTATGGTTGTGAACACACATCAGAAATTTGGCGACTGGATTTTCTAACCCAAAAATTGTAGAGACTAACTACTCAGACACAAGAAAAACTAAAGAGATGCCCATTCCATAACAAAGTATCTTTTATCCCAGGAGGGAAGATCCTTCATTTTTTCTTACTTTCAAATATTTGATTTATGAATATACAATTTTTAAAAAAAAAAACTCTATGGTATTCCTCAGAGTTGAAGTAGAACTTTTATATAACACATCCAGCTGCTGTAAGTGGATCAGCTATTGCTAGCTCACGCTTAAGATCTTTCATATCCAATAACAATAATTCAAATCTCTTAAGCTTATCAGCAAAGATATCCTAATTCTTCCAAAACAGTATTTCCTTACATTCAATCTTTATATCATCAAAAAAATATTAAGAGACATACAACTTGCAGATATATTCAGGTCTTTTTGAAATTCTTAGATTTATTTTTCATACTGACCAGAGTTTCCCCTCCCTCCTTTCCTAGTCCCTCTCCCTCACCTCCCCTCTTCCCATCCCCCATCTATGCCTCAATGGATATCAACCAACCATAACATATCAAGTTACAGTAAGAGCAGGCACCATCTTCTGTTAAAGCTAGGCAATCCAATAAGGGGAAAATGTCCCAAAGGCAGGCAACAGAGACAACCCCTCCTCCCACTGTTAGGAGTCCAACAAGAAGACCAAGCTTCACAACTGTAACATATATGCAAAGGGAGTAGGTCAGTCCCATACAGGGTCCCTGGTTGGTGGTTCAATCTCTGTGAGTCTCTATGGGCTCAGGTTAGTTGATTCTGTGGGTTTTCTTGTGGTGTCCTTAACCTCTCTGATCTTCCTCCCCCTCTTCCAGGGAATTCCCCAAGCTCTGCCTAATGTTTGGCTGTGGGTCTCTATGTGCAGACTTTTAAATCATATATCAGGCACAGTATTGGCCCTGAGAAAAAGATCAGAGAACTTAACATCTATAATTGTGTATGCCAGTTCATTTCCTACCACCTTAACATGTCTTAAATATAAAATTTATTAGAATAAAAATAAAATTTTCCCTTAGTCACAAATTTTTCCTTTGATGCTCATATGTTCTCAGGAGATGCTGTATCTGGACAGTGTGCATTAAAAATCAGCTTAATTAAATAGGCAAAAAGAAGGTAGTGTTTGTGTTAGGTAGTGTCCTGCTATTGTAACAAACGCTGGATATAATCAAGCTCCAAAAAAGAAATTGTATTTGTCCTCACAGTTTTGGATGTTTCAGATCATGACAAACTGGCCCCATTGCTGAGGTGGTGGTGGCACGGTCTGCCATTGTGGGAGCATATGAAAAAAGCTGTCATTTACCTCATGTTCGTAGAAAGTGAAAGAATGAAATGGAAAGAGGAACCATGTGCTCAATGTCCGCTTTGGGAAAAAACCCACATTGAGCCTCCTCCCACGTGGCCACATCTCTTAAAGGCTCTACAACCTGTACGAGAGCTGCAGGCCTCTGGCCCATGGGCCTTTGCAACGGAGGGGAGATGCTGTGATGGAGAAGCACAGAATGCTCCCAGGGAGACTGCTACCTTGGACCTGACAACAGCCCTAGAGAAATGGGCTCTAGATGATACGGACACGTTTCTCATCACCAGACACTGTGCAAATGGTTTCAAGACACAGTTATGGAATTCTAGAACCTGATCTTAAGACCTTCAAAGCACAGTAACATTCAGATTCTCCAAAAGGAGGAGCTAAGGAGCAGAGCAGAGCTCTGAGGACACAGATTGCTTAAAGGGGTAATGTTGACACTACAGACCAAACAGGAATTAGGCATGGGTTCCTCTTATACCAGCATACTAGGTGGAGACTATTCAAGCATGACTTTTGCCTACTGCTAACCAGCTCTCTGTTTCTCCTTCATCTGGCTACATGAACTCCTTTTTTGCCAGCTGGGTGGGGAGGCAGACCTAAGTATAACTCCTGTCATCTCTTCATTACAGTTCCAATAATGTTTATTTAAAAGAAATACCATAACAACTTCTATGTGCACCAGGGAGGGAGCACTCACTCACTACCAGTAGTCTAAGCTGAGACTTAGTTGTAGATCAGCGGCTGAGCCCAGATTAAATAACACAGACCATGAGCAATGTATTAGATAGAACAGCTATAATATAAAATAGGGTTCCCGTCATAAAGCCTCATCAGAGGTACGTGATAAACAAGTGTGTTCCTATGCTAACTTAAATTACAATGAGTGGTGTGGAGGTAACAGGCAGGTGACAAGAATCACCTGCCTTACTTTACTCAAAGTCCAGACCCAGTAGAGTCTGGGAGATGCTGACATACAATGGCATGAGCTGCAGATGTCAGTAGCTTTTCCAGTCACTCTGAGGAAGGTTTCAAACAGGAAAATCAGTGGGGTCTTGATGGTCTAACCCAAGGATAAGAGGCATAGTGGACAAGCTGTTAATGTCCTCAACTGTAAATCCAAAAGAAGTAGAAAAAGCAATGGAGGTAGATGAGGCTAACACACATTGAGATGGTATAGTTCAAAAGCTGCAAGGCATTGAGAAGGGGGTGAAGGATGAGAAGTAAGGTATCTGTATGCTAGCAAGGTAGAAGGGAGTCTGTGGGTGGGTGAAATGGGGCAGCAAGGGAATATAATGAAGCCCAGTGTTCTGTATGCCGACCACAATGTTAATTAAAAAGAAAAGGAAATAGCAACTGTAGATGTGGATGAGGCTAAAGAAGACACAGGTAAAGACAACTAGGCAATGGAATCTGAAGGAGACTTGGAGGCAGGAAGGATTTCAATCAGAGAATAATATGTTCAAATGTTATTGTTCTGAGAAAACAGATTTCTAGGAATGGTCATAGGACCAGGTGGCTAAAATGTTGTATCTGGGAAAGGTAGGGCGGTGACAATATCTATGACTTGAGGCCAGGGCGGCCCCTGCAATGCACAACTCAGGGTGCCCCTATAATGCACAGCTCAGGACTCATCCTACAAGTTGCCATAGGTCTTCATTGTTTTTCTCCTAAGCATTACCAGACCTATCATACCAATTCTGAGCCTGATTTAGAAACACACTTTAAGTTACCTAGCAACTCAACCCTACTCAGTGTATGTCACAGTAAGAAAACTACCAAGTAGAGGCTGCCCTTGATCCTTGCACAATGGAGGCCAAAGATACCCACTCAGTATGGTGGGCCGTGCTCACATTAAACTCCAGTTAAACAAAACCATTGCAAACTCCTTCATCTACCTTCATTCATAACACTCTCTCCTCTGTGACTCCAATCTTGTTTCTTCTTAAAACTTCATTTTTAAAATCAACCTGACATCCTAAAGAGGTTTTTTATTTGTTTTATTTGACTCAAAGAATGACATTTTATTCACATTTCTTTTCCTAATATTGACCATAATCCTAATATTGCTGGGAACACGCAAAAAAAAAATGTATTCTAAGTACTACCATTTCATTTTCCAAAACAAAACTCAAGGTCCCAGGCCCTAGGTGAGCCGAGGACTTCCCTATAGCAGAACATCTTCTATTGTAAACAGTGTTCTGAGTACAGACATCTCAGGGACAACTTGTAAGGAAGCAGGTGTCTGAGTCCAACCATCTCAAGGACAGCTTCTCGATCTTGCTTTCGAGGTTAAATTTCCAGACCTAGGAATAAACACCTATCCACTTTCTCCAGATAGTTTCTTAATTGTCTATTATCTGGTAAAGAATATACAGATTGTTGTTAACTAAACCAAGGTACATAAGTTATAAAAATATATAACCATGCAGGCTTAAATTTTTCATACCCTACTTTAATATGGGCTTTTAAACACTTTAACCTCCCTTCTAGCCCACCACCCACCAGGGATAGTGGAAAAGAAAGGTTAATAGGAAACAAGGGCAGCTAACCTATTTAGAAATTGTTTTTTGAAGCAACTTCCATCTGCATTGTTAGGAAATCAGCAGTTCAGTTCACAGGAATCCTCAGTGGCAGCTCAATCCACTCATAAGCACTTCATGAATAAACCAGCAGTCCAGTTCAGTGGTGTCTGGGTAGCAAACACAAATCAGTAGCAGTGGCACAAACTAGCAGAGACAGCCAGGCCTTGGCCGAATTGGCAGCTGAGTCAACTGGAGGAACCAGGACCACGAGGCGCTCCAGGAGATGTTTTGGGCTGTGCCTATCTCAGTGAAGTAGAGATCAAGAAGGGTTGCAATGCTAGTTATGCAAGCAAACCAAGCCATGTCACTCTCTGTTGAGTCCTATTTATATACCCTCCAAACACTCAGCAGAGTGATGTCAGCTAATATGACTCACATGTCCTCCAGAGTATTACCTCGTCACGTGAGTCATATTAGCTGACATCACTCTGCCAAGTAGCCTGAATACGACGAGGAAGTGGCATGAAATCCACAGGAACCTCTGGAGAAGTTTTTGGTGCCTTTTCCTCTATGGAGTCACAGCAAACAGAGCTCAACACTACAATGTAAGGCGGTGGACCGACACATGTGTGTCGGTAGCAAGGAATCCTTCATCACGAGTCCTTTCACGTGCTTACTTTAGCAGAATATCCTTTTACCTATGTCTGCTTTAGCATAACGTTCCTTCATAAATCCGCTTTAGCAACACATCCTTTCATTTGTGTCTGCTTCAGGAAAACACTCTCTCCTATGTTTGCCCCAGCAAAATACCATCCGACATAACTGACTTTCCAAAGAACCCTTACATTTCTGCTTCATAACCAATTGCTTGATATGCGCTAATTAACCACATGCCACCTACCAGTCACTCCTTTGTCTCCTTATCACTCTGAGCTCTGGACCAAACATCTAGAAGAATGAGCTAAGGACCTGGGTGCCCTGGATATAGCCCAGTCTCCAGCGTCCACTCCCTTGCTTAACCCATAATGTCAAAAAACACTGCAGCTCCTCCTGGCTCCCCGGCCACCACCACCACCCCAAACCCCCCACCCCACCCCCACCCCGCTTTGTGTTCTCATCTTTTAAAAATGTAATATGGCTTCCCCTTGGGAGAGGTTCCGATCCCAAACTGGCCACTCCCCTGAGCTCTCAGAAAATAAAGATTTCACTTTTAAGCTTCCATCTCTGAAGTGAGTTTTCTTGGCTTCCACCCCAAACCCAGCAGTATACACAATGCACTTAGTGAATGTCTGAGGAAAGTGTGGGACAGAGAGACGGGAAAAAAGAAGAAATATGTGGGATCAGACCAGGGGGCAGGATAGAAGTAGAAGAACAAAAATACATGGACACTGTATAGTAAGTGTCACTGTGAAAAGAGGAAGAGGCTGGGATAAATAAAACATGATTATGAAATCCATCTGTATCTGAGGCCTAGAAAGGCTCTAGACTCTTGGAAGGCTCCTCTCCAACAGTGAATCTGGTTGTGTGTGTTCTTTGCCACACAAATTACCTTACAGCCCTCAATTTGATATTAGGAAGATGGCTCATCAGGTAAAATGCTTGCCGTGAAAAGGTGGAAGGAAAGACCTGATTCCACGATAGTAAATGAATAAATAAATAAATAAATGTTTAAAAATTGAAAAAGAAGCTGGGTCTGTGTAGAAGGTGCTGAGATGGAAGATGAGATGTGTTCGAGGCTCTACGCCTCGCTAGCCCTGAGTACTGAGATTTGTGTGGGTTCAGGTAGAACACTCAGCCCATTAGAGATAACAAAAGTGAAAATCTTTGCCAACCAAACGGTGCCACACCAGGGCATGATTACTGTCATTGGATTTATCTTTTCTTGGCTTTGCCCAGCCTGAAGACTATTCTGCCACTCTTGGCTGTCTCCTCTCCATACAAAGCAAGGACAAGGCCTTGCTTTATGCAGAGAAGTTGAATGAGTTCATACACAGTCAGGATTTTCACAGTTTTACTGGCTTTGCCCCTGGTCTGCTATGTCAGTATGTGTTCACAATAATCATCCTCTAAGAGTTCATCTCATAAAGTGTAACAGAAAGTCTCGTTCCTGGGATCCAGGTCAGGTTGCAGAGAGCCAGCTCCTCCACCCATTCACTAAGGTCAGACATAGAACACAGAAAGAAGGAAGATGCCTATTACTTTTAGTTCCCAACACGGCATGCATACAGGAATAAAATGACCAAAATAATCTTTGCCTCTATTTTTAAATTAGTGCTCAGCTCTGACCAGAATGCAAGAGAGTCAAGACTCACAATTGATTCCTTTTCTTAACATTACCCAGCAGGTTTTGCCTACATTCTATTTTTTTTCTTCAGTATCCTCCCCAAGGGACAATTTCAAGCATTAAAAGAAATTCTAAGTGTTTTTTTTTCCCTCTGTCCTTCCAATTTGTTTCACTTTCACTATATCACCCATACCTCCAAAAAAGGATGTGAGAGGATTTCAAAAATAACTTCACAAGCTAGTTTGGAACCTCGTTACTCCCAGGGTTCTGGTACACAATCTGTTCTGGCTACAATTTTCTTCTGGGATGGCTAATCTATAGCTCTCTGGCTGCTTGGTCTCACCTTGACTATTCTTATCTATAGTTTGTCTTTATTTTCTTTTGCAAAGCTTTTTGCCTTTCTCCAAGCACATGTTAGGATCTGCACAGGGTCAGACAGTTTCATGTTACAGTAGAATGTGAGGAGACAGCGTTGATATTATGGGATGAAAGTCAGAGAATCTGGAAAGCCCTTGAGGAGAGGATGGAAAGAGGCTGACTATTCCAGGATTGGGTGGTTGGGGCAGAGCCACAGAGACAAGAGTACTTCTATTCTGCAACTGAAGCTGTATGTGAATTTGAGTCATCTAAGGAGATGACTTAGTCAGGAAACTGTCCAGCAGAGAAAGTCTGAAGACACGAGTTTGGATTCCCAATACCTATGTTAAAATCTGGGCATGAAGGACACACTATGATTCCAGAACTGGGAAGACAGAGATGGGTAGATCCCTACAATTCTCTGGCCTGGCAACTCAACCAAATCATTGAGCTACAGATTCAGAAGAGAAGACCCTGCTTCAAAAAATAAAATGGAGTGAAAATCAAGGAAGATATCTAACCCTGACCTCTGGTGCACAGACAGACAGACAGACACACACACACACACACACACACACACACCACAAACAACATACACATGTCATATACACACATGAACACCAAAAACCAATTAATCAATTAATTAATAAATAGAAACCAGGCTTGAATTCCAGAGCAACCTGCTTACAACAACTAGACATGATTCTCAATCATTTTATGTGTGCAGCTGAGAGGACTGAATTTTATATTGCATTTAATTTTAATTAAAAACATAAACTAAATTTGGTTTCTAGAAAATCAGTGTGATTAAAATTACTTGATTATATAAACCTACATTTTCAACTGTAAATTTTGTGAATTTTAAATATATATAAATATAAATGTAAATATAGATGAAAATTTATCATCAGAATTTATGTTCACTGAAAACAAAATATATGCCCAAGTTTTGAAGACTGAGTACATATTTTGGATACTTAGACTTTAATCAAACATACTGGGTTGCTGTTATTGGATTTTGTTTTTTTCTTGATGTAGCTACCAGAAAATTTAAGTGTGTGTATTTATTTACATTATATTTCTATTGGTGATATTTTCCTGGTACGAAGGCTACATGCATTAGAATTACATGTTTTCACTTTCTAGCTCTACAATAAGATCAGAGATCTTTTCTAGTACTTTGATGAAGAACTACCTGATAGTCCCTAGTGCATAGACTCCATGTGAGATGTGACTGAGTTACTTAAACACTCAATTCATGAGGTATCCCTGACACCTGGTGTGCTCAACATATGTTATTATTATAGTTTGAAGTTTATATTTATCATGCTGTGGGGAGAGAAAGAAACTGGAAGAGACTTTAAAATGTCAGAGACTATTTTTTTCCTTCTTAGAAAAGTCTAATAACAAACATCCATTCCATCAGACTCTGGACAACAGATGCCTAAGGCCTTGTTCTCATGGTGAGCAGCTATATATTAGGTCACTACTTGATGCTGATTGAATGCCTTCTTACAAATCTCCACACACCACAACTAACAGATGGGTGTCCAGATTTAACTTAGAAAAATACCCTAGTTAAAGATGTTATCAAGCCAGAAGTGCATCAGACTCTGGTCTCAGCTTGTACTTATCTGGTAGGATTGATTCCCCATCAGTTAAATACACACAGTAGAAGATGGTACTGTGGGGATTTAATATTCAGTGTGGCAGAGAGATCTCTACAAACCACTCAGCACCATGCCAGTACCAACATGCCTTCCCTTGAGAATGACTGACTGCCAAAGGTTGGGCTGCGCCGCTCGCACCCCCCCCCCCATGGATTACGCAGCTGCATCATGGGAGCAAAAGACCTGCACTTTGCTCTACACTCCCTATAAACTTGTCTGTGACTAAACAGCTAGCCCTAGTGATATAAACACTTCCAAAACTCCTTTCAAAAATAAAAATGCAAAAGATATGCACTTGAGGGATAAACTAGTAAATCAACAGCAGTTGTTCACAAATCAGCTTGTTTTGTCCAGTCAGACATCTTGCAAGTTGCAAGAGGAAATGAGTCACGAATCAGGCAAGATTTCTTCACTATTTCCTCAACAAGTACAAGTATGTACAGTACATCGTATTCAATAACGTGGGCTGAGGCTGTGTGGTGTAACTCAAGTTGGTAGTCAGACTATGTCTCTTTGAGGAAGTAACATTTAAACAATTATGGAGATAAATAGAAATAGTATTCTCATATGTTGTAGCTAGATTCATAGGAAGGAATACAACCTTGTCTATGTACTAAATCACACTGGATCATTCACTTTAGAGTGGCTAGCTGTATGCTAGTTTACCTCACTGAAGCAGTAAATTCAATGTTAAACGATTTCTCCAAAAACTACATCAGAAGGCATTATTCTGGGATAGTGACAAATGACGTGTCCCCATAAGATGTATGTATGGGACTTTTGAAAACATGATTAACATAATATGCATCATTCTAGATACAGAATAATCTTAAGTGTATTTTTAAAAACAAGAAAACAACATGGAAAGGAAATATCATATGAAGCAAGATAAGTTGGTTACACAAGATTAAAATATTTCAACTGACAGAACACACATGAATTAGACTCATGGGTTTAAAAAGAATGCTAGACTGGATTAAAACCCACTGTGGTTCCCATGGTGTTTACAAAAGGCACATTGAGGAAACTGAAGTGCTGTTTCAGTTTCAACTGCAAAGCAAAAAAACGTGAACATATGTATCAGGCACTAAGCACAAAAAACTCTAGTTAGAACAGCTCTATTAATATTAGTCAGAGAAGACTATAAGACAAATAGTGCCATTAAGGACAGAGTTGCTATAAAATGATTAAATGTTAAAGTCACCAAGGCAGTATAACCAACAATTCTAAACAGTATGTGCCTCATTGAATAAAGTCAACAGTTGTAAACAAAATTTGACAGTTCTCCATGAACAACTGGCAAATAAACCATGATGGTCAGAAATTACAAAACATTCCCTTTAACAAGTAAAGTTTTAAATAGCCAAGAATAAAATAATATGAAAAGCAAAATAGTAGAAAAGTTGAACCATATAATTAACAACTATGTTCTAATAAATAGAAATATTTATCACACTTTTCGTAAGGTTATCAGTGAATTTTCAGAGTAGCTACTGTATTAGTTTGTTTTTTTTTTCTGCTTTGATAAAATGTCATGAACATCAGCAATGTAGGGGAGAAGTAGGTTTTATTTTTACTTACAGGTCCATGAGGGTAGATTTCATCACCACAGGGAAGATGTAGCCGCTGGTCAGGAAAGCATGGCGGCTAGCAGGACCGGAAGCCGGCGGATTGTGACTCTTGCTCATACAGAAAACAGAGTTACAAGTGAGACAGCCTATCACCTCTCACAGCCCACCCTCAGGGCCTACTTCCTCCATACGATTTCTCCAGGAAGTTCCTCCTTGTGAAAGTCCCCCAAACCTTCCAGAGCCACCAGCGGGTATATAATCAAACCTCAACAGATATCATTGGAATAATTATTTCCCCCAAATTCTAGGAATTTAACTATGGAAACGGGAAAGTGGGATCCAAGTGGAAGTGGACTAGAATAAATTTTCTAATACCAAATAAAGTAAAGGAAATAGAGATTAAAAGCATACATAATTTTTTAAAAGATTCTGTGCCACTTGAACATCTGGGATTATGGAGTAACATTATCTGCTTGACATTTCTTAGGTGGTAAGGATACTTATAATAGAGTTTTGAGCTCTGATGCTTTCAAGCAAATGTTACATCATAGGCTTTCTGTCATGCCATTATTCTTACCTTTTATCAAGAAATAGCTCGCTAGCCCTTATGTTTCTTCCCCCTTCAGCTAGAAATCAAAAGCCCTTTTTCTAAATATAAATTCATGTCAATAAAACACCTACAGACCAACACACCCAGAAAATCAGAGTTCCTTTTAGGGCTCAGTCTGGGTCAACCCTCTGAACAATATATTCTAATTCCAGCCACAGCCAAATGCACTTTCTTTTGTAAAGGTCTCAGTTGTGGTGCAATAAAAGATAACTTCTGTTCCTCAGTCAACTGAAGGTTTAGAACCAGGCTTCCTGCAGCTTTATTCTTTTCTGGAATATAGTCAATACTAATCCTTCTTTCTAACCTCAGAAGCCCATGACTCCTCTATCCTCCTAATTTACTGATTAGCAAAATGGTTCTAAAGTTTTTTTCTAGAAAACTTCCAACATACCTTGCTTACCTCAGTGGATTTTCTCTCCACAGCAGCCTAAGTCCTCAATTCAGAGACTGTCGTATGTCCTGATAGTTCAAACCATCTACCTCACAAAGATTTTTCATCGTTAGTGATAGGACATGAAAATCATGAAAATCAGGTCTTGGGAGACAGGAAGCTGAAAGTACTGATTGCCTCCTTTCGCTTTGAAACTTGGCTAGTCCTGACCCTGTCGCTGAGTCCCAAGTCCTGATGCTGGGGCAAAATAATTATACAGTAAGGCTCCGCCCAAGCAAATACTAGTTTTCAGTTTCCTTTTTCTGACAAGCCTCAGCAGAGCTTCTCCAACAGCTGTGAGGTCTCAGCCAGAGGTATTTTAGATACAGGAAATTCCATGAAAGTTATTTCCTGTATGGCCAGGGAGTTCGTAGCCTAAGGAACAAACCTAGCCAAGTGCACACTGGCCAACCTGCTTACTGGTGGTTTTCTGTGATTTCAACATCAAAACAAGAAAAAGGGTGGGCTCTGCATAATCAGATCTCTTGATAGAAAGACTGCCCTCACACAAAACGTTGTCCTAGTGGCTGCAGTACACATTGCATTTGTAAACTGGCACAGACTGTTTCCTCAGTGAGAGCCTGGTTCCTGTTACCTCAGAGCATATCTACAGTGTCCTCCAGGGCTTCTGGTCTGGGGATGTCTAGTTTTCCATCTCTATTACAGGGAGGACAAAACAGCTCAAGAAGAAAAAAATATTATGTTCTTAAAAACGTGGCTAATTATTTCCACCATTTTTTTAACCATGATGTATAAAGGCCTACCGCCGTGGAGAGAAAGTTAACTGCCTACCATAAATTCCTGGTTTGGTTTCTGCTGGGTGTTGTAAGCATCCAGTTTAATGCTGTTTTTTCTTCTTTTTAATTTATTTTTATTTATTTTATTTTTTATTAGATATTTGCTTTATTTACATTTCAAATGGTATCCCCTTTCCTTGTTACCCCTCTAAAAATCCTCTATCCCACCCTCATCCCCCTGCTTACCAACCCTCCCACACACACACATACACTTTCCTGACCTGGCATTCCCCTACACTGGGGCATGGAGTTTTCATAGGACCAACGACCTCTCCTCTTATTGATGTCTGAAATGGCCATCCTCTGCTACATATGTAGCTGGAGCTTTTGTCCCTGAGAACTCTGGGAGTACTGGTTGGTACACATTATTGTTCCTCCTATGGGGATGCAAACCCCTTCAGCTCCTTGGGCCTTTTCTCTGGCTGCTCCATTGTGGACCCTATGATGCTCCATTTTCTAACTATAGGTATTTTTTCTTCTAGTTGGAAATCTCACCCTCATTCTTCTCTGCCCAGGACTCTCTCTATTGGAAACTTCAAAGGACTACCCCAAAGGGGCTTCCCCAGCCAATCTCCACTCTCATTTGATGATGCTTTGTGCCTTTACTATTGTTTTGTTTGTTATGTCGACTTGCTGGATAATAAACTTACTCATTCAAAACCGAAGATTTATTCATCACCAATCATTCCCTGGGCCTAGCAGTTGTCTGTGTCACTGCTGGTTGCATTGTTTGTGTTGCTGTACTTTAGTATTAGTCGTTGTTGGAAGCTTCTTACTACACTAAGTGTAAATTATACTTTACCTCACTGGTTGTGGGAATGGGATAAAATGCAATTCACTTGTTTTGCATGATTTCAAACATCTACTGAGCATCTATTGGAATGTGTGATGAATCTAAGAGAATCTAAGAGAATGGAAGGAATTCAAGAAAACATCCCAAGTAGGTGGCCAGTGTGAGGAACTGAATTGATAAGGATGGCAGACAAGACAGAGAAGACAGAAAATCATATCACACGAAAGATTAAATACGGATGAGGAAAACCGAGCCTGCCAAAGGCCAGAGCCTATATTAATAGAACCACTGCAGCCTCAAGACCTGCAGTAAAAGGTCCAGTACAGCTAATAAACCATGGCTGGGAACATGGCAGAGGGCTGGCAGACATAGTACTGGAAAAGTAGCTGAGAGTTCTACAACCAAATCTGCAACAATGGGTAGAGAAAGTCACTGGGCCTCACTTGGGCTTTTGCAACGTCAGATCTCATCCTCTCAGCAACACACTTCCTCCCCAAGGCTCCCTAATCCTTCTCAAGTAGTAGCACTGGGTGATAACTAAATATTCATATATATGAGTCTATGGAGGCCACTCTTATTCTCCCCATGACAGGGGAGTCCTGGATATGTCTTTGAAAAGTTGCAGATGAGAGAAAGATAGATGAACAAAACAAATGGAAAACGAGACTCAGCTAACAAGTTGCTTTATTGTGACCTTAGTGAGAGTCACTTCACAAATGAATGGAAACAATGAATGAGTGCCTGGGAAATGGTCCTGGCTTATAGAGCCTGTAGTTAATGGAAACAGACTTCAGGGTCAGGGTGTAAGGGTCCATGATTTGCTGATGAATGATATCCTGGACTCAAATAGTATGTAAATGCAAAGAGTGTTTTATTCTGCAAAAGGCTAGCATGCTGGGGTCTCCCATTACCAAGCTAGAGAGAAAATCAAGTGAGCTAACAGGCCTGATTTAAAGCATATTAATGGATTCCATGGGTAGGTGACTTTTATCTTGCTCTATCATTAGAAACATTCTATTGCTGGGGTGTGGGGGCTGGAAACGTGCTGAGAAAGTCTAGAAACTGCAGCTGACCCATTGTCCTTTCCTCAGGCCAGGTGGTAGAGCAGTTTCTGAGGCCTGAACTTGCCAGTTTTGAGAAATAGAGACTTAGACCTCTTCTCTTCAACTGCTGATTTGAAGCCTGTTATGGAGTCAGCCTAGACTTCTCAAGGGGAAGAACAGAAGCAGGTCAACACATCTTGGGCACTGAATAGGTAGCAGACTAGGAAGTTATATTTTATTTTATATGATGGTGTCAGGTGTGCGTGTGTGCATGTGTGTGTGTGTGCACGCGTGCGTGTGTGCACATGTGTGTGTGCATCTTAGACAGACTGTATGTGTACTAATTTGAAAGCTAAAAAGTCAAAAAAAACTAAAGCAAACTAAAGCCCAGAGATCAGAGCAAGGTCTCAGAGGCATTAAGAAAGGATAAAATAGAGTAAGGATGAAAATCACCTCAGGGAAGAAGAGAAATCCATTCACTTAAGACAAAAGGTATAGGAGTATAGAAAAAATGATAACACACCAAGATCAACAAATATATTTATTATAGATGTTTTTCTCTACAATTGAGAAGTGACTTTATCCAACAAGGAACATTTTCTCCAGGTGGGCAACAAGTCAAGTAAAGTGCAGGTATTGATTGTTTTCTCTAAATCAATGGTGGTTCTCGGAACAATGAGAGCGGCCAAAGGTCAAGAGCACCATTCAGACTCAGAAGAGGGGAACGCCAGCAGAATGAAATCATGTCTACCTCACCAGACTCCTGGATTAGGAAGACAAGGAAACACGGGTTCGAGCTTTATAGATCCACTGTCCCACCACCCCACAAAATGCCTTACTTCATTCTCTTTCCAACATTTCATTTTCCTATGGAAAAAATTTCAAACTTAAATGTGAAATAACAAAACAGTGAACATTCATATACCTATCACATAGACAAAAGAGGTGTTCATGCTTTCCTTACGTGACGATATTATTTTAAAGCCTAGGCCTCTGTGTAAATTTATGTTCCATGACAAAAATTGGGTTTTAGCAATAATCTGTCAGAATATTTCTTTAACTAAGAATGATTCCTGATATGATTAAATACATGATCACACCCAGAAATACTAAAACAATAAAAAACAGTCTGAGATCACCCAAAACCCAAGACATATTTACCAGGTGGAACATCAAGTGCTTTTCTGGTTAGCTTTTAAAAACTACAATCCAATCAATGCTCATGGCTTGCACCTTATTTATTTATTTATTTATTTATCACCATTTATTTATTTATTTAGGTGTGGATATTGCTGTACACGTCTACACATACACATGTTTATACATATATGTACCCCTCTGTATATGCATGTAGAAGCCACAGGTCAGAGATGAGAAATTTCATTAGTTATTCTCCTTCTTATTCTTTAATGAAAGAATTCAACTCTCATTGAACCTGGAGTTCACTGGGTCAGTAAGATTAATTAGCCAGAGAGTTTCTTGGATCCACTTATCTCAAGGATCCACACCCTGAGTGCCAAGGCTATAGACATGTGCTGCTGTGCAGCATTTTTGTTTGTTTGTTTGCTTGTTTGTTGTGGTAGGTTAGTTGGTTTTTTGGTGGGGATGGGCGGCAGGTTGCTGGAGATCTGAGTGCAGTTCGTTATGCTTGTGCAGCTAGGACTGATTTCCCCAACCCCTACATGCACTGCAGTTTTTCATCCTTTGTTAATTTTAAACTAGAACAGTACAAACCACATACTGCTCTTTCAACTCCACAACAGGGGCATTGTAAAGTCTTGAACAGCAGCCTTATAAAATTAGCACATTCCCTCTTGTTTTCTTATGGCGTTTATTAACACTGCCTGTACCTCAGATTTACAGATGCATGAAATGGTCGGGATTAAAGACAGTTGAAACATTTCAAATAAAGTACTTTCCGGGTATGTATCAAATTTCAAATGACCAAACTGTACTCCATAAATACATACAAATAGTGTATCAATTAAAAAGTCTTAAAGGAATTAAAAACAATAAGTTAGTCCTTTGACTCATTTGTCATCAGTCTGTTGTGTTTTCTTTCTGAATGTTTAATGGATGCAACAATAGTCAGCATTTGCTTCTGTTTGGTTTTTATTGTTGTTGTTCTTGTTTTTTGGATTTGGTTGTTTTTTTTCTAGACAGGGTTTCTCTGTGTATCCCTGGCTGTCCTGGAGCTCACTCTGTAGACCAGGCTGGCCATGAACTCAGAAATCCACCTGCCTCTGTTTCCCAGAGTGCTGGGATTACAGGCATGGACCACAAGCAAGCCTAAACCTTATCACATTATCGTCTTAGGGCAGCAAACATGCCTTGCTCACAGGTTTGTGATTTCGTTTACTCTGCTGGATTCTGGGAGAGGCCTCTTGATGTCTCTAGCTAGAACGCTGAATACAGAAGAAATAGCTCTTGAGAGAGTCTTTCCTTTACTGGGGATCGGTAAGGCAAGGGAAAAGGCAAAGAAAGCTTGAGAGCCTCAGCTTGCAGCCAGGGGTCTTTATTTCCACCCACACTGCATCAGGCAAAGGAAATCACAGACTGGTGGACGGAGGAAGTAAACGATGCCCTTGGGGAAGAGCAGAGAAGAAAATGCTGTCTTAAATTCAGGCATGACCATATAACTCACGCAGACCAACGAAACAAGAACCTTTATATGAATGCTCCCTAGTACTTCTATTTCCACTGCCAGAGGGAGCAGCAGACTTCTAGATTCATCTCTGTCACTTTGCATGCCTAAATGAAAATGGACCCCGCAGCTAGAGACGCAGAGTGCAAGCCTTAAATGAGCGCTCATCCTCTGTAGCTTTGAGGCTGTTGCTGCAACAGAGGTTACCCAGCAACAAACATGGAAGACGTTACTGTTTTAATTTAATCACTATTTTTAAAGTATGGGTATGCTCACAACTGCTATTGTGCCCACATTGCCACTCTGCCTTTTTCTTTTACCCAAGAAAAGAAAATGTCCTCTCCTATTACAGAATAGAGTTGACTGTGGAAAGGGCCGATCATGTTAATAGCTTTATACAAATTTAATAGTATTCTCTCCATCCTAATTCATGAACCAAACTAAAAGATTAGACCAATATACTATGTGCTGCTGTAGTGGGGGAAGTGTGTGATTTCAAGAACAGTAGAAGAGTCCAGAAAGAGAAGATGAAGGGAGAGAGCAATTCTAGTACCTGCCTGGATCCTGGCTGGGGCTGTGGTTAGGAGAATGCTGGCAATAAACATCAAAGTGTTGTGAAGATTCAGAGAAGGCAGGAACTCTCATTGGGACCATAAGTATAAGTAGGTACCCCGAAGGCATGATTCTTACCCAATGGCTTCTTACTCAGCTGTCACTGCATGATGATTTGCTTCTTTGTTTTGATGAGTTCTTAAGTTAGCCTACAAAGTCCTAGCTTTCAACATGCCAATTTTATACATACTTTCTCTTACTGATTCTCTATCCTTACTCCGTTCCCTTACCATTCCCTTCTCTTCTCCCAATACCTCCTCTTCTGCTTACATATAACATGCATTATGCTATCCTGTTTGTACTCCTGTCTCTTAATAACATCACTTCTTACCTTCCCATAGTCCCCCTTCTGGCTCCATGATATCCCCAACCCCAGAATTCTCATGTACTTATGCATAAATTAAAAACCAGGATCCACATAGAAGAGAAAATAATCTGTAGTATCTATATTTATGAGTCTGGCTTATTTAGCTTAATATAATGCTTCCCAGTTCAATTCCTCTTCTTGTAAATGCCTTGATTCCAGTTTTTCTTTAGAGTTGAATAAAGTCCCATGTGTGTATGACCACATTTTTCTTTAATAACTATATCTAGTAATGAACATCTAGGCTGATTTCTTTTTGTAGATCTCGTAAATAACACAGCAATAAATAAGGATGTGAAACTTAGCCACTATGAACATGCAAACATAAACTGTTTTGAGACTCCACCTCACTTCAGTAAGAATGACTAACATCAAGCAAACAAAGAACCACTGATAGCAAAGAGGCAGAAAAAGAGGAACCTCTCTCCTTGCTTAGGGGCTGGTGTGGATGTTATGCAAATTAGTATGGTGGAGACTCACCCAACTAAAAATAGAATACTACTACAAACAGCCATCTCACTCCCGAATGTTTATCTATGGGTTTACTTCTATCTGTTCATTTATGTGGCAACCATAATGATGGCCCTGTGGTTATTCTCATTTTACCAATGAAGAGATGGAAAGAAGTCATACTCAAAGTCTAAGAGACAGGATTAACAGAGATTCAACCACAGAGATTTGCAGCTTTGAATTGGGCTCCTCACTGAAGTCCCATCCTTCAGAAGCCAGAGGATTTGGGCCCAGAGAGTTAGATTATTCTAGACATTTGAGATTCTGGACTGCCTCTCTAAACTAGCTGGTGACATATGCTGCAGAGGGAGTCTGCAGGTCTTCCAATTTCAGTGGAGCCACAAAAGCCTATACAACTGTGGAAGACTTTCTTATTTAGAAATTGTCTTATCCAACACTATATTCAGATGACACGCAGTGTCAACTCATTTATGTGTGAACTCTACATGATCACACATCAAACAAACTGGAAAAATTCTAACAAAATAGAAAAATTAGAGAACTCAGTTTAATGGATTTTTGTTTTTATTTTGTGATTATTCGTAATTTGTAATTATTCATAATTATTTATTTGCTTTGTATACAACTTTGCAACACCCAACCCTCCCAACACCAAGTCTCTCAGATTTCTTCCTACCTGGACATCTAAACCTGGAATCTGGGCACAGATCTTGGAATTAGGGAGAAACAACACTCTGGGCCTCCTGCGCCAAGTTTACAAACCAGGTAATGACTGCAGGGTGCTCCACTAACAACTCCCACATTCCAAGGGCACTCTGCCAATGCCAAAGCAAGAAATGAAAAGGAAACCAATTTCGTGGAAGTAAAGTAGTGTGAAAGCTCTCTTCTTCTTGGCTCTCAATTTAAAACCATGTCATTAAAACTTAGGGCCTCTATGATTATACCTTTTCCACATCCAGCCTGGGAATTGCAGCCAAGTGCCTACAAACACCTGTCTTGGATTCCTACCAAAAATGAGCTACTCTTGTGCAGCCAAATTAAGCAGGAAGAATGAATTAATAAAATACCCACCCTTTCTCTAGCCTCTTTGTTCTCCGCTCATTTTATGATCTGCTTAAAGATGTGACTCAAAGCAGGATAGAAAGAATGTAGAGAAAGAAGGTAAGGATCAGCGTAATAACTCAAAGAAAGGAGCTAGGGGATCTTGGATGTAAGGAACAGGGTCACTCAGGAGAGATTCTGCAAACACCAGACTCTTCATACTATTCCAGATAACATGCAGACCCCCACTCCACCCTCCCACACCACACACTGGACTTCTGATAGCATTCCTAATGAGTAATAAGTGCTAGTGCTTTAGGTCTGTTTGCTCATATCTAAACAGTGGCTCGATTTCTTCCACTTGTGTACATGTTCCGTTTTCAAGACTCCTTTTCTGGAATTCTCCTTGACCCCAATACACAGGAATCTGACAAAGAAATAAACAAACAAAGTAACAGATACAGGAGAAATCGCATCTCTTGGTTGCTTAGTAATGTCCTTGACCGTTAAAAGCGTCTCATCTCTTTCACCCGGGCCAATAGCATCCAGTCCCAACCACAGCCCAAGAGACTGAACTAAGTAGTCCCTGGAAGAGGGGTGCTTTGCTGGTGCATCATTAGCTTTCCACCCCATAATAGTTCTAAGAGATTTGGTCAGGACACTATCTCCAAAGCCACTTGTTTAGGGAGAAGGGGTAACACTGGAAAGAAATTTTAACAATCAAACCCCCCACAGACTGTCATCTCTCAAAACCCTTAGACCTGTACTGTTGTGATTATAAAAAGATAAAAGGAAATAAGATATGTTCTATGGGGATGTGGTGAGGTATAGGGAAAAGGGGTGCCTCAGCAGGCCCATGTGGAGGCATCTCTTCCCCCTTAGGGACCGGCCACACAATGGTACAACACAGAATAGAAGTTATTTAGGGCATGGGGAGGGGAGTTGAGAGAGTAGTAGAGGCGGAGAAAGGCAGAGAGAAGGAGAGAGTAGAGAAGTAGAGGCCGGCCATGACCACATGGGAAGAGGGAGGGAGGGAACGGGAAGAGAAGGGGAGCAAGAAGGCAAAAGGCAAGAAAGAGAGGCAAAAGTAAGAGAGCGAAAGGGGCAAGAAGCCCCCTTTATAGTGGACCAGGCCTACCTGGCTGTTGCCAGGTAACTGTGGGGCGGAGCTTAGACAGAATCCTAGCATGTACAATATATC
This sequence comes from Apodemus sylvaticus, assembly GCF_947179515.1. Lineage (NCBI taxonomy): Eukaryota > Metazoa > Chordata > Mammalia > Rodentia > Muridae > Apodemus > Apodemus sylvaticus. Next base: position 80,980,933 of record NC_067483.1, on the reverse strand, counting down.
CCACCCAGAATCAGAATTGTTAAGCTATGGCCAGGATTTTAGTGCTGTCATGGTGACCTCCTGGTCCATGGGCCCCTACATTTAATGTTTGTTTTGCTGCTTTTTTTCCAAGCTTCCTAGGTGGCCAGCTAGTCAACAACTGAGATGCCCACCACTGGACCGAGGCTTGGTTTCAATAGCATCTGTACCTTCTAAGTCTTCAATTAACCTGAAGACTTTAAGGACTTTAAGCCTCATAAGAATGATTTAATCACATCGTTAGAGTCTAATTTCGGTAGGAAACTTATACTTTGGAAACCTATCCAATCCCAGTACACAGGGGACTGTGGGGCTGTGTGTGCCCAAGCAAACTCAATCCACCAAGGAAATGAAGCCTGCCTTTATTTAACCGTTTGCAGCCCTTTAAAATATCCTTCCCAATAAAACCTCAACTGTGAAACAGGAAAAGCACATTGTTCTCATTCTCCTGATTAGAAAACAACGACTTGAACAAACTAGACATTTCCCTTGGTGCCAGAAGGCTAAAGTCTGAAGCCAAGACACTCTGCTAAAGCAGTGTCCTAACACTTAAGGAAAAATTTAGCCCTTCCTTGTGATGTCTGCCATTTTCAAAGATATTTTTTAAAGCTTCTGGTTTTCAAATATATTTAAGAAAAACGAAAGAAATCTGTCATCTTCATCTGTCTTCCAACCTGGTCTTACAGTGGAGATTCTTTTCTCTCTTTCCTTTTTTTGAGATTTAGGATCACTCAGTCCATCTCGGGATTTCATTCGCTTTTGACCTCACATGTTTCTGATGGCTGTTTATCTTAGAAAAGAACACTTAGTTTTGATTAAAGCTGCATGGCTTGTGTGGCTATGTGTGTTTCCCGACACCAGAGATGCTTGCCACGGCTCCTGCTATGTGCGGCTCTTATCTTCCTCTCTTTCCAGTTTGCATTGCTGGTTCATCACTCTTTCCCTGTGAAAATAGAGCAAGCATCCTTGTGATAGGGGTGCAGAGGAGGGCCTGCAGCAGGCATGCAGTTCCTGTGCTTAGGAGGTGACTTAGAATCCACAGGTTGAGAACAACTCAACACACCAGAAGGGCTGGTGTGTATGAGCCACTAATTCTGCTTTGGAGATAACCTGATTGTTTATTCCATTTTACCACTTTCTCTACTTAGTTCAGGACCATTTCTATCCCTGCCTCTCCATACGACAGTTCCTTTCAACATTTTTTAATGATCTCTGACCTCTCTTCCTTTGCTTAGCTCATGTTGTCTTCTAGAAATTTTCTAATTATTGAAGCCTTCATAATAATTCTCAAATTCCCCAAACTCACCAAATAAATATTTTGAAGGTTTTTTTTCCCTATGATCCCTTGTTCTTCTAAAAGTGAGAAGGAGATTATGAAAATAGAGTTGGCACACCGTAAGTCAAATCCAGCCTGTGGCCTAGTTCTCTGAGAATTCAGCCTGTGGCCTAGCTAGCTCTTTAAGGATCCAAGCTGAAAATGGTTTTTACATCTTTAAAAGAACTGAGAAATAAAACAAAGAATGTCAGGATGCAGAGGTAGAGTAGAGAAGAAAACCTTTAAGGGAAGAATTTGCCAGAACCTCTTCTAGACTGTAGCTCTTCCTTTAGTCCAGCTTTGTTGACAGTAGCTTCAGTAATATCCATTCTTTTAAACTTTCTCCCTAGTTTGCCAGAATTGGCAATCTACCATTCCTGGGAAATGAACTGCAAACACAAACTGAACCCTAAAGGTTATAATGACATGATGTGACCAGAGAATCTGAGAATTTCCTCATGAACTCATTTGCTCCCCACCTCCTCAGTGCCCCCTCTCCACTCTCCCTCCGTTGTCTATCTCTTCCTATCTGTGCTCCTGTGTATTTGTTTGCACACGTGCATGCATGCCTACATGCAGGTATGTGTGTACATGTACATGCATGTACACGAAGGAGCATGTATAGTATTGGGGGTCACAGAGAACAACTCTTCAAACCACAGCCTTTACATTCCCACCACATTTGTCCATTCGAAATTCAGGATATCTCTTTTTCCAGTGCACATCAGGAGACAAGGCAGGCAGGTAGAGTAAGTGGGAAACTGCAGCAGAAACATGCAGGAAAAGAGGTCTGAGAATATGTCTGCCAAAGAGGCTGTTCCAGGTAGAGACAATGGGTCCTCTTCGTGTAGTCATCCTGCCTTAAGAGAAGCTATTCTATTTGCTTGCTTGTTTGCTTGCTTGCTTGCTTGTTGCTGACAGGGGTTCTCTTGTAGCCCTAGCTGTGCTGGAACTCAATCTGTAGACCAGGATGGCCTTGAACTCATGAAGACCCACCTGCTTCTGCCTCCTGAGTACTGGGAATAAAAGTGTATGCCAGCACTGTCCAGTTGAAGGAAGTTATTCTAAAAGAAGACAACTCTGTCCCTGTTTTTGACTATGAGATTATTACTGAAGAGGTCACCTATGAAACTTTGAAAATTCCACCAGACCCCTCCCCTCCTGAAAGAAAAAGGTCATAAAAAACATAGGCACCCCTGCCCTTAAGGGACTAATTACATTCCTCAAACCACAGGAAGGAGGAACTGACCACAAGCCTCATGTGGGTCAGGGAGGCCCAGATCTCATAGACACATTCCTCCACCTACCTCATTCCCTAAAGACCAATCAGTTTAAAAGTCACACTGTTCTGCCAATCACATTGTGCCTAGTGGCTGCTGCCTTGAGAACTATATAAAGGCTTGCTGGATGGGCTGAAGGGTCGGTCATTCTTTCTCTTTCTCCATGTGCAGGGTGACCCCGCCCCCCCATGTTGGAACAATAAATTCCTCTTACTTTTTGTATCAATTCCCAACTCCAAACTGTTCACTCAGGAGGTCCTCTGTAAGTTAAGGCTCGCTAGAGTCTTATAACAGTAGATCTCAAGGAATTAAAATTTTCCTAGGAATCTTAGGCTGAGGAAAAGAAAAGACTGGTGCTCACCAAGGGAGAAACTTGCCTGTACAGAGCCATACTGGGACAGTCTTGGTAGGAGTTTGACATTGGTCAAGGACAATCCCTGGCTTCGGGCAGGAATCTGCCTTTAGGACATAATAGGGAAGTAGGTTAAAGCAGGAATTTTTATCCTTGGGTGGAGTGCTAAGAGTGTACTTGACTACCAGGAAGGCTAACTTCTCCCAGATAGCCAGGATCCTGCTCCACCTAGGGTGGAGTGCTTGAAGTAAAGGTTAAGTTCATTGTTCCTCCAGGTCTAGGAATTCCTGAATTAAGCAGGTGACCCACCCAGCTGCCAGAGCAGTCAAGAGGAGGACCTCCAAGAAAAGCTAGACAACTTCCACCGGAACTCAGCCCAGAGTCTAGGGGGAAGGGTTTGCCCAAACTGTTAAAAGGTCTGGCACCATTAAAGTTTCCGGCTTTGATCAGTGAATATTGTCTTGGCCCTTCTTCTTTTCGCCCCTTCCCTACCCATCCCTCAGCTTCTGTTCCAGCAACCCACTTCATAATAGCTGCAGGCAGCTATGGAATCCAACACTTGCCTCTTAGAAAGAGGTTTTCACACACATATGACAATTCACATAGACCACCCTGCAGAACAGATTAGGGATTAGACAACAATGAGTGAATGACAGGCAGGACCACACTTTGACTAGAACTGCTACCCTTTCTATACCTCTTGCTCTCTATTTAAACCTAACCCCCACTGTCAGTATGGCAAAGACAAACTTGAGAGTTGCTGGACTCCCACTGTTTACATTCCCAAAATGGCCTTGTTGAATAAATCTCCTTTCTCTGATTCCTGCTACAACTTGTATCTTTAACTACTGTATATACGAAACATGGCTGATTCTTGATTGTTAAAGCCCAGGCTTTGATTCTGAAATGTTCAGCAATGTAAGTCCACATTGTACTAGAAACTGGTTTATTGTTCACACACACACACACACACACATTTGAGAAAAGGCCTTTCTATGTTGTCCAGGTTCACCTTGAAATCATGGGGGCTCCTCCTTTTGTGGCTTCCTGAGTCCTGGTATCACAGACATGAGGTACCATGCCCCGATGATTCTGTTGCATTTGAACAATGCCTCTTCTCTTTTTGTAAGTCCCCTGTTAGCAGAGTGAGGTGTGACTGGAGAAGTAAAGAGCCTGGGAGGCGGTGGCAGCGGCCCCCAGGGAGCAGAGCATTGGCATGCTGGCTGTGCATTCATGCCTGACTGTTTCTCCCAGAGGAATCACAAAACCTGAGTATGTTGTGAGCTGGTAACAGCACATCTTGTGAAAGCTTCCACTGAAAATCCTGACCATGATGGGAATAAATATGCAGCATGCCGGCAAAGCTGGATAAAAGGAAACTGACAGATAGACTACACACCTGAGTAAGCTTTATAGCCCATACCTACCCAACTGCAGGCATCTACTGCTTATATAGTAAGTGAAACTTGTGCTCAACCAGAGAGAGTAGATTTAGGGGACACATATAAAAGAAACAATATCAATTATAGTGTCAAGGGAAAAAAGATCCTTGCCAGCCCACAACATTCTTCCTATCAAAATGGAAGAAGTCCGTGTAGCAATCTTTATTGCTTACTAAATGTTTACTATTGTTTCTAATGTAAAGCTCAGATAGGATGAAACGTTTGTTCCTGGTACCATGATTACAAATGACAGAATAAGAATAGATAGTCTGGGAGAGACCGAGGGAACAAACACAGATGGCACCAGACAGATCTGCATCCTAGAAGCTCTCTAATTTGCATCAACATGATCTCTGAGCTTCAGTTTGTTCATTGCTAACATTGGGACAATGTTCCTGGGCTCTTGTGAAGATGGGAGGCTCATATCTGACCTCTAGAAGGAAGGAGTGGGGAATGGAAGATAGAGATAGCTACCAGGTATTCACTCTGTAGGAAATGGGGGCAAAGTCTCTGCCTGAATGCCAGGACAAATAACAATAGATGAATAATATTCACATATCTATATCCAAATAGATTATGGAAAAAAATGAAAGAAAATAAAACAGGTGGTTCTTTCAGCTGGCCCTACCATGGATGTAGGAATTCCAGGCTACCAGGAACTTCAATTCTAGGGCTAGGAATTCTAAGCAAAAGGTTTTCAAAACAATTCCCTCCCATCCACTGTTCCATGAATACCAAAACCCCTCAAAGCTTAGAAACATCCCCTTCCTTGCTGCTTCTGACTTTGACTCCCTTAAAAGAAATATTTTCCTCTTTCCTAAAGTTTATGAACATATTCTACTGCTAAGAAATATTTCCAGTCTGAAAATGGAAGTCACAGATAGTGGGGGTGAGGGGTGAGGGGGTAGGGGGTGGGGAGGAAGTAGGGGAATGCATGCCAACATTTCTCTAGCCTGACCATCTCCATGCTTTTCCTGCACTGGGGCCATCTCAGCAGGAGGTTACCAGATGACAGCAATGTCTGCACTTCCCAGAGTCCCAGTATTGTCAGTAATGAAGATAGAATCTACAGTTGGCAGAATCACTCTGAAAAGCAATAAAGAATCTACTGACAAGAGCTAGGCAGTAATATAACCTATGACTTAGTAATCCTATGCCCCAGATTTGAATTATTTATAGTCTGAAATAACCTGATCTAGGAGAAGCAAGTATATTCCAGCAACATTATTTATAATGAAACAACAAAAACAAACAACTGTCTGTAAATAAGTGGCTTGCCTATCAAGGGCATGATGTGTTAATGTGGGAACTAGAGAGATGATTTCATAGCTAAGAGCACATAAGTCTCTAGCAGAAGGTGTAAATTCAGTTCCCAGTGCCCATATAGGTGATTCACAACTGACTGTAGAATTGGACACCTTTTCCTTCTACTCTATAATACTCATGTGCACAAACACACAGGCACACATCTATACATAAACACATGCACTCATGCACATGTGCACACACACAAATACACACACAACTTAAAAATAAAATAAATCTTTAAAAGGAATTCATAAATGTTATGTCATATTCATAACACAGAGTATTATGCACCAATGAAGATAAATTGAAGGGCATCCAAGATTATGAAGACCATGAGTGGATCTCAAAAAATGTAATAGTGAAAGAAACAAAAGAACCTTAGAGAAGAAGATGTTTCCTTTGCATAAAATTAATATGCAAAATGAGGCAGAATATCAAGTGGGAAGAACTGTATAAAGATAAAACTGTAAGGAGTGCTATGAAAATGGCTGGTTACCCTGGGGACCAAGGCAGATATGATATTTGAGCCCAAAAACTTCAAAAGAAACTGGAAATATTCTCATTTTAGGCTGACTGGTAGAATCAGAAGTATTTATATATGTAATTACACTTTTAAATTGTTTTTATGCCCTCACCAACGTGGCTCTCTGTATATACTAATTAAATTTTATTACTGCTATGCCTGTATAATGCGTATGGGCATGGAAGCACAGATACCAGGAAACCTGTGGTGGTTAGAGGACAACTTTTAGGAGTCTGGTCACTCCATCTACCACAGGTTTCAAAGTTTGAACACAATTCATCACACTTGATGGCAAGTCATTGAGCTATCATGTTAGCTTGTTTCTGAATATTTTGTTCCACAACTTAAAAAATATATATAACTTAAAGACATGTGCGGTCCCTTGGGTAACCCCTGTTCTAAGAGTCTGAATGTGTGTCTCACCCTGTAATTCATATGTTCAAATCCTAACCCTCTGGGAGGGAAAGTTTTTGGTATTTCCAGTAAAGAAAATATAAAGTCGACAGAATAGCTTTAAAGGAACAAGGCATAATTCTGTGGAGCTGAACAGTGTAGCTTGTGGCTCAGCGATTCTGGTTCCCCCAGGATCCCTAATGGGATCAGAGTGCATAAGAAAGAGGCGAGGGGACTTGCTCACTTTCCACTGGTTCTGAAGACCCAGCAATACTCCCAAAAGCAAGACCCTGCTAGACACTAAATCACTGGCTTTGAACTTCCCAGCCCCCAGGACTATGAGAAAGAGATTTCTGCTTTCCATAAGCAACTCAGCCCACAGTATTATGTTATAGTAGCTTGAATGGACCAAGACAATGAAAACCGTAAATTTTATGAAACGATTTTAGAACATGGAAATGAGCACTATACATCAAAACACACAACAAAATGTAAGCTCTGGTTCTCCACCCTGCCGCTTTATAAGTTGCTTTTCAAGCCCCCTTCTTGCACATATATGTCTTTCCAATCCCTCTTAAAAGTCTTTTCTGTAAACTGCAAATCAATTTTTCTCACCTTACAGAATCAACTGTTCTTACCAGCTCTTTGTCCTGAAAACAGTGTGTGTGTGTGTGTGTGTGTGTGTGTGTATGTGGGTGTGTGTGTGTAATTTTGATTCTCATCAACAACTATTGATTTCCACAAAATACTTTCAGAGAGGAAAAGGTACTGTGGAGTAGAAATCTAAGTGCAGCCAACAGGAAGAGAGATGCAATAGAAACTGACAGGGAAGACCTGCCTGTCTTAGGAATGGAGAAAATGAGTTTCACTGTCACAGGAAGATTGAATAACCTGTACACTCACTCTAGGCTGGCGACTTTCCCCTTGTTCAAGGGGAAAACGGGACACCTCAAGTTGGGGAGCCTATACCCTACCTGTCAGCTAATCTACTGGTAGGGGTTCAACTGCTTCTCCTTTCTGTTCCAAGAAGGAAAAGAAAACTCCCCCCACCAGTTCTCGACTCCCCACTTCTTACATTACAGAAGACCTGACACTCACATGGCCCCCTCTTTTCTTCCAAGCCTCTAATGTCTGCTCTCATGGATGGAGCTGTCTCCCAGGACCTGCCAGCTCTGCTTCCTGGGCTCTGGCAGCAGCCCTTCTAGTTTCCCCAGCATCTCCAGCCAGTGTCATCTCCTGACTTCTGTTTAGACAGTTTTTAAAATGAGGCATTCCTTGGTCTCCTTCTGAGACATTCTTCCTTCCTCATCCTTCATATTTCTGACTATTTTTAAAACATCAATCTGCTCTCAGCCAGTTGACTGTTTCTACCAGTATCTCTGGCTTAGATTTCCCTTTAGAGTTCCAGCCCCAGTTACCCAGATGATTTCCAGCTATGTCTGCTTGCACTTCTCAGACACCTCAGATTCAGCGTGTCTTTGATGGGAGTGGTCTTTTTCACTGAACACCACGAGGAAGCCCCCTTTCTCACAGAATTCCTTACTTCTCATTCGCCCAAGTCAAGAAGCTAGAAATCTTGCCACACAGGCTTTCCTCCTCCCACGGTCTATTTCAACCAGTCTTATCCAATCAACATCTGGGATACCTCTCAGACTCGCTTCTTCTCTGCCCTGCCCAACTCCATATCTCATAATACATATCTTTAAAATGATCCTCCAAACCTGTCTTCCCTTCAGCCACTCTCCACAATCCAGCCTGAGGAATCGTTCTAAACTATAAATCTGAGCATGGTCACCCTCCCTACTGCATGTGAATGTACATGCACACAGAAACATGGAGACATAGAGACAGGGAGGAAGACAGCTACACACCCATATGCATGCATGCATGCATGCATGTGCACGCGTGCTCGAGCACACATATGCACACATATGCACACACATACACACACACACACACCATGTACCCATACACACACACACACACACACACACACCATGTACCCATACACACATATGCACACACACACCATGCACCTATGCACACATATGCATATACACATACACACCATGCACCTATGCACACATATGCACACACACATACACACACACACATTGCACCTATGCACACATATGCACACACACATACACACACACACACACCCCATGTACCCATACACACATATGCACACACACACACACACACACACACACACACACCATGTACCCATACACACATATGCACACACACACACACCATGCACCTATGCAAACATATGCACACACACACACACACACACACCATATACCCATAAACACATATGCACACACACATACACACACACACACACACACACACACACACACTTTCACTCAGTCTGGGTTTAAAACAAATTCATTGAAAAAGCTTGTCAGCCCTTGTCCCACCCCAATCTTTCACCATTAAGCCTCTGTCCTCAGTCTCTGGCCCTTGTTCTAACTTCATGTCACTTCTTCTAGAAAGTTCTCTCACACTTCCAGTATGATATATTCCCCATTATGCACTGGGGTGGCTAAGTGATACTTGTCTTCCAGACTAGTCAGGTCCAGGATCATGTTTGTCTTATGCCGACCTTACCCTAGTGCCTCTCAGACTCTGACCCAACTCAGACACCTCACAAACACTGGTTAAGTAAATGAATGGCTATGCTTTTCCCTTATAAGATGATTCAGGATATTTTGTACTGACAATACTCTAAATACTGCAAGAATTTGCCTGAATTTGTATATTTTCAATGATCATAAGAGTCATTGGCTGAACTACAGGAAATAATTAGAATAAGCTATGTCCGATTTCTCACTGGCTAAAAAAAATTGAATGAGTGATTTAATGAAAATTAGAAATTGAAAACACTTCAGTTGCATGACCTAAAGATGTGAAAGAAAGATTTTTAACAGTGGACTCAGGTCAAGATAGAGTTTCTAGGGTGAATGCCTTGTGAGATTTCCCAATCCCATGTTAGTGAGTCTATTAGTGATGGCGTTCAGGTCTATTTAGGCAGCCATGTTGGTGAAATGAGCCAATGTGTCTGACATTTCTAGGAGACGGTCTTACAAGGCAAACATCCTAAGGCCTCAAACCTAGATAAAAATATATTATATTATATATTATATGTTATTATGTATATTATATATTATAATATATAATATTATATATACATATAATGTGTACACAGACACGCACATACACCAATGTATATATTTTTTGGACTAAGCAGTTTTTTACATATATAAAATATTTCACTGTGTTGTAATATGTTTTAAAGAAAAAGAGGCCATAAATTTAAATTTGAGGGAGAACAAAGGAAATCCTTGTGAGGGGTCACAGGGAGAAAAGGAAGGGGAAAATGATGCAATTATATTTGAATTTCAAAAATGAAAAATGTATAGACACCTGAAATAAAATGTTTTTTAATTATATAGCAAGTATAGTGTCACATGACTATAATCCCAGCAATCAGAAAGCTGAGGTAGGAGAATTTCCATGAGTTCAAAGCAAGATCATTCTACACAGAAAAGCCCTGTCTCCATAAAACAAAATAATATATAACAGGCTAGTTTATTAAACTATCAACTTTGACAGAAGATTTACAAATGTACATTTAGTGTGCTTAGAGGAGATGAATTTGTGGCGGAAACCGGCACTCAAAAACATATACATTCAAGAAAATGTTAAATGACATCAGTTAATATTTACAAAGGCTGATTTTGCATTATCTGTGACTTATAAAGATTTTAGCCAACAATATCCTTCCTAACTCTCCATTTAGGATTTTTTTTCTATTTTATCCTCTCCTTTTCAAAGCAAAACAGGTTTATAGACAAGCAATGCTTTTGAACAAGATACAATTTTTGCCCAAAAGACAAGTAACAAGTCAGAAAAGAATAAATTTAATGCTACTGCTTGGATCCACAAATACAAAAACATAAAAATATATCTAAAAGAAACTGAAAGTCAGAATCTACAGAAGAAAGTGCTATAGGCAACAACATTGACTTTTCCAAGAATATAGATTTCCGATTTTTGTTTAGGAGGGCAAACACTACCAATGAATCCAGCAGGTGGCGCTCTGAACCAATTAATGAAGAACTGGGCTCAGACACACTGTCTTAAGGAATAAAATCAGTTCTTTGGTGACATGTGTATTGTGATGACAAACTCTTGAAATGTGGAGTCTACACCCTCTGTAACACACCACACACAGACACACACACGCGCGCCTCTGCAACAAAAATTCAAGTAATAGCACTAAGTTAGGTAGAGAAACAAGCTGGACATGACAATATAAGACGCACAGGTGTGCAAACTGAATGTGTTTCTAAGAGCCAATCTATCTTCTAATGGGCCCTTAACACTGCCTAGCGTAAGCATTCTACTACTCGGTTGTATTAATCCTGCACTCCAAATAACAGATTAAATTTCTGTGCTTTCTTCAAGCATTGGAAATGTATAACTTTCCCACTTCCTGTGAATAGAGAAAACAGGAGGCATAGGAGCTACGGCAGCACCACAGCCACCATTAGATGAAGTCTTCTCATCTTCTTGTGCAAATCGACATGGCCCCCTTCTCCTCCCAGCAAGAGCCCACAGAGCTCGCCCTTCAGGGTCCTGAAGTCCTGCTTTTACTTGTACTCCTCTGAGGGATGCTCCTCCTCCTCCTCCCTTCTCAGAACCCTGGGCTACCATATGCTATCTAATAGCACACTCTTGAATATTCAAACTCTCCATCTCAATGATTTTCATTATGATGCTTATGATATATGATGCATTCACACACACACACACACACACACACACACACACACACACACCACTAAACCACAAATGAAATAGGTGAGCCTGTACCCGTAACAAGTTCGGCCATGAACATACCATTGCTGAAATTCATCACAGATAAGCTGCAGTTGGGTTTCAAGGTGAGAGTGCTTGCCTGGCGTACTGGGCCTGGGTTCCAACTCCAGCACAGGAACGGTACATAAATAGATTCAGGTAAATCAACTGAGGTAGAGTGATATTTCATAATACTTTTCCAGCTAATTTTCTTCATTAAGGACAACGTTGCACGATACACAGTGAAAAACAAGCCTTCTCAGACTCCCCTCCTTCTTCCAGCTCAATGCTTCCAACTTCTATGAGTCTGACTTTCAAGAGCTTACAGCATGCTTGCCTGGGCTCAATCCCTTCCCCTCCGCTTCCTCTGATCTCGCTTCAAATCTCATGTTTACCTCCTGCTCCACGGCATCTTAATATTGCTCACCACGGACTTCCAAGTCACTTTGACGGACGTGTTTTCATGACCATTCGGTTGACTTCTCAGAAGCATGAGACACTCAGCCAGATCGCGCTGTGAACATTCCCTCGGCTGCTTCCGGAACTGTGATATTCTGTTTCCGCATTGTTTCTTTCCCTTCCCAGTCTTGCTCTAACTCCCCTCCATCCCATCATTCCACGCTGCAGCTCCTTGGTTCACGCTTAAGTTCTTTCTCCTCTGAGCAGAAATGCGACATGTCCCCCTTAACTATCTCAAAAAATGCCTCAGAAGCTAAAGCTTTGAATTAAACGCATCATTTTCCCTCCGATCTCCTCATTCCCTTGTTTATTAGATTATAAAGTGGAACACAGATTATAAAACTGGGGCCCTTCTTGTCAACTCTGCCCCTCTCTACCATTTCCGAAGCATTAACGACTCCTACAATCCCTCTTCAAAAATGCTCTTGCATCTCTTCGTTAGTTAACCTAATCCAATTGAACGTTGCTTTGGCAGCTTCAGATGAGATCATATACTCGGTTCCGGCATCTCTCTTCATAGCCTTTTGCCCTGTTCTTTCAGCAGCAGCTGGGGAATTAGTTCCGAAACATGAAGCTGTTCCTGCTATTCTCTATCTTCAGTCTCTGCAGTCCCCCCGCCCCTGCCCCCACACACGTTTTTAAAGATCAAATGCAAAATGTCTTCTAGGGCATTAGAAAGACCCTCCAGGACCAACCAGCTTCATATCAAATTTCCATCTCTCTTATGCCTGATAGTCAAATAAAGCTGTTTTTCAGTGTTTTACACCTGACATTTTCTCTCCTACCACAGGACCTTAGCATGTGCTATTTCTCTGCCTAGAAATGTCATTTCTTTGTTGTTAGCCTGGTTACTTCCTGCTTATCCCTTAGATTCATGCCATTCCAGAAAAAGCAAAGCCTCTGAAAAAAAACCACTTCCCCCCACCACAATCTCTCCATAGAGACCTATATTCACAGTGCAAAATTATACCAGGATAACCTCATCCGGCTCATCATTGTATCTGACTTGGCGACTTGCACATACTGCATACTGAATTAATATTTGTTAAATGGTTAAGTGAACTGATATTTGTTTGTGGGGATTTGTAGGCTTCTGGTCACCTAACCTGTATCTAGGCTCCTTCCCTTTTATCTCTAAATGGGTGCTCGAAAACTCCAAACTCATTTTAATATTAATATAATTGTGTTTTTATAAGTCATGTATTTCAGGAAGTGGTAGGAAGCATGCCAGGTATCTCTTCTACGCCAAGATCTGAGATCAAATAAATAGTAGCTGTTGTACCTCAAAAGGACAGTTAAAAATCAAGGAGAACTCAAATCTCTACTAAATTATCACAAAAAGTCTAGGACTTCAGAGAAATGTGCTTGACACAAGTCCCTTCAGGACCTGCTGCCTGATAGCTGTGAGTGAGCAATAGCTCTTTCTTTCCACTAGGCGTACATGCACATTTAAGTAAAAAATTAAAAAGCTCTGTTAGAAGTTTGTACATAGCTGGAAAAGGGGGAAAAAAGCCTTTCATGTTTGCTCAAAATAAATGTAACTGGTTCTAAATTGTCTGCTATTTTAGGTGGTACATTTCCTGAAAAGTGGTCTGGAGAGACAGCCAAAGGAAGACAAGATTATTAGGGGTTGTTAGTGGCTCCCAGCAGATATGCTACCGAGAGTCAGGCTGAGCTGAATCCACGGCAGGGGATTCTCCAGAAAGGTGCTTGGCCAGTAATGCAGCAACCAACTCCCCATGCATTTGCTTTTAGCCTAATTCTATCTCTCAAGATTCCCTATTTACCTCTGGTTCACAGACATACCTGTCCTCCTCCACCACATCGACACCCTGTGATGAAGGTCATACAAAGCCTAGGAAACCCAGCCTCCAGAGCCAGCACAAAGACTGCTGAATGGATTGTGCTCCTGGTCACCCCACACACTTGGAGAGAAATTCAGGGATTCCACAGTGATTATCAGGGGGAGAAAAATGCCCTTGGAACAGAATCTCTGCTTAAAATATGTTGAATACTTCTTTGTGTCTACCTGGACTCCACTAAGCAAAAGCATTTTCAAGAACCAGACTCTTGATCCTGGTTAAATCCCACAAATCCTCAATACAAGCAATCTGATGACTGGTTCAAAGAACCGCCTGTAAACAAAAGAAAAATGGCTCCACGCGGGACTTTACAGTGTAACCAAGTGTCTAGAAACACAATGTACCTTACTTACCTCTGTCTTTTGCATTGCTCATGGTATTTTAGGCGAGCAAATGGAAGCTCAGAGAGATCTAGTAGGTGTCCCCAGGAAAACAGCAAATCTTCAGATTCAGACCCAGCTCTGGGCTGCTTTTACTGCACTCACAGTTTTCAATTTACCTGATCCTAACCCGCCACGTGCTGTCATTTATACCCTCAAAAGATTCATCACAGAAAAATGTCTTCACCACAGGAAGAAACTTGTTTGCTTTGCTGTTTTATAGCTTAAACAACCTCTAAGGATAGCATATTTAAAAGTATCCTATCCCTTTGCTGTTTCAGGATTACTGGGGGGTGGGGTTGGCACATCAACACAACATTTAGAAAGAGGAATCTCTTTGCCAATAAAAGCAAAACTGAACAATTTTTTTTCTAGTAAGTGACATCTATTGGAAGCCACAGTGCCTTTGCAGACCTGTAGACCTGCCTGCACATCCATCTATGTCTCTCCACTTTCAACAGCCCAAATTAACCTTTCAACCTCCCAACCTGTTCCTTGGTTGAAACTTACCAATGTATCCCGCCCATTGTCGCCAGTCCACAGGAAAGCCCAACCAACAAGCTGTTTGTCGCTATTTATCTGCGAGCCCAGAAGTGCTCCTCAAATGTGGTTGGAACATTCGGCAGAGTACTTTCTATTGTTGTAAGGAAAGGGGGAGATCACTGCTAACCATAGAGATGAAGGGAACAGAGTCACTGCTAACCATAGAGATGAAGGGAACCTGGGAATTTTGCTTCTTGCCAGGGTCAGGAGCATCTCACACAAAGCCTCTCCCTTGCCATGGACTTCTCTTGAGTGACCTATTAAAAGCTTTTTGGTTCATATCTAAGCCTAGAGCCTAACGTATTTTTATACGAAAAGACCTTATTTTCTCTATGGTTTCAGGCATGTCCAACCCACAGCCCATGTAGCTATATGTACCGCAGGATACCTATGAATACAGCTCAATGCAAAAACAAAAGCTTACTTCAATTATTAAGAAAGGGCTTTTATTTATTTTTATTTTTAAACTTTCTGTTTGTTCTGTAACTCAGCCATATAGTTCTAAAGATGAATGCTGTAGATGACAACATCATCATCTACACGCTTGGAAACTTCTTAAATTTTCCAAGAATTCATCGTTGTGTGCTATTAATTTTGAAAAGAAAAATGTGCTTTGTTTTGGTAAAGGGCAATAAAAAAAGTCTTTTCTTGGCTTGGCGAATCACCACAGTGCTTATGTCTCCCTAGGTGGCTTTGTGGCGCAATGGAGAGCGCACTGGACTTCTAGTGACGAAACAAGATTATGTCTCCCTGTGTCTACGTCAGCCATTGAAGGGCGTGGCAGCATTAGTGTGGCTGTGTGGTGTGCCTGCTGCAATCCAGGAGATGCTGCGTGGTAAAAGAGACTACAGCCGTGGTCCTCACTGTCAGAAACAATGTGACAGATGAATTCCATAGTTATTTCTTATGCATCAATTATTAGGACATCCCATGTATTTGTTTCAGCTACCTGAGTAGGAAGGGTATTATTACCACTAAATTGTATTTTAACTACATAAATGGGAAGGCTCTATTACTGGCGAACTGTATTTTGGGATAGAAAAGAGGACATGAGAAAATACCAGATTTAACTAAGTAGAGTCCATTTGGCATCATTCAGTGATATTCCCTCTCTGAATTCATCTCTCCATCCCACCACATTGACCTTCAGACTTTCTGCTCAAGCTGCACCCTGCCTAAGGTGTCTTGGTCCTGAAATCTGACTCTGGCTAATTTGTTGTCATTTAGACACTAACTCAGACATCACGCCAAAACCACCGCTCTGCACGCCATTCTCCACCTGACACATCCCTAAAACTCCTTCCTTCATAGCACCTATCTGTGCCTCAGGTTCCATGGTAGTGTTTACCTGTCATTTGGCACATCATAATAATATGCATCCCATAAGGGAGGTGGGGGCTGCTATGTTGGATGCAATTGCCTAGGAAATGGCACAAAGTGAGTATTTGATAAATGCTGTAAAGAGAATGAATTAATGCATGAAGATATTGCCCAGGTTCCTGCTCCACGGGAATTAAGAAGAATCACTTTCTTGTTCCCATCTTCATAATTCATAGCCAGTCTAAATCAGCATTAATTCTTTCAAATATATCCATCAACTGCCCAACATATTTCAAGCACTGAGAATACAGTAATAAATAAGACAGATCTATCCACATACTTTGCAATTAATAATCAGCTCCGGCAACTCTAAAGCATTTGAGCCCTAAAGTGTACTGACTTTATAGAAAATCTGAAGTGGAAACGTCTAGTTTCTTTGGAAAGTCGGTTATGTCAAATGATATTTTGCTGGGGCACATGGGTGAAAGGATGTTTTGATGGAGCAGACATGGGAAAGAATGTTTTCCTGAAGCAGACACGGGTGAAAGGATGTTTTGATATAGCAAACACATGAAAGGACCTGTGAGGAAGGAGTATAAATATGATCCCACAGACAATGGGGGTCAAGCACTGAGCATTGGTTTGGTTTGCTCTGCCTCACTGTTCTTCACTAATGACATGCATATATTGGTTGGCCTTACACAGCATTGCTGATCTCCACTGGTGGTAATGCTGCCATTGAGAGAAACGCCCCAAAGAACTGTTCATGGGGTGCTTGTGGCAGTTTGCCCCTTCTTTGGCCTCACCTCAGCTGGTTGATGAACCTTGCCATTTCTTCAGAATTGAACTACAGCTGCTGGCTTGCATGTGTGGTGTCTGCCTGCTGAGAGGACTGTACTGTACCTGCTGGTTCCTGTGTGGTGCCTGCCTGCCTAGAAGACTGGTCTGCGGCTGCTAAGTTGTATTTGGTGTTTGCTACGGGACTCAACTGCTGGCAAAGAAGATCGAGCTCACTTCCAAAGAACTACACCTCCCTCACATGATAATAACTTTTCTCTTCCACTGACTGGTGGGTGGTGGGCTAGATGAAAGGTCAAATGCTTATTAAAAGTTGCAAAAATATATGCCTTCAAAAATCTGTTACTATATTGTTTTGCATATCTTTGAAACATAATAGTTTTAATATTCATAAATTTGAAACTATTCCTCATGTAATAAGAGGAAATTTGTTAACATGTACAGATGATTTTTTTTAAAGATTCGTTTATTTATTATATGTAAGTACACTGTAGCTGTCTTCAAACACTCCAGAAGAGGTCACCAGATCTCATTACAGATGGTTGTGAGTCACCATGTGGTTGCTGCGATTTGAACTCAGGACCTTTGAAAGAGCAGTCAGTGCTCTTAACTGCTGAGCCATCTCTCCAGCCCTACAGATGAATTTTTAACCAATATAGAAAAACTTAATATCTTTCAAGTTCTCAAGACATTGCTCCTCAAGATGGACACATAAAGCCAAAATCTAAGTGAGGTTTAACTATATAGAAACTTTTAGATCCTTTCAACTAAGTGGGTAGGAAATGCCTCTACCTATCTAGCTGAGAAGAAACGTCCTCTTATGTGAGGCACAGAAGGACCATTGTCTTCAGATCAACCCTCCCAGCTAGGAACATCCTGTTAGCTCTCTTTCCTAGGTATTCCAAGTTAGCACCAGTGTTGTGTGACAGCATACAGAGCGACGACTCAGAATCTCACACTGGAGACTCTGAGATTCACTCAATGGCCAGACACCTTTCCCACAAGGAAAGAGGTGGGGGTGACTTGTAAACAGAGCCTTCACATTTGTACAGAGACACACAATGGACTTTATCACTAATTTTCATAGTTCTAGGAAAGATCACATAACCATTTCTATAAGGAAGCAAAATAAAGTTCAGAAGGTAGCTACACCTTATGCCAAGGATCTCTGATTCCAAGTTAGCCATCATTAAGGAAGGCTCATAGGAGGCTTGGGGCGCAGAACTTGACATACGGAGAGGAGCTCGCCATATCACGTCATGACTGAGCATGAGCAAACCCCAAAGAAAAGCCCACTTGAGTGCACACACCTCCCTGCCTTCATTCTTAGCCTGAATCCTGATGGTTGCATGGCATACGGTTACTACCATGGCATGGGGGTCACTGACCTTGTGAACTTTTGAGACACAAGAAGCTCAGCATGACCCCAGGTCCTTGCTCTGACATTTGCCGGTGCACCTAGAAACAACTCCCTTCCAACGTTTACTGCTGCTAGCCAGTGATGTGAGATGAGGACCAGAAAAGGCACACGAGATGTGGAGATTGTGGTTGGGAAATGTGACCCATCCCTTGCTTATGCTCTGTCCACTTCCACCGTACACGCCAATATTTTCTCGAAGCTTGGAGTTCAAAGCCAATGAGAAAGAGTATGTCTATTTAACAACAAATAAAATGTCCCTTGAAAGGATTATTTTTGGAGGGGACTGGATTTCTGGACTCAAGCTTAGACTCCAAAGACCTGATAAGTTACATGGGACTGGCATCCTCTAAGATAACTCAGAAAGGTGGACTTTGTTTTGTTTTTGCTTCATTTTCTTTCTGTTTATTTTGGCTCTGATTACAAGAATCTTCAGTCCCTTTAAAACTCTTCTACTTTAAAATACGGGCAGAAGCTTCATCTTCTTGCAAATAAGCATATTTCAGATGGGGGAAAGAACTTTCCTCTACCCAGAGTATGATTCTGTTATCAATTGTGTTATCAATTCTCCAAGCCTAAACATGGTTTAGTGATGTCCCAGAACGTACCCTCCCTCTTCCTGCCCAAACTTCCTCAGAGTGCAAGTGACTGGTTGTGTCCTCTGGTCTCCTTCCCAAAACAGTCCCAGTGGGAGAGATGCTGACTGACTCCAGCAGGCAAGGGAAGGTGTCTTCTCAGATTTCTCAGGATCACCTGAGGTGGAGGTCAGTTCTTGCCAAGGGCAGCTTCTGCCGACGAACACATAGAGCAGCAGCAATGTGCAAGGGAGGGAGCCAGGCCAGCCCCAAATAGAAACCCCAGCTACAGGCCAGTGTGACCAGGCTCCCAAGCCGGCTGATGTAGCCCATCAGACGAGACCCTGGAAGGTGGCAGAAATTAATAAGGGTTGCAAGGGGGGTGGGAAAGGGGCTTGTTGAGCATTATAAAAATGACATTCACATCCATATAGGAGAAACAACAAAATTCGCCCTGGAGAGTATTTAGGGAAGGTCTTTAACTTCCTGGGGGTAAGCTCAGCCAACTTGCTTCTGGCATTAGCGGGTTGTTTTGTAGTTTATTCCACTGAGATAATGAGCAGAGCATGGTTGGGTTGCATTTCACTTTACAGATGCATATGTGAGTGATGGGACACAGCATCCAAAGTATGTAAAGAATAGCTGACAAAGACTGTGAGAAACTATCCTCTATATGAACCCCAGCTGTCCCCTGACCCCAAAAGGGAGCACTTTGGTCAAGGTGGGCATTATCTTAAAGAACAACTGGCCACTTCTCCTTTGCATGTGGGTCAGCCTGCCCCTAGGTTTTCTCAGAGAGAAAAAGGTAGGAACCAGAGTGGTTAAAATAACCTGGGATCAGACATCTTAATTATTTTGTGTCTGTCTATTATCCTATCACGAACCAAAAAGAGTATCAGTTGAGAAGAAACATGTATCCAGGCATCCACCAGAAAATCAAAATCAGCCAGTGAGAACGAGAGAAAAAAAAATGAAGATGGAGAGAAGCAAAGAGGAGAGAGCATTCAGGATTCCTGAAGAAAGAGCTTCTCTTTCTCTTCTCAGAGCCTCTAGGGATGAATAAATATAATTACCAGCCTAGCATGACAGCATTCAAAACAAAAGAGGCACGTGCCAGGTGATCATCTCTGCCGGGACTCGAACCCGGAACCTCTGGATTAGAAGTCCAGCGCGCTCGTCCATTGCGCCACAGAGACCTCACCACACACACAGCATCAGCACCAGAACTGAAAAAGCACATACCTTCTGCATCACCGAGCCATCTCAGCATCCTGCTCTCTGAGCGGTGGGGGGGACAGGGACAGCTGGAAAATCTGGAGTGGAGATCCACCAGCCGGCTCCATCAAAGGTTTTTGCAATATTGTGAGTCTTAGGTTCCTCGGAGGATTGGAAGAATGTGACAGTAGTCCTTTTCCAAGTCCCAGGATCCCTGCAAGAGCAGGACAGAGCAGCAGCCTTTGCTCTCTATTGCTCTCAGTCCCTAAGGGAGGATAACGGGAAAGTCTCTCCATTCTTATGCTAATGAAGCAGAGTACACCCAGCCTCGCGGAGAAGGCAGAAGCCATCTCTACTTCCACCCCCATTTCCTCACTGTGGTTTCATCCTGGTCCAGATATTCTCAGGCAAAAGGCTGGGGAAAGCTGAAGGGTTCAGGAAAACCCCCGATTACAGAAACAAAGAATCGGCTGCTATATAAAAACACAAAAAGCAAATCCCACCATGAGCAGCATTCAAGAAAGTCAGGGAAGCCAGGCAGGAGACTGGTTCCTTCCTTGCCCTCGGCTTTAAGAAGTGTGTCTGTCAAACCCAGCGAGGGTGTTCAGGAGTCTGATATGAGGTTACTTCAGGACCCTCATTAGAACTGAGGATGGGTGGAATCAGAGAAGTATATGTGTGTAAGAGTGTGTATCCTTATGTAGCTCTCTCTCTCTCTCTCTCTCTCTCTCTCTCTCTCTCTCCCCCCTCCTGTGTGTGTTTCTGTGTCTGTGTGTCTGTGAATGTGTCTCTCTGTGTGTGTCTGTGCGTCTATGTGTCCATGTATGCATAAACAGGGAAGGGTAAGGGGCGAAAGTGGCAGTTCTCTAATGAAATACAGGTGGCCTTCACACAGCCCTCTCTGAATACATTAATCCCTTCTCATACCTTCTCTGGCTGCAAGTATTTCCAGTCTTTTCTCCCTAATTTAAGCAGAGAGGATTTCTCAGCTGCCCAGGCTTGTTTGAGGTATCCTTGTATAATTAAATTGACCAGCCCTGGGTAACCATATGTAAAGACCCAACTCAGATCCAAGAAAATGTTTTCTATTTTAAAAAGCCTCCCGGAGAAGACAATTCCATCACCAGTGCTATTTATAATTCCTACTGGGCCAGTTCTTTTGAATGTCTAATCCAAGTCCTCTCTATATCATCTCCTGCTTATTTCCTCATACCCAGTTTTCAGGCACATTGAAGTGATAAGCCTCTGACTCCCAACGGCAATGCATTGACTCCACATTCATCATCTCACTTAACACTCAAAAGGGTACACTAAAATCAGAGCCCACTTAGAGCCTCCTGTTCTCCTGTACTGTGAGTTTTCATAACCCTGGCTCTCAGCACTGCCTGTGGACTCTAAACACATCCATAGATAACGCCAACCTCTGAGACCAGAGAATAAGGAAAGTTAAAGGATGACCAATTTGGGAGAACTTCAAGGGTTCCCTAATGATAACCTGCCTTGGTCTCATTGTTCAAGCCCATCCCTGAACCCTAAGGGTAGGCTGGAAGAGAAGACAGCCAGGATACTCAGCTGACCATCAGGTTAAACAAGCAACCCTTCCTCTACCCAAAAGCAGTATTCCACCAGCCACACCTGTCTTCCCTGTAGTATCTGTAGACAAGGCAATGGAGAGAAGCAAGAATCCTAGATATTTTCAAGGATCTGGCCCATAGAGCTGGATACTAGTCAGAGAGTATTTACTGTGAGTAGCTGCCCAGGTTTAAGGGAAGCCTAAACTTACAAGCCAGTGCCAGCCACTCTGAAGCAAAAGTGAGGCAGAGCAGCTCTCAGGATGCTGCCCGTCTCAGTAAAACACACACACACACACACACACACACACACACACACACACACACACACATCATGTACCCCCAAGACTGTCATGTCCCACTTTTACCCAATCCTTTGCTGGTACCTTTGATGACATGGTCTCTAACCTAGTGGTCGACCTCTCTCTAACCTTATTTACTGCCTACAATGTTCTCAACTGGTTCTGAGGATGCAGAGAAAAATATTCTGCTGGCAAAACCCAAAGGAGAAATGACGCTGAAAGATGTACAGGAGGGAAAGAGGAAGCAATCTATTACCCACCAAATAAGGCACCAAGTCTCCAAGTCCAAATAAAGAAGAACATAACCCTAGAAGTACAAAGATCCAGCTTCAGTAACCGGCGGTAATGCTTAGAGCCGCTGAGAAAATCAGCTAATGCCTCACAAGGCAACAACTCACGCTGCTGGTAAAGAGTAACTGAGGTCTCAGCTGCTGATCCTTCTGCCATTCTGATCATCACTGGGTCAGACTGCTCTCTTTGCAGACTTCCCTTCCACTTCCCCATGCTGCCCAGTGATCTCATTTCAGGAAAAGTGGGCACCTGCTGCCCGTACATCTTTGCAGCACTCCTCTGCATCAACATAAACATTCTGGACTTTGGATTTTTGTTTTGGACATCTATAATTTTGCCTTATCATCCGTAAATTGGTGGTGTGAGTAATGTCTCATAACTAGGTTTCAATTTTAAAATAAGAAGAGTCAAATAAAGCTGTAACTTTACAGAGAGCAGAAAGATGAAGGTAAGCCACTCAAATATTTTTTTCTTCTATCAAACCAGATAGATATCATCTGTGTTTATGTAAACCCTTAAGAAGATAAGTGCATTCCCTTTCCAATTAAAACAAAAGTGCACTGATTTAATTCTCCAAAGATCTATGACTCAAACAGTACTCATGCTTCTAATTAGGTGTCTCTCTGTGACCCTACAGACAAACTGGGGATGCTCACACATTACTTCATTCATAAAGTGTTGCTTGGATACACAGAATAAATGCCAAAAAAATACTCTTCCCTTTGATCCAAGAGTAAATCCCATATCCCACTGTGGTCATACAGCTTTGCTAAAGGTGCCTGTCTTTACCAGTCCATGATTTATATGCTAAGGGTATAAGTGGTGTATGCTTGTGGTATAAGTCAGTGGAGTAGCTATCTGGTTAGCAGAACCCTTGGCTGCTGCTATAATTTCCTCTCAGTTGCTATAACTACCCCATGCTATACTATTCACACTATTGTGGGAATATCATATAGAAATGGCTTCTGCCTGCCATCTTCTCGTGTCCCTAACCATTGACAATTCCTTTGTACTATCTTACCCTCAGGAGTCAGTCTACTTCATTTCTTCTGTGAGCATCTCCCTGGAAAACTTAAAAAAAAAAAAAAAAGACATTTTGCAGCATTAGGCCACTGGTACAAAACCTGTCCTGTAGAACTCAGAACACACTGGTGTTCAGTTTGTAACTCTTGGATACTTAAAAAGAAAGGTTGGCATAGGCAAACCTGTAATAGAACACCCCCCTTCTTTTCCACACATTTCCCCCTTGTAGAATTGTCCTGTCCTTACCTGTCTATTCCTCTTATGCATCTCTAATGCATTGCAACAAAGTGCCTGTGTCCTTGGGCTTACCTTGCCCCTTTTTCTTAACTTGGCTACCAATACGACAGGTGCCTTCTCCACCTTATCTATTCTTATCCTCTGGGATTAAATACAACATCCAGGTAAGAATTAAACTGGGAATCAAACCAGAGAAAGAGAAACGCAAAGCAAAATCCTCCTTTAATTGCTGTGTCCAGCTTTCAGAAGCCACTCCCGGCCTAACTCTGCCTAGTTGACTTGCAAAGGAGACATGTTTAGACTTTCTTCAGTGTAGCCCAAGAACCTATCTATCTTGAAACTGTACTGGATCTCACAAGACTGAAACTTGGATGCAAATGCACAAAGCGTAGCATGTTCCCCCAAATGTGTCTGCGGAAGCTGGATAGAGAATCTTCCTCTCTTGGGAGCTGTTCATCTCCACTCTGCCAGCTTTTTGCCAGGAAACTACCCAAAGACCATTCTAGATTATAACCCAAGCATATGAAGTTTGAGGAAACTGCCCATTCTTTAAAATTAGAAGGACAATGGTTGTCAAATCCACCAGATTTTTCTAGAAATTTAGAAGGAACCCTTCTGGTTCACCCAGATCCTCCATGAACTTAGTTAATTCCAGGTGCTCAGTCTTCACTTCAACCTCTTTTAAACAGTAGCTGGTCATCAAGGCGAGTACTTCAAACAAGCACACTACCACCACACCCTATAGTTTATCCTTAAAAGTATTTGCTCTTGAATTGAAGATAAGGACACAGACTAGCATTCTACTGAAGTAATCAACTCATTCCCACAGTCTCAGATTCTTTTTTTTTTTAAGAATATAAAAGCTCACCATTCAAGTCCCTTCTTCTTAACACCTGCATTATGACTCTAAGAGACAGTACAAATGATACTAATACCATTACATACCAATACAATAATAAAATTATTCCGAATGATTTGTCTTCATTTGACATCACAGCTGTCATAATTTGTGAGCATATTGTCATGACCCTTCTACAAAAGATGCATACTGTCAAAAGAAACAGTTAATGTGTGACATTAGCTCATACACTGGTAGCATTACAGGTAGCCATGGCAGTGCCTGACTTATATACACTCTGAAAGCTTTCAGGGTAGGAGTCTGGGGAGGCACTTGGCCTGGCCTCATGCTAATTTGCTCTGGAATAGGACAGTAGAACAGCAAAGATCTAGAATGGGCTCCAGATGAAATCCATGTGTGTAGTGTCTAGGGGTCAGAAGGATTAGCCTTGTGTAAATGAGCTTGGGCTTGTCACTACTCTAGTGAATGACCCCCTTCCCCATCACCTTTAAGTTAAAACACAGGAAGCAGATGACTGGGTGGATGCAGCCTCTTACGCACACACACACACACACACACACACACACACACACACACAATTAATCATTTGCATTCTTGCCCCCAGTATTAGGCTGCTGGACTCCTTTAACCTGGACTCATTTTATCAACAAACCTTTCCTGAATCCCCAAGATAGTTTCTACATGAAGAATGTGGGGAATGAGAGAGTGAAGAACAAATGTACCTAGGCTTAACTGATGACCCAGGGAAAAGAGAAGGAGTAGAAGGGCTCCCCCCCTCCCCCGGGATCACATAGGACACAAACATGGAGAAGGACTTTAAGATGTTCGAGTCTCTTTCAAACTTCATGCATCAGCTTACCTTTTGTCATGTGTTCTTATGACCTCTAGGAATTTTAGGAAAACCACTTCCTTTGAAGATAAAATTGAAAATGCAAAGTGGGTGAATATTTGTTCTTTATTTGCTGTGACTCTGTGGTCTATAATATTTGACACTCTCTCCATGTATAATTACACAGATTGGTAAACTCAGGTCCGCAGAAATTACATCACTTCTGATACTAGAAAAATAAAGCAACTGTTAGAGTGGAATTGGGAAACTAGAGACTCAGGCCAGTGTGCACCCCAAGTCTGTAGCGTCCTGGGTGATGTCTACTTAAACAGCCTTCTCTGACACTCGGATCACTGCTTCATCTTAAAAAGACACACAACTGATAATGGCTGCCCTAGAAGTCACTATAAAGGAAAGAAAAGACCGGTAAAATTCTTAGCAGGCTGGTGCCTGGCAGCCCTGGTTTCTACAATGAGCAGGTTTCCACAACAGTGTGTGCTGCCCACGCTCTCTCTCCCTCGTCCCTCCCCAATTGACTCCAAGCCAGCTACAGATAAAGCATCCTCGATAGAGTTACTAATGGCTTCCTAATTGTCAAATTCAATAGTCTCACTTCACCTTCTTGTAGCATTTCACACGTGTGACCACAGCTCCATTCTTAAAAATATCCCTCTGGCTTCAGTGACATAAGATCTTACTGGCTTCTCATTTCTCAGCCCTTTCTCTTCACTCTCCTTCACTAGCCCCCGGTTCCCTCTTAACTGTTGCTTTTCCAAAGAGCAGTGCTGTCAGACTGCAAGTCAGAATGTTAGTAGCAGTTTTATAACACCAAAGAAAGGACAGCATGAGACAGGCTGTGCCAGAGTAAGTAAAAGAAACTAGCAGAAACCATCAAAAATTGTTTAATGAAACGGTTTGTTTCATGTATATACACTGTCATCACTTTTTTGTCACTGTAATAAAATATCTGAGACAGTTAACTTAAAAATAGAAAAATAAAGGGTTTGTATAGGGTCACACTTTTAGATGTTCTGGTCCAAGGTCATGTGAATTTGTTGCTCTAGCCTCTGACTGGGGTGCTGGATTCACTGGCGAGGAGCTCATTGCAAACCCAAGTTGCTAACATGATGAGTTAAGAGGCAAAATGGGAAAGTGGGAGAAACTGGCATTTAGGTCCACTCTCCCCTTCAAGCACTGCCCACCCCCAATGACCCAAAGGCTTCCGTCCTAGGCATCGCCTCCCACAGCTGTGATTCTCAACCTTTCTAATGCTGCAATCCTTTGGCATAATTCCTCATGCTGTGCTGACCCTCAAACATAAAAGTATTCTGCTACTTCATAACTTCTGTCTTGCTACTGTTGAGAATCACTATGTAAACATCTAATATGCAGGATATCTGATATGTACAGGATATCTGATATGCAATCCCAATGGGAGTCAAAACCCACAGGTTGACAACCATTGTTCTAATGCTTTGCTGTCTTCTAATCCCTGAGGACCAAACCTTTAGCACCTGTTTCCCTGGGCACACCTTATATTTGAGTTTTATTCTTGTCCTAAGGCATAATAAAATAAGTTGACATTCAAGTGGCATGTGTATTTGGGGTATAATACAAGTGATAAGCAAAAATTTCTCCCTTAAAGTGTCTTGGTTCTCTTCTTTCATATTTTCTCCCTGGATGACCTCAAATAGCACAACAGCACACACTGTTGACTAAGAACTGGAAACCTCTACATTGATTTGAAAGCCAGACAGCTCCCATGAAATTCAGTCTGGTGACCAGACTGCCTTCAACTCGTAGATATCTCAACTGCAAACTATGTAAACCTGAACTCTGTGAATTTGCTTCTCACCGTCCACTTAGTTCATTCATTACCACCTAATAATTTATTTATTTGTTCTACAAATCCATAAATAACTTCTGTCTACCAAAAAACATGCTGGAATTTGAAGACAGAAGGATAATGGTGATATGTCATGTAGTTTTTTTTTAATTAAAATTATTCTCATATAATTTTGATACTCTTTCCTGGCCCCAAACTCCTTCTAAATCCTCCTCACACCATTACCTACTGTTACCCATTTTCCTTTTCTCTCTCTTCCCAAGTAAGGGAGGACCACAAAACTAAAATTTAAGCAGGCAAACAAAACAAACTTTGGAAGACTTGGAAACAGAAACTTTACCAGAATCACAAAAACGTTGTCTAACTCTACAGTTACATCCAATGATCTACAAAACCAAAATGGGCCAACTAATCATCAAGTCTGATGAGTCTGTAAGTTTTCTAGAGCTGCAGACCTAAGCTGATATTTTAAAATGAGAACAGTTTTTAACCAGTTCACAAAAAGAAGTTGGAGTTTTGAAAGCATGTGTGTGCATGTACCTGTGCCTGAGTGTGTGCATGTGTGTGAGCATGTGTGAATGTTTATATGTACCCGTGTCTGAATGTGTGCATGTTCATGTGTGTGAGCATGTGTGCATGTTTGTGTGTATGTGTACCTGTGTCTGAGTGTGTGCATGTATGTGTATGATCATGTGCATGTTGCTCTGTCCTGTGTGTGTGTGTGTGTGTGTGTGTGTGTGTGTGTATACACTCCTTGGGTGCAAACGAAGGGGCAACAGCACTCTGCAGTGACAGCAACAGCAACAGCAAAATTACAACCCAGTCCCATCTGTACAAGAAGCTACAACAAATGAGATATTGCCAAGTCCAGCAATAGGAAGTGACAGTGGTTGCCTGCAAAGACCAGGTGATGAGGTTCCTCCAGTGTCATGTTTCCAGACTCTAATCTCTCACCAGATTCAAGAACAAAAAAGGGTTTTCAGTACTGGAGAGCTGTGATAAAGTCTGCATTTCAGATATTTGGCTGCTGAGCAGAGATCATATCCAGAGGGCACAATCATGGTGTTTCTGTAGTAATCAGGGTAAGTTATAATGGAGAGTTAAACCCTATTAGTAGTACTACTGCAGGCTAATTGTGATTTCCCTTGAAGGTAAACTTAGTGCATCTTATTTCATAATTGCCTAGAGAAGAGCTAATGGTGAACTGATTTTTGTTCATTCTTTCAACTCCCTCTCTTTGAATTATGTACTATTAAAGTACTCAAGACTCAATAAAGGAGAAAAAGTAAAAATTAAAGGTTTCAGTTCCATACTAGTGTGCCTTGGTATATGGTGATATTTCCTTTCTAAAATGCCCTTCTCTTCTCCCCCATCCTACATCTGCCTGCAAAACTGCTCATCGTCCTTGACTCCGCTGAGTCACCTCACTTTCTGTAATATCTTCTCTGACACCCACCACAACCCAAAGCAGATTGGATCACACCCATTTTCACACCATCCCTGCACCCGGGGCATATGGCTATTGGAACCCCGAGTGCAGTATTGCAATTAATTTGTACATGTCTTTCTCCTACCAGATGATGAGCAACCTGAGTTCTTTCTACCCTTGACAGTCGGAGGAGGGCAGAGCACATGGGGTTGCTCAATATACGTTCACTAAGGGGAAGAAGTAGGGACAGACAAAATGTTGGCGTGGTTCTCTGACCCTTGTAGATAATTCCTCAGCATTCATGGTTTTTTAATGAAAGAAATATTATATAGACACTCTTGAAATGAGACCTGAGAATTCTAAACGCATATAATTAAGAAAATTATACTAAGTGGGATGGAGTGAATCTTTGTGATCCTACCCCAAATCATATGCTGATGGCTCAATATATGTGTGTATCCTTATAAAAAGATACAGAAGATCTCTTTTTTTCCCCCTCTTTGCTCTACAAGGTACACTAAGAAGGTATTCATCCTCCTAAAAGGCAGCAGACCAGACCCAGGCCAGTACTGTAATTTCAGGCCTCCAGCTTCCAAACCCATGAGAAATAAGTGTCTAATGTTTGGCTACTCACTCTTGGGTGTTCTGCTACAGCAGCCTGAACCAAGACACGTCTTCCTTCCCAAAATATTACAACCCACAAAAAGCTTCTCCTGACTCTGGTATTTCTTTCCATGCTTCAGCATTTTTCCAGACACTCAAACACCAGGGCAGAGAACTGTATCTCATTTCTTCTCCTTTCTTGCTTCTCAAATCACTACCCAACATTCTGACTCAGGGTCAAGTGCTGGGCTCCTTCAACTCATCCCCGGATGCTAGTAATCATCATTGAACTTAAACAAGTCTTCAAATTTAAAAACTTCAGTCTTTCAGTGTGCAAACACACAATCACTGAGCAAATAGTAAGCATGGGATATAAAGACTCCCTTTGTGCATTTCTTCTCACTTCTGCTAGCAAGCAGTATAAAAACTATTATTTTTTCAGGTTTAAAATATGTAGCTGAAGAGAAATACTAATCAAGTGCCTACTGTGTGTCAAGTACTAGGCCAAGTGGTATATTTACACAATGGAATACTACTCAGCAATTAAAAACAATGAATTCATGAAATTCTTAGGCAAATGGTTGGATCTGGAAAATATCATCCTAAGTGAGGTAACCCAGTCACAAAAGAACACACATGATAAGTGGATATTAGCCCAGAAGCTCTGAATATCCAAGGCACAATTCACATATCAAATGCTCCCCAAGAAGGAAGGAGAGGTCCCTGGTCCTGGAAAGGCTTGATCCAGCATTGTAGAGTAGTACTAGGGCAGAGAAGTAGGAGGGCGTTGATTGGAGAACAGGATGAGGGAAGAGGGCTTATAGGACTTATGGGGAGGGAGGGACTGGGAAAGGGAAAATCATTTGGAATGTAAACAAAGAATATAGAAAATAAAAAAGAATAATATACTAATACATCATACAATTCTTAAACATATTACAATGACTGTTTCTATTTTCTATATATGAAGAAACTGAAATGGTTGTGTGCCTTGCTTGACATCACAAAACTACTAAGTAGCTCTTCATGTGCTTAAATACCTATGTATACATACATAAAATCTGCATATACACATAAACATTTTTGATATTTCATTTATTTTCACAAAAGATAATAATGAGTGTGTGTGTGTGTTTTTTTTTTTTTTTACATTTTAACTGAACAGTACATTTTGAGTATTTTTCTATAATGGTTCACATAAATTTGCCTCATTCTTGTTAACTGCTATGTGTTATTACAAAGTATGACATTGGCTTATTTATTTTACCAATTCACTATTGATGGGTTTGGGGTTGTTTTCCATTTCTCATTTCTGGAAAATATGATGAGATGCACACCTTTGTACATGAATCATGGCGCTCAAGTGTGAATAAATCTATACACAATTTGTGGAAACAGCACCTCTGGTATTTCCATTTTTAATTTTGATGCATCCTGCCAAAATACCTTTCAGAAAGCTTTTCAGATTTACATTTTCACTCATAATATATGAAGGTGCCTATTTCCCTCAACACTTACCAACACTGTGTGTTATCCATCATTTTAATTTTTAACAGTCTGATGGCGTTCTTCGTGGCTCCTTATCAGCCTGTGGTCCCTTTGGTGCTTTAAGTTACATACTTCAAAATCCAAATGCACTTGATCATCTTTGCAGATGATTATTGGACAATTACCTTTTTTTCCTGGCAATTTCTATTTATAACTTTTGCCCAATTTTCTGTTGCTCATTTGCCTCTGTTTACAGGCTGAATATTTTCCTTATTGTCAAGTTGAACACTCTGGTATATGTGTTCAATCTTTTTCCTACTCTGCAAATTACTTTTGAATTTTGGCAACGGCATCTAAAAAGGCAAATCATGTCAGAAACACAGCTCAAGCCTGTCAGTCCTTTTCTTTGGGGATTGTATAGTATTATGTCTTAAGGGCTTCTTGACTTCCAAGAGTAAATGTATTTTTCCACAGTTTAAAATAAAATGAATGTGTGCCAGAAGTTGTGGCACACGCCTTTTCTCCCATCATTCTGGAGGCAGAGGCAGGTAGATATCCCAGTTTTAGATCAGTCAGCCTAAAGAGTGAGTTCCGGGGCAACCAGGGCCTCAAAGAGGAACTCTGTCTCAGAAAATAAAACAAAATTAATTTATTTTATACACTTTACCAACATATTCATTTGTTCTGGATATGGTATTAAAAACGTGGGTCTGTGGCCCACTGTAACTAACAGTTAGCCATTTATTCTAATGGCACTCTACAGTCCAGATACAGTTCAATCACTGAACTTGTATTTCATAAGGAAGACAGCACTTCTCTTCCAGCACTAAATTCTCATCTTAATCTGGAGCTGTGATGGGTCTTCTCCATGTTCAATGATTATAATTTTTAAGTAGCTTAAGATTAGGCAACAACCTGCTCCCCCTTTAACTTTAACATGTGTTTACCACGATTGTTCTTGAATTTCTTTGGCATAGGAATTCTGGAATCTACCTGTCAAGTTCCAGAAAGCCTCTTAGTGAGATTTAGCATAGTACTGTACTGAATTTACAAATTAAGATTTAACACATCTTCACCACCCTGAGAATACAGGATTAATACTATTAATACTTAAATAATAATTCAGCCACGTGACATCCTGCTGTAAAAATTATTTCAATCGATGTTGGACTAAAGATGAAACCCTTTGAGGGCTACAGATAGCGCTCAGTGGTATAGCACTTGCTTAACATGCGTGAGGCTCTGGGTTCATTCCCCAGCACGACATAAAAATGAAAGGCTCTTTGGTGTCTGGTTCTCAAATTTCACCTTCCTAGCTTCGCTTCAAAGCCACCTCTTCACACTGATTTTCCTATATTCTCATTCGCAAAATTTTTCAAACAAACTTGTATGCATATTCTATTCTAAATAATTCTTCAGTCTCTGGGATAAAAATAGAACACAATTAGAGAGAAAAAAAACAGATATAGCCTTTTTCCATATAACTCTGTCTGAAGCACCAACATTTTGTGTCTATACAAGATCTATTATTAACCCTTACCAAGGCAAGAATGAATATGGTTTCTTTACTAATTAGATGTGGTAGAAGCAGGTCAATCTATTATTAAATAATTTATGGTAATGATCTGTAATTTCAGAATTCCTAGGAGAAAGAACCCTGTATGGGATCTAAAACATCAAGAGACCTTGCTGTGTCCAAAGTCAGCATGCATCTGTGCTGCATATCTCTGACAGGTGAGGGTTATTGTAGAAAGGGACAAAGAATGCTAAAGTGACTGAGTTATTAATAATATCACCCTAAGAGAAGACAATCTTAAAGGGACTTCATGTCACATAAACGTTCAAAACTCAGAGGATTTGAGGCAAGTACTCCTAGATGCTAGTAATGTACTGCATTACAGCAGAGCCACCACACTGAGGGGGCAGAGGATCAGGAATAACCAGAGGTCAGGGTGGCCACATGAGGGTAGCAGAGAGCAGGCTACACTATGAACACATTGAAGTCGAAAAAAAAATGGAATTGCGAATCCAGATCCATGCAGTGCTTTATATTAAGACAATGAGTACAAGGCAAGTGTCTATGCAAGACAAACACAGAGATAGCCCTCAGGCATCTGCTCCAAGGTGAAGGGGTTAGAGAGGGGGACAGTAAGTGTTGCTCCCTTCATCCTAGCAGTGGTACATGAATGTTTTCATGTGGTAATCTTCATAGTGAAACTGTAAGACTGACAGTGATAGCACCTAATGTTCAATAAATGTAAAGTTCTGGTGACAGACAA
Organism: Apodemus sylvaticus; assembly: GCF_947179515.1. Lineage (NCBI taxonomy): Eukaryota > Metazoa > Chordata > Mammalia > Rodentia > Muridae > Apodemus > Apodemus sylvaticus. Next base: position 80,948,107 of record NC_067483.1, on the reverse strand, counting down.
CAGTAGCACAACTTGAATGTTAGTCTTGGCTGACTTTACCCTCAAAGCTATGGCTTTCCCCACTAAGTACTATCTTCTCATCAGTTCTAATCTCATCAAGGCTGGAGCAACGACTCTCTGAGCTCTCTTGGGATAGGAGCATATTCTATTCTAGGTCTGCACAACACAAAAAACCTTCCCATGACTTCACATGGATTTAGCAGGAGCACTTTAAATACAACCCCCACTATCTCTGATTTTTCCCATGGGAGTCAGAAGAAAACCCTGAAACTAGAAAGTCTGATGGGAAACCTCAACTGGTTTCAGCTGGCAAAGGGATACTAGTCTACTGGTAGCAAGTTCTTGAACTTTAGGGTTTAATATGATGTTGATGCCAAAATGGACCACAAGCTGGCCATGCATTAGGAGAGGGGAAATGGTTTAAAAATAGGAAATAGCAAAAGCTGTGCCAAAAAAGCTGGAAGAGCATCTCATGCTTAACTCGTAATCATCAGCTGTGACCTTACTAACCTACAGTGGACTACTGAACCCAGTCATCAAAGAGAAAGGCATTAGACAAGAAGTTCTAAAGTGATAAAGGATCTGACAGAAGGTTATGAATTGGGACACTTCACCCGATGTATAAGAGGCTATGGGGCAATTTAATAACAGTTTAAACCCTCTAGAGGGACATTACACAGTGGTCAGAGAAAGAGTAAGATGTCTTCTCTCAGGAACGGTAGGGAAGAGCTTCAAATGGCAGGTAGAGGGTTGCTTTGGTCCCAAGACAAAGGTTCTTGAGCATAAAATCAAATGCCTCTTCTAATATGATTTATCTATTCAACCAGTGTATACTAGCATGTGGTAGCCATCGATGTTGCATGCAGCATCTTCTACATTTTTGGCAACACAACTCTAATCAAAATTGACATGATTTTTTTTTTATCCTTTAGAGCTTACACTTACTCTGAGAAAGAAGCTAGATGGTAAATAAACAGAAGAAAAATTCATGAAAATAATGAGTGATTGCAAGAAAATAAGATATCTTCAGTGAGGTGGTAACTAAAGTTGAGAAGAACATGCAAAATGAACAACTCACTACAGAGCAAAGGAGAAGCACTCCAGTTGGGAAGAAGGGTTTGGGATGGACATGAGCTTGGTGTCCGTTAGGAACAAAGGAATCTGGAGGGCACAACCACAGGGCTGCATGAAGCCAGAGAGGAAAGCAAGGACCACACTGCACACTTTTTACAAGATTTGCAGTCAGTGGAGAGGAAACACTGAGAAACTCAATTGTCGAAAGGCAGTGGTGTTTCTAACTGTGAAACATTCACACAACTGTTTTAATGAGGTATTTACATGGTTTCCCTGGGAATCAATGAACTTAGTCAGGGATGCAGCCTATACCGAGTAGTTTCTCTGGGTTGTCAGGGCTTAGGAATCACCCACGAGCAGTTGACACTAGAAATAGGAATTTTCATAATGAACTCATGGAACCAGTGTATCCTGGGCATCCATATTATCTGAGTAAGTAGTCCCAAGTCAGTCTTTTCTGATGAAGCAAAGAAAGATATGCTAGAATGACTAGAGGCATTCAAGACACTTACAATTCCTGGGGCTAAAGAGATAACTTAGTAGATAAGGGCTTGCCACAGTATCATGGACTGCACTGTCGGTCACTAACACTCAGGTATATGTCAGGTAGATGTGATGACCCTTGGCAGCCCCAGTGTGGGAGAGGAAGAGATGGGATTCCTGGAACAAGTTCATTAGCTAGACTAGCCAAATTGGTGAGCCAAGGTTCTAGTAAGAGATCCTGCCTTAATATATATGGTGGAGAGTAACTAACTGTAAAAGAACCCAGCATCAACCTCTGGACTCCACATGTATGTGTAACCACACACATGAATGTGAACATATATACACACACGTACCTCACTACTTAACATACGATTTATATGAAACTACAAAATTGCTTGAGTCACAAACGCCTCATCTATAAAAGGGGAATAATACTGCTTTCATGCCATAAGGTTGTACATAAATAATACATAAAGTAGAATGTGCAAAATGCCAGGCACACAGTAGGCGCTCTATGAATGCTGAATCAATATATATGTGTGAATAGATTAAAGTTGTATGTACGGGAATAAAAACTGTATGCATTAACTTCCCGCAGTGCTCCTTGTTTTGAGCCTGTAGCATTCATTACCATCACAGAGCGCCCACGATCCCAGAGAATGAGATTGGTATCCAGGATTAAGGGCCAAGCTCTCTCCTCTGTCTCCTACTTGGGTTTTCAACAACCTTTTCATAGGGTTGGTTCAGCTATCACTGCCACTGTCCCCTAAAACAGAAAATAATTCACTGGGTTTCTCTTGCCTCTCCCGCTTCCCTTTCACTTGATGTACAATCTGGGTTACCAAGTACAGACAAATTCTTCCAGGAACCAAAGAAGTGGCCAAGCTTCCCAGTTTTCACATCAAAGGTTCTGTCAAGCTGGAACAGTCAGTCACAAGGCTAATCCTACTGCACAAGATATGAGTTGCTGTGGATCCACATTCAGGTGCAGAAGACTTTTCTCCACGGTGCGTGGAGTCTAAGTCCTATAGTGGTGTCCTGACCATTTCTCTATTGTCCCCACAGGATCCAAGACAAGACCACACGCAGTGGGTCTTACTCAGTGTCGCAGTACTGGATTTGTGGTACCCAGGGGGTGGAGGTCAGGTTTTTGCTGCTCATATCCATCCATCCAGCACTGCCAGTATTATCGCTCTAAAATGCAAATCTGGCGCTGACATTTCTCTGCTTAAGCCCTTCAATGACTGCTTGTCTGCAGAATAAAGAACAATCTAGCATAAATTCCCTCACGGTCTAGCCACAACTCTGGAGTTGTCTACATCACCATTTATGCATACGCCAGTCCCTCCTTCATCTCTCTCATTCCTTTGACACCTGGCCAATTCCTTGTCTCAACAGTTTTTTTTTTTTTTTGTAAGTTTAATTTCCATCTCTTCCCTGCTCCCTCTGTGCCTCATATATACATTTTACCACACCATCTTGTGAATGTGTGTTTGCAAGCCTGTCTTCTCTATTGGACTATGAATTCCTCTAATGTGGTTTTCATGACTTCCCCATCTTTCTGTTTTGCTTTTACCAAACGGTGACATTTTATAACAGCATTTAAAAATTCACCCTCACTGAAGGATTTTAAAAAGCAGCCCGTTTCTCTTAGAATGCTCTTTGCTAGCAGTTATTGGTGTTCCCAAACTGTAACCTATCCTTGGCTCATATCCCTCACAGATAAGTACAGTTCAAACCTGGAGTGGGGCTTGGGAAGGGGGTGAGAAAAATCGATCTACTGAGCATTTCATTTTTTAATTAAAAAAAAAAAAAGATGGAGCTACCGTTACCTGCGTATAATCCTGGAACCTGTGAAATAGAAGCAGGGAAATCAGGAGTTCAGGGTTATTTATAGATACAGGGGGTGGGTTGGAGTTAGAGGCCAGTCTGGGCTGCTTGAGATGCAGTTTCAAAAACAAATAATTGTTAATATAATTTCTTAATAGGCTACCACAAAATGCCTAACCGTTTTCATCCAGTATTGTTCATCACATAGAAACTCCTCAACAGGCCATGAACCAAAGAAGGAATGATCAGAGAGTGGAGTTCAGACCTGGAGAGAACCTGTTATATTCTCACAGAACCTGGGAATGTTTGGTCACCAGGTGTGCTTATAAAGACTCTTGTTTTACTTCCTCTATATTTACAAATGCAAAAGAATTTAATTGTTCAGAAATGTCTTAGGACGTCTCTTTGGGAACTCCCTAAAGAAGCAACACATAAATCAGTCAATAAAGCCACTGACTATCATTTTCCAGCCAATTCTTAGTTCTTGTTGTGCTCAGAATAAACCTCCAATTTGTATACAAAGTGTGGATCCTTAATGATATTTGTCAAAATTACAAATGATGGATGCTTAAATGATGACTGTTTTCCACAACTACAGCAATACAAAAGCAAGTAACATGCAGATAGAGATGTAGCTATCTATCTATCTGGTAGTACGTCAGATTAGCAAACTTGGAAGACTCTGGGTTAGAACACCATCAAAGACAGATAACAAAAAGACAGACAGATAGACAGACAGATGATAGACACTTATAATACTTATAAAAGGTATTCTATATACATTTGTACAGGCACATTACAATCAAACCACATCAGCTTGTAAATGGAATATTCAAATAACTCAATGCACACATACATGTGTGATATATGCTAATGAATTATGCTCACATACATTATGTGCTTATGTGGAAAATGTTTTATTAAGCCCATGTTTATACATTTGTCATTTGGCTTAATTCATATTTAAGTAAAATTGCAATTCTTTTAGTTTTTACACTGGCAATAATGAGATTCATGAAATATCATCCCTGCCCTCAAAGAGAGCACAGTTAGAGAAGAAAATTACTGCAAAATCACTGCCACACGGTGAGAGAACTAAAATAGTTGAGGTATACATTTTATTCAATGGTAGCACCCAGAAAGACAAGGTTGCCCTCAGGTGGAAGGCTTTACACAGGTGGAGGCACCTAATCAAAGTTTGGATGAGCAAACGGGATTTTCATCAGGCTTGATGAGATGGGCAATCCAGGTAGAGAAAAGCAATGTGTGCAAAGGCACTGAGGCACGAAACAAGGAAGTGTCTTGGGGAAATTGCCAGCAGTTAGATATTGCTAGAACACAGCATCAAGATGAGCAGCATGGAACTATTTCACTGGAGAAGGCTACGGATCCCTGTGTAACTGAAAATGTGCATCTTTGTTTGAAGATGATTATATATGTCTACACCATTTCCATAATACATCAATCAGCCTGTAGCTGGAGCAATGGTGACACACATATTTATTATATGATTTTGGTTTTGCTTGAATTTATCACCAAACAATTTCCCCAGTCTCTGCTCATATTTGTATATTTCCCTTCTGCTCTCTCACCTTTTGCTCAGTTCCCTCTGTAATGCAGTTATTCACATCCCTTCTCCCTCGCAGTGTCTCCTCCTACATCAATCTGAGTCCATCGACAGCCTCATAGGTCATCCTCTTGTCTAATGTCAGGCAACTCCAGTTCTCTGACATTAAGAACTGAGCCCACATGACCTTCAGAGCCAAACCCTGGGCAGCTTTTCTGGCTAAGTACGAAGTTAAGAATGTAGACTTTGAGGACAGGATGTGTCATTCCTTATCATTGTGCAAGCGGGCTTCTTCCGGTCCCAGTGTCCTCACCTGTAATAGAGAGGTAATGGATGCTGCACAGAAGACAGAGGAACATTAAAATGTGTGATAAATGTAAAGAATTGAGCTGAAAGTCTGACCCTTAATAGTTATTGCTAATTATGAATTCGAAGTGCCTAGTGATTGTCATGTTTAAGTCATACACATAAGCCAGGGCGATTTAATTTGGTTGATATTTACCTTGACTGTATCTGCTTGCCTGGAAAACTGTGGGAGGCAGTGCTGCCGAGTTACACAACTCCAATTAGAACGATGCCCCCTGGGGTTGTGCAATATGGCTACCCCAAGAAGGCGAAGGCGAGGAGGCTTTTCTCTGCAGTTAGCTTCTTTCTATAGTCTGAATATTTTAACTTCATCAATAAATTACTTTAATGTCTCAAAGTGCCAATAGGGTCTGTGGGCAGGGACGTGTGGGGATTTTGTAATTTGCTCCATCTCTAATTTGTACTGTTAGTTATTTAAAAATAAAACAAAACCAGTAATGATATGGAAAAGCCAAGCCAAGGTGGATCAGGTCGGATTTTAGGAGAAGGTTGGTCAGAATCACTAGTTGGCAGAGAGGAGGTGAACACGGAGTCACATATCAAGCGGGCCTGGCTTGGATCTGCTAATTACAATTGTAATCGTGTTACAACATGTTTTGCACTGGTAAGGAGCTAATAAATTTAACTACATTAGGTAGCTTCTGGTGCCCACATGAGATGCTGTGTATATAAAGCACTCAGCATGAAGCCTAGCAAATGATGACTTCTCAGTTCGTGGGACCTGCGACCGTGTTTTAATCACATGCCAGTGGCTTTTCTAGCTGCCAGCTCAAACCTGGTTAGGATGAAGATACTAGTTAAAGCTGATAGTTAAGTTGGGACTGCCATTAGGACTGGTGGTTAGAATCCTTAATAGATTAGGGTTAGGATTAAAATTAGAATTCAATTAAGGTTAGAATTAAAATTCGTACTGAGGTTATTATTAAGGATGCTGTTAATTAAAACTGGATAATAGAAGCAAGGGGTGGCATTGCCAAGTACTGGTTTAGTTGGGTGGAAAATTGAAGAGGAAAGCAGTGTGGCAACCTGCATAGAGTCTACTAAGTCACAGGGAGGAGGAGGGTCAGAGTGTGAGGAGGGGGCTGAGTGGGGGGCTGAGTCCCATCTTCTCTTCTCCTGGGTCTTCCCTATAGTGCTGCTGACCTCTACCAGATGAATCCATAAAACTCACCCTCTACAAACTGAGTTCCTTCTCTCTCCCCTTTGAGCAGAAGCTGCGTGGGGAAAGAATGCCCAGGGCCCACACAGCTGTGTCTAGCCCAGCATCAGTGCCAGTATCACATTCCACACCCCCAGATACCCAGGCTGTTGCTGAGTGGACAGGGCATGCGGGAGGCCAAGCTCTCCCTCCCTCCCTTCACTCCCCTTCTTGGCTCCCCACAAATCTCACCGTTAGCTGCCATCTCTGTAATCCCACCAACAGCCCACCTCAGACCTTGTGCAAGTCTCTGGGAAACGCAAATTGTATGTCACGGCATTTTCTAGTGCAGAGTAACCATAGAGATCACAATCCAACACAGATACTTACATTCTACCTATTTTTATGATGAGATAATCCTTGCAGGTCACTCTTTCTTTGTGAATCTCCCTTTCCTAAGCAAATGGCAGGCTTGTAAAATGCAGGGGTGGGGGAGAAGGGGGTTGGTCAGTGCAGCTAGGGTAGCAGTAGAAGAATTATAGAGAATGGGATCTTCCAAACAGAATGTACACCACGTGGGAGAAATTACCATTCTGGGGTAAACAGAAGAGAACACTTCAAATTAGACATTGCTCTCAATTACTGGATCTGATGCTCCTCAGTCCCCCTAACTCCAAAGGGTGCTCCCTCTCTGTGCCTCATCCAGTCCTGCTAGTATTTACACTCTAGCTGCTGAACACAGGAAGCCACTTGGCTTCTGAGTTCCATTTTCCTCATCTCTTCAACAAAGACCCCATCTAAGAGGATGATTTTGAAGGTCCTTTGCAACTCTAATGTGTTTTGATTCCATAATCCTAAAAGCCAACGGCAACTTCATATTACCAAGAACTAAAACACTGCCAAAACTCACGCTGATGATGCAGGGAAGGAAAGAGGAGGCAGTGGGAAAAGAGCAGTCCAGAGTCTCATTTGCTAGCCTTAATACACTCTCTCCACAGCAGCTCCACTTCCCCCTCCCACCCTGGGTACCCATCCATCCCTTGCAGTTACAGTAGAGGGTGGGACAGATCAGCAGTCATCAGAGAATTAAGGACAGGCAGAAGTGGATCTGCTGTGATGCAGCAGATGGAAGGAAAAGATGGTTAATTAGAGGACTTTGGGACTTAATCCCACATACAGCCTACCCCCACCTAATTCACCTCCATACTTCCCCTACCCTGTTCTACCTAAATCCCACTTACATGACAGCTTAGGCTAAGGTTTCTTCTAGTTCAAATATAATACTCTTTATCCATCAAGAGCCTTTAACTAGAAAAGCCTGATGTTTCTCACCATGGTTAATACGTTTGCTTTGCTTTGTAGTTGGGTTTTGTGTTCTTTTACCATGCCTCTTCTTTCTCATACAGTAACTAACCTCATACCAATCTGGTCCCACCTGAAGTGTTCAAAAAGTCATATCTTCCTGCAATCTCCACCTTCCAGGTCTGGTCTCCTCCCTGTCTTACATCCACATCTTTACATTCCTGCAACATACAGCATTCCATCTCCACTGCTTGAGTTTCAAGACAGTAGTGATCTCAGAGAGGTAACATGATTTGGTGTCACTGAGACAGATCAAATCGGACCTTGTTCAATATTGTCTAGAAAAAAATAATAACCACCCAGACAGTCCGGACAGGTACAAGAGGCAAGCAGATTTCTTCTAGAGAAACTTTAAACTCCAGAAACAGTGAGTGAAAAATATCAGAGCAGACCCAGACGATCCTGCAGGGGTGCCCTGAGTACTCTCCCAGCCCCAGATAACTGCCTGTCCCTTAAACAAGGCTTTGTTGGTTACAAAATATGTTCTGCAGGCTGTCCTCAGGTTCTTAGATGACAGACACAATAGCTATGTCATCATAAAGAGTTAAGAAAACTTAATATAAGGAAAGAAAGATCACCCAAACATTAAAGACTAGCACAGAAAGGCAGAGCAGAAAATGGACTGGAGATGTTAGTGGAGTCACCCACATCCCACTTATAGAATAAAGCACTAGATACTTTCCTCTACCATTCGCAATGCTGGGTCTTCTACTTGTAAGTGAATATAAAACCTGGATTAGATCTGCTAACTTCCTTTGGGTTAGATCAGGTATTTTCTAAGAATTCTTAACAGAGCTAAAATTCCCTGATTTCTACAATTCAACAATTTAGAAATGCATTCTCCAAAGCTAAATTTCAACTAAAACGAGCCCAGAAAGATCCTCTTTTAAACACACCAAAACTCTTTCAGAGATAACCTAGATAGAAGAACAGCAAACACTAGGGACTTGGGACTTTTTGAGTGTGAGCAAGTGCAAACACAATCTTTCTCATCCATCTTCTCTATAGCCTCAGGGAACAAGAGCTGCATTACTCACTGTTTCTTGGTTTGTAAGAAGGTCTTTGGGTCTGGCTTTCACCCTGGGCTCTTACTAGCTAAAAGTTGAGAGCCCCTGAAAGACTGAGCAGAAAAGACACTGAGGGGCTATTTTGGGGAAAGAGGGTCTAAGAGCACGGAGGAGGAAAATACCAAGTAACTTTACTTGATACTTCCCTGTTTAGTGTCTGGAGTAATGCATTTAAAGAAGGCTTGAAGGAGATTGGGTCCGGTGGCCTCCCGGGGTCGGCTTTGCAAAGGATATTGCCTGGAGCCACAAATTGTTGCTGGACAGTTAAGTAGAGGGTCTTGAGAAAGAGGAACTAAGGAGGTTTGCGCTTAGGACAATGCCTTGAGTAATTAGGTACCCTGGGGAGGCATCCTTGGTCACACAGCGGATAGGGGTGTCCTAGCTTTGGGGATCCCGGTTGCCTAAGGAGAAGGCGGGGCCAGAGGAGCTCAGGCTAGTGGGCACGCCCTTGCCCAGGCCTGCAGTGGACTCTGTCGCCAGCTGGCCCACCGCCCTGTCCACCTCCCCTCTCTCCACCCCAAGCCTAAGAGAGGTGCGCATGGGGTCCCACTTCTGAGTCAGCTGCCTCCCTTTGCTCCACACCCGAGTGGTGCTGGAGGAGCTCCCGGGGGAGAAGATGGAAGGCACCACAAAAGCGCGGAGGGGGTGTGGGAGGCGGGGGGGAGTAGGGAATGCGGCATCCAGGCCCCCCCGCCACCAGCCCAGCCCCCCGTCACCCCCCCTCCACCTCCAACCGAATGGTTTGCTCCGAGCGCCCTATTTAATCCCGGCGACTGCAGCAGCGCCGGCTCCCTCCCGGTACCCGCCTCGGCCCCGGGCTTGGAAGCCGCTCCGGGGGCGCCCCTTTGGACAGCGACGCCGGCTACCCAGAACCTCTGGCCCCAGTCCTCGGAGATCTAGGCTCGCCAGCGCCCAGCCAGGGAGGTGGCCAGGAAGCGCGATGGGGGCCCCTTCCGCCCTGCCCCTGCTCCTGCTCCTCGCCTGCTCCTGGGCGCCCGGCGGGGCCAATCTTTCCCAGGACGGTGAGTGAGGGAGGGGGCGGCGCCAGGGGAGGTGGCCAGTGCCCCGAGAAGGGGGTTCAGATTGGGAGCCGGGAGCAGGGAGCCTGTTGGCTTTGTTTGGAAGCGAGGGTTCAAGTCGCCAGCCTCTTGGAATACCCTTGTGTCTGTCTCTGAGCATCGCTGTCTCTGAGGACCGTGGGGTGTGCCGGCGTGTGCACCCTCCTGTGTACACGGCCGACTGTGTATGTCTGCGTGTGCAGCAGGGATCTGGATCTCGGGGGTTGCTGTCTATTTTGAGCAACCCGGGTCTGGATATGTTGATGTCCGTGTGTGTCTGGGTGTGCGCGTCTATGTTGGTGTCTGGTGCTGCGTTTCTGTGTCAGAGTCTGTGTGTATGTCTGTGTCAGTGTGTGTTGGGGGCGGAGTGAGATTTGTCGCTGTTTCAGTCAGGGCGTGTGTTGGGTGTTTGTGTATGTGTGTCTGTAGGGCTTGGGTGGCCAGAACGATCCCCAAAACTGCTGTATGCAAACATTTCTGCTCCCCCGCGCGTCCCCCTCCCGCCGTGGAGCTCTGAGTGGGCAGGGAAGGGGGCCTGGGTGAGGCTGTCGAGGGGGGCGTGGGCAAAGGAGAAGGGGCTTCTCCTTGAAGCAAAACAACAACACAGGGTGGAGGGGGCCCCAGTTTGGCTCTAGTCCTAGTGGTGGTAAAATCTGGGCAAGGAAACCTATACTTGGGTGCGGGGCGGCCAACGGAGAGAGCAAGATATTTGGGGAGAAAGATCTATGAGAAAACCAAAGCTTTCCTGGGATGAACATTAATTTCTCCAAATTTAGGGTGGGGCAGACTAGCCTCTTTGCCCCAGTCTGAAACTCAGCCCTTCTTGGGTTTGTAAAGGTAAAGAGGTGAAGGAAGGGAGTCGGGGGATGAAGAAAGGAGGCGGGGCCAGGAGAGAGGGGACTTGGGGAAGAGCCCCTCCCGCCCCAGGCCAGGCTATGTAGGTCAGCGCTGTGGGGGCACCTCAGCCTTCTTAGAGGCTGCTGTTGGTTAATGGGTGGCTTGAAGAACTGTGTAGAGAGGGGAAGAAGGGCGCCCCAGCTCAGAGCCTCAGGTTCCCGGAGGAGGGAGCACCAGCCGTGGAGGGACTAAAGGAATGCATCCTCCTCACTCCCGCCGCCTGTCAGAGGTGGGCTGGGTGGGGGAGGGGAAAGGGAACAAGACCTGTGCGGAGCAAGGGGAAGTGGGGAGAGTAGAGGGAGGGTGGTGGCTATGCCCGGCCAGATGCCAGCGGGGAGGGGGGGGAACAGAAAGAACCGCAGGGGAGGAGAAAGGGGAGGCGGTTCCTGGGCGATGGACCCAGTGGCCAGCAGGGATGGGCACAGGGCGGGGCGGGGTGGAGAGAGGAGGGGTTGGAACTGGGGAGGATGATGTAGAGAATTTCATCTGAGGAAAGCCGGCTGAGAGCCAGGGTGCTGGAGGAATAATAGCTCCACCTTGCCTGACCTCCTCCCCTTACCCTGTCTCTATCCTGGTAGCTTCCCCTGGTACGGAGACCCTGGGGATCCCCTCTCTACAGTTGGTTGGCTGACTCTTTCCACTCTCCCCATGCTCCCCAAAGGGAGTTCCTACTATCACCACAGAGGTGGCAATCCATTTTCTCGTACATGGAATCCCCTGTCCCCCAGAGGACTGATCTGATGACCCTACTCACAGGGAAGATAAGCAGTCCTGGGGGACAGTGGGCTCAGTGCAAGGCAAAGACTGGATACTGGGTGCTTGTGCCTCAGCAATGACACTCCTATAAGGCCTTGACTTTCAGTGCAGCTCCTGACTTCCCCATACTCACAGCTGAACCAAAGAAAGCTAGTGCCCAGTCTACAATCTTTTGGCAATGGGAGCTACGAGCATGCTAACCTCAGACCTGAAAAGAGAAAAAGATTATGTCAATAAGCTGCAGGGTCTTTACCTCCAGGCAGAGCCTAGAATAAACCTGTTCAGGGACCACAGCTTCCTATGCCCAATGCATGACTCTTGGTCTTAAACTTGGGATCCCAACCATTATTTGATCTTAAAGTCCAAAGAGTGAGAACATTTTTATCTCAGCTTAGAAAAACAGTTGGAGCAGAAGCTTACAGGAAGGAACAGAAAGCGGTAACTTTAGAGTGAAGAACGGAAGAGAATGGGCCAGGAAGAGGGGATGAGAGTTAGTTAGGACAGCCCTTTCAAAGAAAGTCCAATCAAGCTTCCCATACATCTGTGTAGAGTAGAGAACTCCAGGGTGCACTGATGTATGAGATATGACCGTCAGATACCCTCTATTAATTGACTTTGTACCTTGATTTCTGAGTTAAGAAGGGGAGCGCCAATGGTGGAAAAATGAATATACTCATGGATGCCAATCTGGAAGGCCATTCTGACCAGCATCAATCAGGTGCTTCTAGCACACCTGAGTTCACCTGGGGCTCCCAAGCAGGGTGCTAGCTGATACATAACTCATCCTGCATTGTTTGACCCAAACTAGGATAGATGTGGCATGAAGACTTAAGGACAAAATAACCCAGCAAGCTGATGCTTAGATGGTCAAGAGTGCTGTGGTTGGGAGGCTAACTCCATTGAGAAGAAGAAAAACAAACTTCTGTGTGCCTCCGAGGTGTAAAGCTCCCTTGGGAACAGCATCAATATGTCAAGCACATAAAGATGAGCAGGGATTGAGAAGCTGGAACATGACAGGACCAGCTAGTTCTATCTGAACCTGGCCATTAGTGTCGTGGTCACATGCTTAGGAACTCGCCACCTGCCTTCCCTTCTGGTTTTTCTCCACTAGTACTAGCAGAAGTTGGCAGCTCTCGTTTGAGAAACACAAGGCCTGTGAACTTAGTGCGCCCTGTGGTCATGTCTCTGGTGAGCAGCTTGACGTTCGGAACTGTGGCCAATCTTCTCAGGCTTCCTCATTCCCAGGTTATTTTCAGTACAGTGATTCCACCCAGCAGAAGGACAACCTTGCATTGCTTTACCCAGGTTATAGTGACTTCACCTTGTAGCTTAACTATCTTACACATGCATACCGTTTCCTTCCCAATGACCTTCTGTCCACTGCCATGCATTCTGCAGCCCCCTGGCCAGGTGCCCAGTGAGGAGATCATGCCCATGTGCTGAAGAAGGCCAGCATTCTCTGTAGTGCTGCCCACAGATCTGCTTGGCAGATCAACTGCATTGAGTTTCTTTTCCTTGTTATAACTGTAAGGGTTCTGTCTGGTTTTTTTTTTTTTTTTTTTTTTTTTTTTTTATTATTATCTCTGTTCGCTTCTTAGTTCCAGCTATCACTCTTGGGAAGGACATCCTCTCCTTTAAGATTTGCACTTCATCTGGCAGCCGGAAGTTGAGGCCACTAAAGAGACACTGGAATGACAGTGTCTAGTTAATTTAATGAGCATCCAGACTGTCTAATGGAGGATATCAAATGGCCTCAAAAATTATGGCCAAGAATTCTGTCCTAAGTTCTGCCTAGGTCTGGGTGGCACTGTTGATTTTCATATTTCCCCCCTAGAACCCTGATCTCTCACTCATTAAGGAAAACAAACCACAGAAAATTTGATGAAATTTTAAGGCCTGTAGTCTTTGCCCCGTTGCTGGTTGCTGGCTTCTCTGTATTCTTTAAGCTACACCTGGGGTTTGCTGTAGTCTAAAGTTCTCTGACCTCCACTGAGGGTCAGTAGACTACAGTTAGGCTTCCTCTCTGCCCTCTTCCAACCAAGGAAAGAAGAAAGACCCAGTCTTACTTCAGGAGTGACATGTTGGAGATATTCAGCATCCACTTGAGGAGTGTGACTCATGGTGCGGCAGCCATGAAATTCCACAGATGGCTGGCTTCTTTCTGGTGTTCCGGTCATTCTGAAATAGCAGACGGGACGTGGTGCCACTGCTCTGTGAATCCTTAGATTGGACTTAGGCAACTTTTTTTTGCTCTCACTCGCTGTACTTTCTGTATCTAATATGTGGAATGGTGTTTAAAGCTGCTTTTTCTCAAGTCATGTTCTGGGGGGGGGGGAATCTTCACAGTTGTCAGAGAAAGAAAACCCTTGGGGCTGTGCCTAGTCACATTCCCCACTGTTTCCTACTCCAGTGGAGCTGCCTACTGGCTCCACAATCCCTTTTCTGTCATCTGAGCCTCAGTAAGGGAGCGTCATCTAAGGATGGCAGGCTAGATCCCCGATTCTCCTTGAAGCAGTCAGCTTCTTGCTGAATGAATAATCCAGAATATTAGAAAAGTACAGTAATTATATTTTTATTTCTTTTCTCTGTAGTTCTCACGACTTAACCTGTAGACTCTTAAATGATAGATAATCTTTCTACCACTAATCTCTACCCCAGCCCAAGATCTTCTTTTCTTTTTAATGTCAGAGGCTAGTGCTTCCTGTTTAACTATTGGCTACAAACCAATATGCTGGAACATTTTGTTTCCTGTACGGGGTCGTGTCCTAGAGGTCCACCCGTAGGCTATGAGAATCAAAATCTCCACAGAATTGCTTGTAAGACAGAGAGATGGAAGGGGATGGAAGGGAGGGAAGGATGGAAGAGAGAGAAAGGTAGGAAAGAAGGGAAGAGGAAAAGAGAGAGAGAAGGAGAGAGGAGGAGGAGAGAGAGGGGAGGGAGAGGGAGGGGGAGAGGAAGAGGGAGAGGGAGCATCACAGTCACAGAAGAATCTGGCTAGCCACTAAGAAAAGATTCAGAACTCTAAGAATACAGTCAAATTAAGGATAAACACTCTATTATTATAAAATAGAGAAGAATATGTCTCCAGGCCAAAGACCCACCTTTACTGTCAAGATCAGAAATAGTGATGGTTCTTTATAAGGTCAGATGCAGCTGATGATAGAGCTCTTACAACTATGCAAGTAAAACCCCAATCCAGTAGTTGTATGCGACAAGGCAGTCCATCCATTCTGGCCCTGAAAAACCAGCCTCTCCAGAGTAGAACACATAAATCTGTTGAGAGGTTTTTTTTTCCCCCACACATAGTGGTTCATTAAAGCTACATATTCATCATCAAACCAGAAAGTATTAAAGACTTATTTATTAATTTACCAAAATGCCCTTAACTGTAAAAGCTAGCAACTAAATGTCCCCTGTAAAATAGAGGGTTTTAAGTTCTGGTGATACCACTCTTTTTGAAAGTCCCTGGTCCCATATCTGCTCTCCTTGTATCATCAAATGTTAACTACTTATAGAAAATTGGTGTCATCAGAACATCTGGGTATGCCATGTAACCTATCTGATGGTCATAACATTTTGGCTTCCTTATATCCTAGTGTTTCTAGGAGGGCAGAGGTTTCACAGGAACTGTATGCTATTTCCTTTATTGGACAATATTCCTAAGTATAATTTCAGGAAGCTACAGCAAATTAAAACTACTTTCATCACTGCTAACACTTAGATAATTTGGCTAATGATCACAAATGAAATCTGGTAGTGGTCCTCGAAATATTTTTGGGTGTATACAATAGTTTCAAACGAAATCCTTTAAAAAAAATGGATATAGGATAATGATCCCAACGAAAGTCCGCTGTTAAGTTCTGTGGGCACTAGAGCTTGCTACCTCCGCTTGTCCTCTTTCAAATAAAATACCTGTGCTTTGAGCTCTCCATGGTGCTGGCCCCTCATGGTGACACTCCAGGCGCTTCTTGTTGCTCTCCATGGTCCTGCTCTACCTTTTGCTTTATAATCTCTTCTCTCACAGGGCAGTCCTCAGAACTGGCTGAACTCCCCTCACACCTCCTGCCCTGTCAGAAACACATGTGGACCTGATCTTTTAAAAAAGGAGACCAAACCCTGATACAGGGACATTGTGAAGAATCCTCATGACCAGTCAACTGTAGGAAAGAGACAGAAAAGCAGTTCTCAGGTTATAGATAGTTAAGAAACCAGGGTCTAGAGTGTCCTTAGATGGCCTAAAAATAACTGAATGGTTTATGGTAACTGGAGTCATAGTTTAAACCAGATCTGCATATGTTGTGGTTTAGACTGAGATGGCACTGCTCATGTGTGATGTTGAGGGCAGAATGAGTCTTCCTCGGTCGCAAGCATACAGACCTTAATAGCACCCTGAATCTTATGCCAGCTCTACGTGTTCAGCTATAGTGCTTGATTTCCTTCTGCCTTCTACATCAGCAATGCAAACATGATATGTAATAAAATGTTTAAAAACTACGTAATAGAGGAGCCCACGATGAGAGGAATAAACACTAAATATCAGAACCCTGATTTATTTCTTCCACTTTTATGGAGAAAATGACCTTATGCAAGAATCTCCTGTCCTGGGTTAATGCCCATAGCCAAATCTCCATAGACGTATCTTTAAGGGGAACTCTGGTACACATCTGCCAATATTCTGATGACATCAAGTGCCACCCAGCCATGTGGCAACACCACATCAGATCAGGGCAAGCTCCCATTTCCCTGAACATAAAATGCCCCGTGTCAATTTCTACACATGTGTATGCTTATGTGTATGAATGACCTAGAGAGGAGTCTATCTGGGGAAGCAGGATGTCAGAATGAATTTCCAGGGTGCCTCCTTTCATTTCCTCACTTGAAGTAAGAAGAAGCTCCAGTTGTCAAGGGCAGCTGATGGAAGTGATTTATCTCTATGAGTGAGCCTTCTGGAAGATAGGATTGGGACATCTTGCATCCACTCATTTCCCTGAGCCCCCAACTCCAGGAAGAGTAGGACCTATTTCAAGAAGGATTCAAATGCAGAGATTCTAACTTTGTTCAATATGTCCTTCATCCCTCGGTGTGAAATCTCGCATCTGGGAAGGTATCCAGGAGCATAACAAAGCTATATAATTTTTTTAAGAGCCAAAGACTGCATTTGCTAAAGACTTATTTTTCCCTTCCCCAGCTAGACTTGTACTAATTATATATTGATTGCTAATTATAAGCACCTTTAGCTCATTTACTTCTAGTTCAGGGTCAAGAAGGTCAGGAGTATCACCTTGCCCTGGGGAAAAGAAAATGTGATGGAAGCCTGCGTCCTGGCTATTCATCTATAAGGAGGCCACAACCCATCTCTTCTTTGTTTCATAATTGTCTTAGACATTAGCAAAGTGGCGTGCTTGGAGAGCTCGTTCTTTAAATATCAGGTGATACTGAGATTAGACAGGACTCTGTCTCATGTGTCTATTTGTGTACCTTACCTTCTATGCCTTGGCCCTTTCCAGACTAAGCTTCACCCAGGTTAAAAAACAAAAACAAAAACCCTTAAGTATTGGGTTTTTTTTTTATGGACCTTATGATTTAACTATTTGATACCCTTTAGAAATTCATAATAAAAAAAAAAACAACTCTAATGAGTGCATCAGTAACAGGTAACATGGAATGTGTCATCATGCCCATCCTATAAAGAGCCTGAGGCCAAGTTCTTCCATTATAAAATGAAGGGCCAGTTTTACCATCTGCTCCTAAGCATTTGTCATTCTGCAAATGCAAAATTACAGTGGGACCCTGGTGCTTGCTAGTTCTCACACTTCCTAATAGTGAAAATTTCTCAAAGACATGGGTTATATTCCCCCTCCAACTTGCAGCCTGTAATCTCACACAAATATAAAACACACCATCACTAAGCCCCTGAGCCTTCCAGGTTTTCATTTATTCTCAAGTGCTGTTAATGCCAAGTCTTTTCTGGTTTCCAAGCCCTGGAGTCCAATGTCAGTGACAGATGGACTGAGCCTTAGCCCTGGGGAGGAGAGGATCCTGGCCCTTTCCTGGGGAGTTTGAGCAGAAGAAAGAGACTAAATTTTGCTTTGGGGGGAAGCTCTGAGGTTAAGCCATATGGTTTTCTGGAAGTAAGGAGTTCTGATTAATATGAGCATGTGAATGGGCTCTGTATCTGGGTCATAATAAAAGCTGTGTGTTTGTGTCAGAGAAAAATAAAAACAGGCATATGAATAATGATAATCATAGTGCCCTGAAGGACACATGCAGAAGGAGAGTAAAAGGATGACCACATCGGAAAATGCAAGCATCTTAGGGAGCAAAGCGGAGACAACCACACCAAAGCTCAGACAGTCAGTGGAGGTTTAAAAAGGAGCAGAAGAGGGACCTTCATGTCAAAACAACATTATTTATCATCTTGGAGACTGTGAGATTTGTAGACTTGGAAGAATGTGTCTGTCTCACAGAGGAGTTAAACTCCCCTATGAAGAGCATGAGCATGAAGTAAAGCAAGCATGTACAATGCCGCATTCTTAAAAATACAGATCTTTTTATAAGTGATAAGAATGAAGGAGAGAGAGAGAGAGAGAGAGAATAAATCCCAGTTAGGCTTAGGAGAATCAGGGAAACCTGAGTAGTGTGGGTGGGTGTGTAGAGCGGAACACATTTTTCTTCATGTAACACTCCTAACCATTGCCCTGAACCTGTCATTCACACCCTGCCTCTGATCATCCAGTGAAGGGAAACAGTAAAAACAAGTCAAGAATATTGGAGCCAGCAGAGATAAATGCCTTCCTGCATGCCTCATAAGAAATTAAGCTTTTCCAAAGCATTGTTATCAAAGCACATCAAGTCATCACTCTGAAAGATCTAAAATACCACTCAGACAGCAATGCATGGGACGGGACACTGTAAAGGGGGAATTTGCATGTGCGTGTGGACAGGTCAGGTACCCAGGTGTCAGGTAGTTATGGCAGGATGGGAGAAACAAGCTGGAAGCTCTGCTTGTGAGCTCTCGCCCTCCTCCTGTAAGGTGGTTTGTCTGTTTGCTTGTTGCTTTGTTTTTGTTTCTTTTTGTATGCCCTTCCCTGATTTTCTGAGTGTTCCAGCTCAGTCTCAATTTCCTATCTTCCTATAACCTTTCAATGCACTAAATGAATTCCATGTTCAATGCTGCTATGTTTCCTTTCCAAAATGTTTTCCCACAGTGTGGGGGAATGCAGATTTTCCCAGTTTATCATGTGCATGTGTGTTTGCGCATGTATCTCTCTCTCTCTCTCTCTCTCTCTCTCTCTCTCCTCTCTCTCTCTCTCTGTGTGTGTGTGTGTGTGTGTGTGTGTGTGTGTGTGTGTGTAAAAATACCAAATTTATGGGAAAGGTATAATACTTTCCTGCTCAAGTTAAGGGGGCACCCAAAACTTCACACAAAACCAGCCTTTTGGCTACAGAGCAGAATGCACAGCTCATATCAAACCTTCCATGATTTCTGAATAATGTGGTCACTGTGAGAAGACATGGGGAGACAGACCCTGCAAAAGGCTGTCACCATCCCAGGTACAATTCTCTACCTACACAGAGTCTGTTCCCCAGAAGCCGTTAGTGATTTGCTTTACCGCGCTGCCTTCTCTCTCCCTCACAGGCTGCTGGTGCACAATGCTAGGTGCTTGTGAAGGGCTAAGTTGAACGAGGAGCTGTTTAGGATCAGATGCCCCTCCTCTTTGCCTTGCAACTGCATTTGTCCTTGTTACAACTCAATATTGGCTACAGAGGGGCTTGTTTTGGTTGGGGGCCAGCCCAGGGCTCCCTCTCAGCGCTAATGCACCGAGAACACTGACTCAGTAGCAAATCAAAGCAACAGCTGTCCCCACCTCCTTCTCTGCCACCCACTTCCCAGTCTCTCTGCTCCTCAGAATCTTAACTAAGTCTGTGAGCATCCGCCACCCCCCCCCAGCCTACCGCAAGCCCACTTCTGCCTCCAGATTTTTTCCTTCTAGCTCAAGAATAGGACACACTCCTCTGCTTTTATCCCCCCATCTAGTCTAACCCCTTTCTCTTCCACTTCACACTCAAGTGCATGCTCCCATGACTATGAACAGTGCATGCTCCATCAGGTAGAACCAGGAGCACATTCTGATTCATATGTAAGAGCACATGCCGTGCATGCTACACAAACACATACACACACACACACACACACACACACACACACACCACAGATTTATTCTCATGGCCACTGCTTTTAGCTCCTAGGGACACAGCAATGGCCTCTGCCCTTCAAATTCCTCTTCTGGAGAAACTGAAGTCTATAGGTAAGACCTGGCATTTGTGACACCATGACATCTGACACAGCTGCAGAGATCCCTTGTTCATCTCGCCCCAACTTCTCCAACCTGTCTGTTAAACTCACTTCCCTTGAGGTTTGAGGTGCTTCCCATATGTGGGATTAAAAAGAGCATAGATATCACCAGACGGAAAAAGCATACTCAGTGGCAACTGACTCTCTGAGTTAGCTAGCCCACAAGACTATGATGCGGTGATAAGAATTATAACCATGGCACTGCTGACTACCTGTGGGACTTGTTCAAATTCTTATACATCTTGGCATTTCAGTTTCTCACAGTTACATGAAGCAACTGCACTTGGGCACATATGTATACTCACAGACACATACACAACAGTATGGGACTGACTGCTACTTAGGACCATGTCAGTTCTGAAAGTATATACTTGTGAGAGTCATGGAAAAGAAACTATTTGGGGCGAATTAATTTTAACAGAAAGAAGAGAAAAGTTATTACACTTTGGTGCCAGAGTCTGAACAAGCTTTCTTTTCATCCTAATAGTGAATGATCTTAGGAGTAACCAGCTTTGTCCATTAGGGGTCAGTAGAAAATACTGATAGAATATGGAATCTGACTGTAGGGCTGAAGAACACACACACACACACACACACACACACCTACCTTCATGACATAGTAAATCTTCACAGTTTTTTCCTGACATTTGCATATGAAAAATGTTTTTGAGTGACTGGAGTATTATTTACTTCTAATTTTAGTGAGAAAAGAGTATTACACCAAAATAAGGTTTTCATTTTAACTCCCTTCTCACACCACAATAGAGGAGCTAGCCAACTAGCCTAAAGGTGCTCCTCCTCATCTAGCCTGGAAAACCTTTTGTTTCCAACCTGCTGTGGAAGAAACCAAAAGATGTATGTGAAATGCACCATCATAAAACCTATTGGAATCCAGGCTTAGTCTCTCCTAACCTGACTCTCAGGCACTTTTAATAGTGTGAAGATGGCACACTCCTCAACTCCTGAGTCTCTGGCCCAGGTCTTGTATCAAACTAAAGGGTTAATTACCATAATAGAAGTTTTTTGGGGGGAGGAGTGGAAATCTACCCTTCCCCCATCTGTTTCCACTTACATCTATGTGCCTCTTAGGAGAGTAAAATCAAGCCAGGAGAGAGTAATGACTTTGGGCCCAAGAGGCTTCATGACAAACAAGGCTCCAGGAGGGAAAAACTAGACAGCAACAGAAATAATATAGGGAGGAACAAGAAGAAGTAAAACCTCCTCTCAGCAACTCACTGACAGAGAGTGGCAGGGGAACAGGGAGACTTGAGATCAGAAAGCAACAGCCAAGGCATGACTGATCCAGGGTTCTGAAGTGTTCCTGAGTGGGGGAAAGGAGGGTGGGTATCCACAAGGACTTCATGATCTCACTGTGGACAGAGTCCTATCCCAATGGAAAAAGAAGGAAGCACACCTGAAAATGCAGAGAGGCCCAGAATCAGAATTAACTCCCCTCTTAAGGCCCAGCCTCCCTCTGACTATTTCTTAAGGTCACAGGTATTACCAAACAGGGATCCAAGAAAAGAAAAGAAAAAGGCAACATGAGACATGAATGTAGCACGAGACCAGAATACATCAGTCGCTGTCAAAGGATGTCAACAGGGAGGATTTCCTAAATGGGGCCCATTTGTGGCTGCCAAAGACCAGCTGTAGGAAGTTGAGCGTAAAGAGAGTCCTTGGTGATCTGAGTGTTTTTGCTCTGAAGTCAAAGTGACTCCTCCAAATCTTGGAGTTATCTTCTAAATCAGGATTCGGATGGAACTGGTCCAGTTTCCTCCAAATGCACATTCAAACATTTACTCTTAAAGAAAAATGTGGCTCTGAGAATAGGAAAACCTCCAGGGGCCAAATTCCAATTCTAATTTTGCTACGGCCATTCTCCACTGCCTGTGACCCACATGTACACAGCAGTTCGCTAAGGAGCTGAAGCTGGGTGAGACTGTCAGGTCTGGGAGCCCAGCAGTGAGACTCCTAAGGGTGGATACTCCATTCTAAAAGAGATTCGGTATTCTAGGCCACAGCCCCCAGTATGTTTTTCGCTTGGAGATAACACTTCTCCACCCACCTGTCATGGTAGTCGTGAGGAATAACAAGTAGGCTGGGCTGAACATTATTTTTAACTCTGGAGTTAGAGAAATGCTGAGTCATCACCAGCAACAGCAGCAACAGCAGCAGCAGCAGCATCACCATCATTACCATCAACATCAGCAGCAGCAGCATCACCATACCATGGTGACCATCACTGTCACCATCACCATCATAGTAATCACCCTCATCATTACCATCAACATCATGACCATCACCACCACCATCACCATCACCATCACCACCACCATCACCATCACCATCACCATCACCACCACCATCACCACCTCCACCACCATCACCATCACCATCACCACCACCACCACTATCACCATCACCATCACCACCTCCACCACCATCACCATCACCATCACCACCACCATCACCATCACCATCACCACCTCCACCACCATCACCATCACCATCACCATCACCACCACCATCACCATCACCACCACCATCACCATCACCACCACCATCAGCACCACCATCACCATCACCACCACCATCACCATCACCATCACCACCACCATCACCATCACCACCTCCACCACCATCACCATCACCATCACCACCACCATCATAATCATCTCCTACTCAGAGAGCTGTCTTTCTCTATTGTCAGGGAAGTGGGGCTCTGGACACAAGCATTCATGAGTCCGGCTGACATCATGCAGACCAGAGCTGGTTCCTTTGTCCCACCATCCCAAATGTGCACCCATGGCACTGTTAATAGCTCCACCCATTCATTCTGGATCCTCAGAGCAAACAAGACAGGGAGGATACATAAACCAAGCAGTCAAGGGTGACAGTAGTATACTCTCATAGCTTTCCCTACCAGTCACTTAAACTGCAGACATAATACATTTTTATTCATTTGAGTAACTCACTTATTTATTCAATAAATATTTATTGAGCCCTTACTATGTGTGAGGTCTTGTGTTTGCAGTGAAAAACTGAGTCATTGGTGCCAATGCATGCTTTGTAGAGGCACATTATTAAGTCTGAAATCCTTGCCTGTGCTACTCCCAATAAGAACAATCAATCAGAAGGAAACAAGTATAGGGGAAAGAATTATTTTGTCCTTTAAAATGCTAAGAACTCTAAGGATATCAGAACCCACAGGTAAATAAAACCAAGAATTCAGAAACACCCGGAAGAATGACTAACAAGACAACCTTTTCGCTTTTAGCCTAGATGCTAGAATGTGGTGAAAACATAAAGGAGTTTTGTCAAAAGTTTTAGATAAACACATATGTTGTTTGGTTAAGCAAAGAGTACCAAGTTATAGAAAAGTAAGGACAGACAAAATATATCCCAAAGTATGGAGTGAAGACAAATTATAAAGTCCAGTTAAAACCATAATTCACTGAACGCCAATCACAGCAACACTACGACCATCACCACAAGCCCCCACTCTAGCCTGCTACTCTGTGATTTTCATTGTGCAGGTAAGAGCTTTGAACATTGTTTAGGTAAACTGTCCCTGGCCAAGAATGTAAGAGAGGCTTCCCTCTCCCATTCCTAAAATACCATCAAACACACACACACACACACACACACACACACACACACACACACGCACACACACACACACAAATGCATGTTTTCACCTCCTGGGGCAGGCAGTACCTTGAGAAAAAGCAGAAAGCTTGGACTTCATGGCCAGAGAGACCTATAGTTAGTGCTTGTTCCCTAGTGAGCTTGTCTGGAGTTATGCCCATGGACCTCTTAACCTGAATCTTGAGGTTAACACTAGGGAGCTTTATAATATCAAACCCTGCCTTGTAGATCTCTAGAGTCACCATGCCCAGGTCTTCCATGCTTTTCTAAGCCTACTTCTTGTGCCTTTGGATTTGCTGTTTTCTTGGCACTAACAGATTCTGAGCTCCAGTAGCACAACAGAAGACACTCAGCATCTGATTCACTTAATCAATAAATATTTATTAAGCACCTTCTATGTGCAATATGCTGTATTAGGGATAGTATTGATACTAAGATGAATCAGATATCAACTGTTTTTGTAGGATCTTTATGGTTTAGGAAGAAACCTAATTGTCATGCAGGGATGAAGGTGCCACATCATGTTAAGGAAGGCAGAGAATGCAGTGCAACTCAGAGAGATGGAGACAGTTCCCAAGATGGTGGTCTGGAAAGAAGGGCTACATAAAGCAGGCTTAAAACCTGGAGCTAAGAGCCATAGAGATGGGTAAACAGCATTAGAATCAAGTCATTATAGAAAGTGGAATGGACTCAGGATGGTGAATACTTTAAATGGAATTCTAAATAGCTGGTGTGTCTAGAATGTATGATCAGTAAATGGGATAAAGTTGACAGGTGGGTTGACATTGAACCATACATGACCTTGAGGACCAGGCTAGCCAATCTGGCTGTGTTCTGCAGAAAAATGTAAAGTCCAGTGGGGTAATGGCCCAGTAAAGTTCTTGCTATGAACCTAAATTTCGATTCCCGGCACTCCTCTAAGAAGCCCAGCATAGTGGCATGCATCTGAACACCCAGCGCCATGACTGGAGAGGCAGGTAGATACCTTTCAAGAAAAAGTAGGTAAAGAGCAGATAAGATGACCAAGGAGCTCTCTTACTTGCCAAGACTGACAATTTGAGTTCAATGCATAGGACTGCTATGGTGAAAGAAGGTAACTGACTCCTATAGGTTTTCTTATAACTTCGGCACAGACAATATAACACATACCATATATATATATATATATATATGGTATATCATACCATTTATGTGTGTATACATATGCACACATGCACATGCATGCACACACACACACATACATACACAAGTACATTTAATTTTAAAAACCAATTAAAATATAAGCAGGAGAATGAGGGAGGAAAACACACCATGTTAGCTTCTGACATCTACATGTACACTTGCATGTCCATGTAGGCAGCATATACTCATGAACACATAAACCTACATACAACATACAATACACACACATACACACACACACACAGAGAGAGAGAGAGAGAGAGAGAGAGAGAGAGAGAGAGAATAAAATAGAAAGTCACAAAAGGTTTGTAAGCAGATAACCGTATGACTAGTAAGACTGACATTTCCCAGCTTACATTGCCAGTAAAACTGGAGCTTTCTTTCCTTCATGATTCTCCCCATATACAGAGCCAGCAGCTCCTCCCAAAGTCCCTGAGTAAAATCCTTACTAACTCCACTTCAAAGTCCATATGTCCCTTTTAGAATACGCCTCAGCTTCTTCCCTTTCCTGTCCAAACATTTTGAGGGAAATCATGATGATGTCATAAATGACTGGCACAATTTTAATCCAAAGATAGTTCAAGCTTTTCGTAAAGCGGCTTATAATTTGTGCTACTTATCCATGATCCTGAAGATAGCATTACAATCACTTACCTGCTCCCACAGGAATGGCCATTCAGAACTGATCACTAGCAGCCTACCATTTTGTAAAAATGGGTAACTTTCAGGCATATTAACAGAGTTCCCATGAGTAGATCACAAGTACATTTTAGAATCCGCAGATACATCACATATACTCCACAGAAGGGGGAGTGATGTCCCAGCCACATCCTAAATAGTGAATTCCAATAGTACGTAGTGAATAGGCAATCCAAAGTGAAT
Organism: Apodemus sylvaticus; assembly: GCF_947179515.1. Lineage (NCBI taxonomy): Eukaryota > Metazoa > Chordata > Mammalia > Rodentia > Muridae > Apodemus > Apodemus sylvaticus. Next base: position 80,922,438 of record NC_067483.1, on the reverse strand, counting down.
TCTCTGCAAATGTACAGAGGCGATCAAGTGAGCACATGCCAAACATGTCATTTATGGAAGGTGATTTGTTGCCTTCTGGCTCTGAACAGTTCAGCCGAGTTTAAATGATGTACATCACCATTTTACTTATTTATCTTATGCAGGGGGGATAAACCTAATGATCAGGTCAGAGCAAGAAAAGAAGGCACGTAGGAAAATGCAGGCAAAAGGACAGACGAGAGAGTGGAGACCAGAAACAGGGTCTGCCTGAGGAGCAGTAGGTACAGCCTGGTGTGGAGGTGGCAAAAATGCCAGGCTAGTTACGTGCACCAAGAGCTCACGAGGATGGCAGTGTTAAGGAAATGCAGATTTAAACAATATCATATCTGCTCTTAACCAGTTCAGAGTTAACCAGCTCTTAACACAACAGTGCAGTATGTAGAAATGCTCTATAACACAGGGGCTGTTGAAAGCTGAGAAGGCCCCAAAGGGCAGGAAGGGTTCTTCAGAAGTGTGCTATTTGGGTTCCTTCGGATGAATGGAGGTTGTTAAAGTTGACTTTGGATGTCGGCTTTAAAAGGAATTATACCTGGCTGCCTACCCTATCCAGTGCAACTGTTTTGAGATAAAATGACATCGTGGGTAAAAATCCACTCTGCAAACTGAAAGTCCCACGCTGAAGTATGACAAGGCTATTTCATTGGCCGGCTTGAATAAAAGTCTGTGTAGCCGTTCTTAGACTATCTGCTGGGTTTCTGTGCTTTATGAGGACGCATAGACCCCCTTACCTGGCTTCTCCCTGCCCCTCCAGCATCCCGTGCTCCTGTTTCCTGCTTGATATTGACAGAGCACACTCCAAAACATAACCTGGAAAATAATATGAAACCCCCATTAATGTCCACATACCCTCATCCTTGGTGTCCACACAAAGCATCCCCAGCATGAAGACTCTGCACCTCCTGACTGCCTCTCTGCTGGAACTGAGAGCCCCTCCCTTTTTCTTTCTCTCATCCTTGTCTCTCTTCTCTGTCTTCAATTGCTTTTGCCCCACTCCCCAACTCCTTTTTACCTATCAGAGTTGTACCTTGTCTCTCAACTTTGATCAGAGCAAAGCAAATTCACAAATCTGGGAGACCCAGGTCAGAAGCAGCGCAGGGTTGGGGAGGGGGGTGTTGTTTACACTGCTGCCAGCCCGCCCACAAAGCTCTCCTAGTGCTCTATCTGATGTGAGCACTTTCTCGCTCGCTCGCCCCTTTCCCTTCCCCCTCTTTTCCTCCCTACGTGTCACCCTCTTTCAAAGCTACCTTTTCTTCTCTATTCTCTCTCACCAACTTGCTTTCCCTTTTCTTCTTTACCCTTCTCTTCTTAGTCTCGTCCCCTTTCTTCCTTTTTAAGTTTTGACCCACCCACCTACCTGCCCTCTCTCAGCCCCACCTCCACCTTTTATCACTCTGCCCCCACCCCTACCCCAGACCCCCACCACACACACTTACTGTTGTGCATGCTGGGACCACTGACAAACTTCTCAGAGTACTGCTGTCCCAGGAAACGAAGCAATTCGAATCTCCGCTCAGCAGCTGATGACCTCACTGAAATTTTGCGATGTGATTGGCTACTCTAGGACTCTGTGGCGGGAGATCTTGAGAAGGTGCTTAGCTGGGTTCTTTGTCCCTCTGCTCGGTTTGGGTTAGGGCTGTGAACCCCAGACACTGCTGTATTTCACATTAGAGTATAAAAACTGATCTAGTTCTAAGAGAAGTGGTGACCATAACCTGGGTGACAAGGCTTGGTGACATCCAAGGAAGGCACAGACTCAGCAGGGAGACAGAAGCCTGGGAGTCTAGAATGAAAACTAAAGAGGATCTGAGCTTTCATAGATGCTTACACTCCACTCCGGGAAGCTGTAGTGTGACTTGACTTCCAGCCCCAGACGTGATCTTTCTTCAGTAAGGAGGGTCGCACCTTGGAACCAAGAGCATTGGATTTGAAATCATGTATTTCATTTCTAATCTCTACTTAATCTGTATGGCTTTGGGCAAGTCATTTCATTCTGCTTCCACATGGCAAAACAGAAGTGATGACATCACCACTTTTTATAGGTTTAGTGAAAGAATTAAATGTGAAAATACATTCTAATGTTTAAACCTGCTTTTGTGTTAATAGATAATATGGTATAATGAAAAGAATACTGGATAAGGAGTTTAAAATGTGTTTTTGTTTTTAGTTTAGTTTAGTTTTGTTTTGTTTTTTGGTTTTCCATTTTTCAGTAGCAAACCCCCTCAAAATCTTTTGCGGAATTCTTTGTCCTTATCTGTGAGGAGGGACAACTGGACTGAGTGGTCTCCAAGATCTCTTTTGGCTCTAACACGACATGATTGACAGATAAAGCGTAGCATCCTCCTTAAATGGCCTATCAGAGACGTTGTTTCCTTTCTCAGAACTCTTGCTAATGTCTCACTTTCCCTTAGGTTTGCTGATGATGCTCCTTCCCCCAGGGGCCTCCCCCCTCCACACCCCCACCATCACAGTGTAGACACGAACTCTAGCAGTTTGCACAGGGCTCATCCTTGATGGAGATTCTCTCCCCAGGCTACTGGCAGGAGCAGGATTTGGAGCTGGGAACTCCGGCTCCACTGGAGGAGGCCCTCAGCTCCACAGTCTGGAGCAGCCCTGACCTGCTGGCCAGTCAAGGTGAGAAACCAGGCCCTTCATCTCAACATTCTACAGATGTCTCTCTCATTCTCACGCCATCTCCCACTCATGGTGCCCCACCCCATGTTCTCTCTCCACTCATCACCACACAGCTTTCTCCTTCCCATTTGACGTCTAGATCTTAGCTCTGCACCACCACCACTTTCCCATGCACCAACTCTCTCCCTCACTCTGCTACAGAGAACTCTGTAACCCTACACCTCTTTCCAAAAATAAAATGCCTCCAGAGGAGTGGATTACTCAAAACAAAGAGGTCCTGGAGAGGCACTGGCAAAGAAGAATTCTTCAAGGGAGACAAGGACAGAGGGAGGAGAGGTTGGAAAGTGATTTCCTTCGATTGCAAATGAACAGCCTCAGACACCTTCCATTGAGAAATTTTAAGAAAATTTCACTTCCAGATTTGCTCAGTGACTACACAGAAATCTCAAAATCTGTCACAGATTTTAATTCTCCATTCAGAGGACCACTTTAGGAAGAACTCAATGAGAACAGCCCCGTGTAGAGGACAGAACATAATTCCAGTGTTCAGAAATAGTGAGCAGATCTTAGGGGATCTCTTCTCCTCTGCTGCCCTGTTGCCTGTGCCTATGATGTGGAAGATGCTCCCTCAGTTCCAGTTTTTACCGTTCTAGGTGGTAGCAACTATCAGTCTTCATACTCCAGTTGGGAAACTACCACCCTTAAAGGCTTGTCTTGCTTGACATGATTTCCAGTATGCCTTCCCTCTCTGTTAGGATCAAGCAGGGTTTCCTGGAAACACAGGACTAGGAGAGTAAGAAACAGCAGGATGAGTAGGGGTTGGGTCTGACAAAGCAAGCATTGGACTGTCTTTACAGTGCTCTGTAGAGGGTGTAGAATGTGTGTTTCTTGGTTTCCTATGGAGCTGTGACTAGTGCTGCTTGTGGAATTCTGTGACATTCAGACTTGCGGACATTCCTGAATCAGAGCATGGAGATGATTATTTTAGATTTGCTCTGAGGAGGTCACTGCTGTGGGGTCACTGAAAGTGATTCTGAAGATGAGGGGATCAATATTAGGTATCAGAATCCTTGCTGTGGGAACTTTAGCACAGTGCCTGGTGGCAGAAAGAATTGTCAGCATTGGAGAGGTTCATAGCTAGACCTTAGGAGAAGGTTCATTTGGCATTCGATTGATTCATCACAAAAAAAAAAAAAAAAAAAAAAAAAAAAACCACCCTGGATTTCTTCCTCTCTCCCTCTCTTCCTCCTTCCTCCCTCCCTCCTCCTGTCTTCCCTGCCTTCCATGCCCCCCCCCTCGCACTCTCTCTCTCTCTCCCTCCCTCCTCCATTTTTGACACAGGGTGTATGCAGTCCAAGTTAGTCTCAAACTCAACACATAGCCAAGGATAACCTACAACTTCTGCTTTACCTGTCTCTACTTCCTGAGTGATGGGATGATGTGTGCTCCACTGCAAGCAGCCATTGTGGTGCTGGGGGTCCAGTCCAGGGTTCCATACATGCTAGGCAAGGACTCTATCAACTGAGCTTCTGTTTTGTAGAATTTCGCTAAGGAGAGAGGGGTTAGAAATTATGTTTAGGGGGGAAATCAATCTTTTATTCTTTAAATGGTATCAGGGTGGGGACTTGGGTTTGTAGTTGGAGAGTAGACAGGCAGACTTACCAGGAAAGAGAACAAATAGTTGGATTCAATTTTGCATGCCTATAATCCCAGCACTTAGAAAGTTGAAGCAGACGAAATTTGATAAATTAAAGGCCATCTTGAGTACACAGTAAGTACCAGGCCAACCAGGACTGCATAGTATGACCTTGTCTCAACAGCAGCTACAACAACTAACAACAGTGGTAAAGCCTGGTGAGAGATTTGATGATTGGATTGAAGTAAATGCTAGGAAAATTATAAAATATGTTAAAATGTTTCAAGTTATAATTTATATTTTTGTTTGCTTTCCTTTCTTTGTATAGATTAATGTACACACCAAGGGCTAGTTTAGGCTTTACCCCCTTACAGTTTTGGTTATTAGTCATAATTGTTTCTACTGCTTTTGTTCTTATAAAAGATGGTAACAGGGAGGCAAGGCAAAACATAGGACAAGAGAGATGTGTGTGTGTTCTCAGTGATGAATGGCAGAGCCATATCTAAAGAGACACATGTGGAGTAGTATGTTCAGATATGGGTGCCTTTATCCTTTCAGTGTTTGTGACCCTGTCCATTCATCCAACATTCAACAAGAAGTGAATCTTTCTGTGTATCCAAAGCAAGAGAAGATCAGGTCTACCTCCCCTCCACTGCCACTACCACCTCTGTTGGTTCACCCATGAAGCCTCAAGAGAATACAGAGACAGAGTCTTGGGTAGCCTGAATTAGATGAGGTGGACTGTGGCCCAATAATGGGTAGATAGCCTCAGGGCTCCTTGGGAAACTAACTGTACTCTACCCCTGCAGATAGCCAGCCCTGGACATCTGATGAGACAGTGGTGGCTGGTGGCACAGTGGTGCTCAAGTGCCAAGTGAAAGAGCATGAAGACTCTTCTCTGCAGTGGTCTAACCCTGCCCAACAGACTCTGTACTTTGGGGAGAAGAGAGGTAATGTCTCATGAATGACCTTTCTCCGTGGGATCCATGGGCTAGGGGAAAGGGGATAGCAGAGGCTGATGGGAGTTTTCTGTGTAGTCCAGAGGCTAAGAAACACGAGGTATGTTATTTGAAAAAGCAGTAAGCTGTGGGTTCCTTAGTTGTTTACCAAAGGAAAAAAAAGTAGTACAGTTCTAGCCTCAGCCATGCATAGTCTTAGAGAGTCCTGGAGTAGTATCGCCCCAAAGAAGCCTTATGAGAACTGATACCAGGCAATCCTAGTCCCCTTCTAAGTAACTATACAAGACACAGATTGTAGTACTGGCTGCCCCTTAAGCTACTACCCCTAGTCACTGAATGCTTCTGTCCTAATTCAGAGAGTGGGTTGTTTTGTTCTGCTCTGTTCTGCTTTGGTTTTGGTCTCCACCCCCACTCTGCTCAACCCTTCCCCTCAATGATATTGGCCCAGGAATAGAAGGTAAACATGCAAGGTACTGGTAGAGTCCTGACTCTCATTTCTCCTGATTTCCCCAGCCCTTCGAGATAATCGGATTCAGCTGGTTAGCTCCACTCCCCACGAGCTCAGCATCAGCATCAGCAACGTGGCACTGGCAGACGAGGGCGAGTACACATGCTCCATCTTCACTATGCCTGTGCGAACCGCCAAGTCCCTCGTCACTGTGCTAGGTGAGGCTCCCAAACACCCTGCGTCTCCACAGCATGCTGCTTCGCAAACAAACCTCCCTCAGTCAGTTCCCAAAGCTTCCCAGAGCCAGGCAAGCCTCAAATAATATCAGGAAAGTCCTGAACATTTCCCTTTAAATAGGAGGGAAACAGAGCTCTGATCCACTGAACTTACTGTATGATTTGGAACAAGTCTCTCACTTTTTAAGCACAGAGTTTGTACTTTATAGCAAAGAATGATCATTCCACTTCACTCCGAAAATTGTATGGGGAAACACAAGATCTATATTCAATGTCTAATTCTAGTCTCCAAGAAGATTCTTTAGTTGTTTGAAAATACAGTTATCTTCATCCTGTACTCTAATTTCCATTCCTACTCTCTTGAGTCATTATCTGCAGGGCCCCCGAGCTGCACCCTGGGCTGCTCAGTCACTATCATCCTTCAGGTGTGGCCCCCTCCACTCCCCCTACACTACGACATTTTCTCCCTTTAGTCTTCCTAAGGAAGACTTGTCCTTAGGAAGTCAACAGGAATGTTGACACTTTATGCTTCTATCCATCTTGCTACCAAAGTAGAGCTCAGATGTCCTGACCCATGTGGAGGACATATCAACAGAGAGAGCTTGAACTGTGACTTCATGGTGCCTCTCCTTCCTATTCCGACCATCCCCTACGCACGGCAGGAATCCCACAGAAACCCATAATCACTGGTTATAAGTCACCGTTGCGGGAAAAGGAGACAGCCACTCTAAATTGTCAGTCTTCTGGGAGCAAACCTGCAGCCCAGCTCACCTGGAGGAAAGGTGACCAGGAACTCCATGGTGAGTAGTTCCTGCTCTGGAGTTACAGGGATGAGGTGGTTCCAGGAGGGGGAAGCTGATTGTGTGTGTGTGTGTGTGTATATATATATATATATTAGTGTGTGTGTGTGTGTGTGTGTGTGTATGTGTGTGTGTATGACATATAAGAAATAGTGGAGATGAAGAAAATGAATGGCAGACACACTGTGGTCCTCTCTCTCTCTGTGTGCGCGTGTGCGTGTGCGTGTGCGTGTGTGTGTGTGTGTGTGTGTGTGTGTGTGTGTGTGTGTGTCTTAGATTCTCTTTATACATTCATATCCATTTCAAGCATTTTCTAAGTTTGTCCTAGAAAGACTCAGATTCTGAAGGGCCCAAACAATATATGTGAAGATACAGTCTGCATATACATAAAGTATATTGTGTGTGTGCATGAGTGTGTGTGTGTGTGTTTGTGTGTGTGTGTGTGTGTGTGTTTGTGTGTGTTTCTATCCGTCTATTTCTGCATTCCAGGGGACCAAACACGAATCCAGGAGGATCCCAACGGGAAAACCTTCACTGTGAGCAGCTCAGTGTCATTCCAGGTTACCCGGGAGGATGATGGAGCAAACATCGTGTGCTCTGTGAACCACGAATCTCTGAAGGGAGCTGACAGATCCACCTCTCAGCGCATTGAAGTGTTATGTATGTCACGGGCTTTGGGCTGAGAAGGACCAGGTGTGAGGTAGGCAGTGAGGGAAAGAACAGGCGCTGCTGACTGCACAGGAAGCCACACGCACAGATGAGGCAGCAAGCAAGGCTTCACAAGGGAAGCCCTTCAGTAAACACTGATGGCTGGGTGAGCTGAGGCCTTTGTCTCCACGTCTGCTTATGCTGCCGGAGAGCAGCCACAGACAAAGGGTAAACAAATGAGTTGGGCTCCATTCCAATAAAACTTTATTTACAAAAAGCTTGCAGCTGGCAAGATTTGGCTCATGGGGCAAAGTTTACCAGCCCTTTGGCTGCACTGGTGAATGTAGCACTAGACTGTAAACTACAAGTGGTAAATATGGCCAACCCAAAGTCTTGGGATCTAGTCTGACAACAGCTCTCCCCAACTGGTCTTGGTTGTCTGTTCGTTAAATGATTGAGGTGGGCATGGCTGTCATTATGGCTTCTTCACACTCTAACAGTCCGTGGTATCCAGAGGTGTGTGTGGAAGCAGAGCCTAACCCTCTCTCCGATGCTGAAACATTCTGTGGACTTTTACCTCCCAGTCGTTTCCCTACATGCTCCAGTTCTGATCTTCCATTTGGGATTCTGATTGAACATGGCCAGCTGTTAGTTAGGATTGTAGCTACATCCTTTCTCCACACTTTTCAGTCCTCTTCATGAGCTCTGCTTTTGGTACTAGTAGGGAATATCTGAAGAAGTTGGAATATTCAAGAATTTCTCATCTGAGGAAATCTGGAAACCTTTTCAAAGGAACTTTCATGTCCGGAAAGGCAAGGGTATAATTGAAGTGTGGAAGCTGAGCACGGAGGCATAGACAACATGTCTTTCTTTTCCTAGTTTACCAAAAGGATTGGGGGATTTAAAAAAAAAGCTAGAGCTTTTAATCTCCTTATGGAAGACACAAGCTGATTAATTTCCTAACTTCAGGACCATTTGATCGGTAGTTAGACCCTTTATTCAAACTTAAGCACAAGTCAATTTTGAATAGCACTATATGGTCCATTTGAATGACAATCAATTGACAGGGTGCTGTTTTAGCCAGGACTGACACATAGTAGCTGTATGTACTTTGACCAAAGCATTTGATCTCTCTGTGAATCTGGCTTACACTATGAACTATACTGAGAATAAACGGACTACTAGGACGAATCCTACAAATTTTCGAGGTCTAAATTATTGTAAAGTTTCTGTATTTATTAGTTTCATGTGTGAGGCACCAGACCTTGGGCAGTTTCCTTGAGTCCTGGTTCCCTAGCCATATCTGAGGAGTACTTTATGCTATTGGAGTTCCAAGCGTCCCCTCTTAGATACCAGACCACCTGGCTATTACTCTCCAGGGTCCCCTTTGGCCTTTGATCAGCAGCCAGCTAACAAATGCTACATTCCAGCTTCTACGCTAGAGGTCTCTTTAGCTGTGAAGTCCTAGAAAACCCACTCTCTCACCTTTCCTGGTACTCTTTGCCCTGTATGATTTAACTGAAGCTTGTTCATAAACTGCTTGTTAAGGTTGGCTCTGTCCTTAGGGAAAGTACAGCCTCTTTATCTGTGGTTACAAACCAGCATCTGGTCACATTGTTCTAAGCCACCATCTGGACCCAGTCTCCAAAGCAGCCTTTTGGCATCAATGACAGATGTCATTATTCCCACACAGATCCATCTATATTGTGTCAGGCTTTTTTTTTTTCCTCTGCCAAAATATGACCGCCACTCCTCACTGTTTCTGTGCTCCCGTTCCATGTTTGGACTGACCTTTCAAAGGGATGTTTTGTGTTCAAGCATTGCTTTCACTCCAAAGCTCCCTCACAGAGTAGATGAAACTGAGAGGTTGTGAACTCGGTCAGCCTCAAGTTCCCTTTCTTTGTTCATTTAAAAGCACGTATTAGGGCCTGTCTATGTGCCAGGAAGTCTTGCTAGGCATGAATAAATCATGGCTTCTCCTCGGCTCTGTAAGACATCCTACAGGTCCCACCAAGGGCAGCCTTGCTGGAATGCCATCACTCAGAGGATGAGTTGCTCTCACAGTCCATGGCGGTCACAATTTCCAAGATCCAGGAGGAAGAAGGTCTTGTTCATAGCCTTTCAAGCTTCAGAGACTTTGGGGGCGGGAGATAGTCTATAGCATGTAACTAGGTGAGTCCAAGGCTTTAAGGGTCTCCTATGCAGAGTGGGGAGTTTTGTGCTGACGTCATGTACTTCTCCACAGACACACCAACAGCCATGATAAGGCCAGAACCGGCTCATCCTCGTGAAGGCCAGAAGCTGTTGTTACATTGTGAGGGGCGTGGCAATCCAGTGTAAGAAGAAAAGTCTTCGGTCTCTGATACCCCTCCACCTTCTCAGATAACCATCCTCACTACATATCTTCTCCCCACAGACCCCCGATACCCGTCAAGACATACCTCCTACTTCCCTAACTGCACAGCCTCACTTCTGCTTTATTTCCACTGCAAAACAACAACAGTGAGGTCAGAACACTTCCCTAGCTCAGTTCCTTTGGGTCCCCTAAGGAACAACATTACAGAAAGAGGGATCAAAACATCTCTACCTTCTCCCAATGGCACCCAAGACTGATACCCCACACCAGCACCTATGCCCACTCTCTGGCCCATAGAGCATCTTCAATGCAGTTTCGCATCATTGTGCAGCTTCTGATTTCCCTGATACTAGTTCGTTTTTAATTCCTCTAGCCCTCCGGTCAAGGCCATGCTGACCATCTCTCACCTTTCTATCTCAACAGTCCCCAGCAGTATGTGTGGGTAAAGGAAGGCAGCGAGCCACCCCTCAAGATGACCCAAGAGAGCGCTCTCATCTTCCCCTTTTTGAACAAGAGTGACAGTGGCACCTATGGCTGCACAGCCACAAGCAACATGGGCAGCTATACAGCCTACTTCACCCTCAATGTCAATGGTGAGTGTCCTTGGCTTCTCTCCACCCCTCCCCCAACATCTTCTCTGGTCATTTCTTGTTCTCCTGATGGCAAACGTCAACTCTGTATGGTAGTTGGATGGATGGAAAATATCCACTATTGGAAAGCATGGTGCGTAGGCCCAAGGAGTGCGTAGCAATGTTCAGTCAACAAAACGATGAGCTTCCACTGTCTCTCTCTCTATAGGCAGTAGCTCCTCTGGAAACATCTTTATCATTTGATGGGGAGACTATCAACCTCATCTACGGGCCCCTCTTGAGAGCATGTGATGAGTTCTTCCTTCCTCCTAAGACTAGATAAGCTGTGCAAGCTGCTGCCTCCAGACTCTTTCCTCAGGACCCTGTGTACATTGTAGTTTGGCCAAGAAGAAAAAGAAACAAGCGTGCACTATGCTAAGAGATGGAATCGCTTCTCTAATGCTACTTCTCCCAAAGGGACAGGGAATTGCTTTTTACCGAAATTCCTCTCAAAAACTGGAAGCCACCAGACACCTAGAAAGACACCTAGAAAGTTAGGCTCATCAGTATTTGCCAGCTGCAGTAAAAAAAAAAAAAAAAAAAAAAAAAAAAAAAACTAGGCGTGATAACTCACATTTGTAATTTCAGTGTTAGGGAGGCAGAGACAACCTAGCCTACTTGGTGATCTCTCAGCTAATGAGAGATTATCCTGTCCAATAATTGGGTAGACGGCATTCCAGTACAGTTATTGCATGTACATGCATGGGTATGCATGGATATTAATTAGTACACACACACACACACACATTTATACACATGTGCATACCATGCAAACACAAAAGAGATGTTCAAAGATGAATATCTTCAGACCCTGAAGAAAATTCAGGGTGTCTATTCATCATAAATGCCTGTAAGGCAGGGAGTGGCGTGTCCAACACCCAGAATCTCAGGGATGAGAAAGACGCCCAAAGCACAAGTGCTTGGGATCAAAGTATATACAATGATGATTATGACTCTAGAGACAACCTCTCAGCTCGTGGAAATTCCTCAACACAGCAGCAGGACTAGTGCAAGATTCCAATTGCTATGACAAGGCTCTGGGATCGAGGCTCAGACCCTCAGATATCTCCAGATCGTTTCTGATGGGAAATGGCCTTGAATGAAAGTTTACATACCCTGCGATTGGTGTCTTCTCTTTTTAAATTAAATTTATTTATTTACACCCCAATATCAGCCCTTGCTTTCTTCCCAGAACTCCCTCATGCAAGTCCCATGGATAGCCTTGTTTGGCCTCAGATGGTATCTTTTTGATCCTATCCTGGGCTAAAAAGCTAAGGGTGACTAGGTTGACAATTTGCTGCCAGTGCTGACGCCTGCTGGTGGCAGGAGTTACTGCAACATCTTCAGGAATCTCTCATGAAAAAAAAAATGTGTAAAAAGGAAAGGTCCTTATACCCGGAGACAGGGGCTAGTGATTGCCAATCCCAGAGGTCATTTTGACAGGGGAAGACTGTGTTTGCTTCCATAGCTTCCAGAGTAAATATCCAGGATTGATTTTCACAGTGGACTACATCTCCTGTTTCTTCACTCATCATGTCATCACACCTGCCTCGCCATGGGACACCTGGGCCACACACTGCCACCCTCCCAAGCAGAACATAAAGCAACCAAAGCACAAATGTTTTCCTTTCAAGTAAGGCATAGAAAGGCAGGGACCCAAAAATCTGGCCCAGCCAAGCCTGAGGAAACATAAGGTGGGGAAGAGAAAAGGACAGGAGCCAATGAGGCTGAAAGAAGCAAGCTGGGCCCATGGAACGACAGGAGTTCTCCCTTGGGTGGGTGAGGTATAGTTGTGGCTCGTGTAACTGTAGCGATATCGCAACTTCTCTGGGTTTGTGCACTTGTCCTTAGATATTTGGGTCTCTGACAAAGATTGGGGCTTTTATTGACACCTTTGGTCCACATTGTCCTGTGAGATCAACTCCCACTATAGTGGATGGTGTCTTTTGTATATCTAATGAAAGGAACATCAGTAATCATGGGAGAAATCCAATCATGCCCTGTGCACAAACCTTTAGAGGATGTCAAACTATAGAGGAAATCCTAGGTCTCCTTCCTTGGAAGGGTCAGAAGATTGGATTTTGCTGGATCACTAATCTTCCTTGCTGAAGTAAAGGAATTACTGAAGAATAAAACAAGATGCTGGGTAGTGGTGACGCACGGCTTTAATCCCAGCACTTGGGAGGCAGAGGCAGACAGATTTCTGTGTTTGAGGCCAGCCTGGTCTACAGAGTGAGATCCAGGACAGCTAGGGCTACACAGAGAAAACCTGTCTTGAAAAACCAAGCAATCAAACAAACAAACAAACAAACAAAAACCAAGATATGTTCAAGAGAGTCTGGGAAGCTAATGACCCCAAGGATGAAAATCCTGGGAGCAGAGATGTCAAATGCTGTGTGGTAAGGCAGTTGTGCAGGTCACATCCCAGGCTGGGAAAAGGATGTTGGGGTAGAGATTGAGGTCCTGAGTTCATCCTAGGAAGGGAGATGCTTTCCTAACCCATATCAGATTATAGCATTGCTCTCTAGGGAAATTTACAAGTCTTTAGCAGGGAGACACAGTAGCAATGTGCTATCCAACTACTTAATTCTTGGATCTATCAACTTTCACTGTTTCTTCCTCAAATCCTCTAAAGGGACTAGTGCACAATACCATACAGGGTGTGAGAAGATGTGGGGATAGTCATGGAATAGGAGATCACAGGTGTGTGTGTGTGTGTGTGTGTGTGTGTGTGTGTGTGTGTGTGTTAGAAAAGAAGGAGGAAGAGAAGAACTTTGATATTGGTCACAGGCATTAGAGTAGTGATCTCTGATTAAGGTCAAACTTTGCTAAGAAAGCAACTTGGATGGTCCAGTGAGAACTGGTTTGTTTATTGCCTGGAGAACACACTTATTTTCTTTAACAATTACTGTACTATCAGCACTTGGACACTAACTTGGGCATGTTCCTTGTGCTGGCATACAGCTCCTGGTTTCTCTTGATGTTGGTGTCAGTTTCCTCCTGTGAGATTGCCCCAGGCCGGATTAACATTTGAGTTAAACGTGCTCCCAGGTACTAACTGCCTGTCCTCCCTGCAGACCCCAGCCCGGTGCCCTCATCCTCCAGTACCTACCACGCCATCATTGGAGGGATCGTGGCTTTCATTGTCTTCCTGCTGCTCATTCTGCTCATTTTCCTTGGACACTATCTGATCCGCCACAAAGGTCAGAGGCGTCGGGAGGACTTGGGTAGGCGGGGAGATCAGTTAGCGAGGGGGACAGACAGTAAAAGGGCTCCAGAAATGGCCCTGTAAACTCATTCAGACCCTTGGGGTGTCTGAAAAAAGAGATAGAGCCAACCCCTGCAATGCCACTGCTGTGATCACTGAGTGACAGCAGCCCCACAGTCAAGCAGGATCACTTGGGAGCCATCCAAGTCCAATCAACCTACCCACTCAAGCAGCTGCTGCTGCTCTGCCTTCAGGTCCTGCGAGTCAGGCTCGAGCCCCTTCCTTCTCACCCTTGTCTTCTTTTCTGCCTGTTTAGCTTCTTTGCCCTTCTTCAGTCTCTTTACTCATATCTTCTCCCACGGCTTCCCTTTTCTCTTTCTTTTACTTTTCTTCTTACTCTGTTACTGCTTCCAGCCTAGCTGCGTAGACAGGTCATGCCTCCTGCACACACACACACACACACACACACACACACATGCACGCGCACGCGCATGCACACGCACACATGCATGCACACATGCACATACTTCACCCCTTGCCTACATTATAGATGAGATTTTTAGTTAAAAGGAGGATTCATTATTCATGGGGGTGTGGTCAGGTGAGGGATGTTGGCAACAAAATGCAAATTAGAAAAGGTGGGGTGGAAAAAGCTCCAGGCAAGAGAAAGATGAGCAATGTGTGAGTGGGCGCGGAGGAAAGTGGGCAGGGTGGACTTCAGAGGCTGAGAAGCTTCTGAAAAGAGAAGCCTCTGTCTTCACACAGGAACCTACCTGACACACGAAGCGAAGGGCTCCGACGACGCCCCAGATGCGGATACGGCCATCATCAACGCAGAAGGCGGGCAGTCAGGCGGGGATGACAAGAAGGAATATTTCATCTAGGGGCACCCACACACCTCCTGCGCCCCACCCAGGGGCCCCATGGGGACTGCTGGGCTGTCACCAACCTGGACTTGTACAGAGCGACCCCAGGGCCGCCCCTCCCGCTTGCTCCCCAGCCCACCCAGCCCCCTGTACAGAATGTCTGCTTTGGGTGCGGTTTTGTACTCGGTTTGGAATGGGGGGGGAGGAGGGCGGGTGGGAGGGGGTGGGTGGCCCTCAGCCCCTTTTGTGGCTTCTCTGCGTTTGGGTTATTATTATTTTTGTAACAATCCCAAATCAAATCAGTCTCCAAGGCTGGAGAGGCAGGGGCCATGGGGGGTAAGAAGAACAAGGAATCTGCAATGTTCAGAGGAGGAAGTTGGAGGGACGAGAAATTAAGGAGGAGCTGGGTTGGTTTGCGGGTGGGGGGCTTAACACCCTCCTTCCATTTTCACAGCAGATGTAGCCTCAAGGTACCTGGGAATGGAAGCAGGGGCTCTTCCTCTGCGAGTCCCGCGCACTCCAGACAGGGAGACACACGGGTGTCACACTGACAACCTCTCTTCCATTACATAAGAAAGAGATGAGAAGGAGAGTGTTCAAGATGTGATCTGGAGATAGCGTGCAGCCACACAGGGATCCAGGGCTTCAACACGTTCCTCCCAGAGAGAGTAGATTTCCAGAGAGGGTGGTGGAAAACGGCCCTGTTCACCCATTGCCCCCACACGACGAGTGAAGCGAGGCTCTTTTTTAACAGAATCTGCTCTTGGAGGACAGTAGAGTTCAGTTTTCTTTCCCAGCTCCCGCAGCTGTGGAAGAGGCAGCTGTGGACCTGAACAACGTCTGCTGCCCCAGCTCGGAGGGGCCCCTCACTCTTACCCAAGCCCCTGGGCTGTTGCACGGCAACCGCTCCTCTTATGGCATTGCTCAGCAACTACCCCTCCACCCTGTGTCACCCCGTGCCCTCTCCTGTTCCCCCGTGCCAGCCCTCGGATCCTCCCCCCTCAGCAGCCAGGCAGACATGACAACAAAATTACTAAAGGAGCTTCACTGCAGTGAGCTGTTTCCTGCCCAAACCGAGGGAATAATGTGAACTCTGTACATGTGCGTGTGTGCGTGTGTGTACGTGGATGTGTACGTGTTTGTGTGTGTAAGTATGCATGGATGTGTGTACATGTGTGTTTGTGTGAACAAGAAGAAAAGGGATTGAGAAGGACCAGGGGTCTCGGGTGGGTGGGCAGGGCATGGGACACACAAGGCGGGCTGTGGGAGTGGACGGTTTGTAGTCAGGTTTGTGCCTCATCTAGGGGGCTGCTCCATCTGAGCCAATTCCAGACCACTCTCGATGCCTATGTGAGAGAGAGGAGTCCCAGGAGGTGGTTTACCGGACTGTGCATTTTGTCCCTCTCTGAAACACCACGCATTCGCCACCTTTCCCTGGACCTCCCATCTTGGAACCATGGAACCAGGGCCACAGTCTCTGCTATGCACCCCTCTCCCTGGCACTGACCCTGGATTCCCATCTTCTGTACCCAGTGACTAGAGAACTGGGTACCCATATCAGCTTTTGGTTTACCGTCTTCCTTCTTATGACTAAGCTGGTTGCTGTGGAGAGGTGTTTGCTCACCTTCTTCATCCTGGCTGCCTTGTCCCTTAGACCCCGGATGCTCTTGGCATCACCCCCCCCCCTTTCCTCCTCCAGTATGTCCTCCCTGCTCTGACAACAGGTGTGCAAAATGGGGCAGCTGCAATCCAGCAGGCCTGCCCACTCCTTCAGTTCAGGTAATACCTTCGTAAATCTTCCAGCCCCTGGTTAGGAACCTGGGCACCCCAGGTAGCCCCCTCGCTTAAGCCAGGGCTTCTCCTCTTGTATAGCAGCAAGGGAGCTCTGGGTCCCAGGGATGGGCTCCTGTCCGGGCTCCTCGTCTCCCAGCACCCGCTTTGGGGAAAACGACTTCTCCTCTTCGAGCTGAACCACTCTGTCCATATTACACAGAAGCCATATTTGTACCAGGAGGGCGGGGCGGGGGGAGAGGGGCTGTTGTGCTGTGTGTGTCTGTCTGTGGGCGGGGGTGGGGGGTGGGGAAAGGGAGCAGCGAGGGGATCGTGTATCTTTATAATCTTTCTAACTCTCCTGTGCTAATCTCAGAGGGACCACCCTCAATATATCTGGATTATCCATGTGGTCAGGCTGCCTCCTTTCTGCTACTGTCACTGCTGACTGGGCTGCATGTATCTAAGGGCTGTCCTCATATCCCCAGCACCTGGCGCTCAAAGGATACTGCATCCTCGCCATGCCACTCTGTGGAGCATCCGTATGTGGAAACAAGGGTCGGAGTGTCTGAGTCACTTGCTTTCCAGAGAATATTTGCATTTAAAGCATGCCATCCGATTGCTACCCTGTCACCCTCTGTCCCGCAATGTTGGCTGCCACCAGGATGGAGGTCAATGTCTGAGCCACACCATCCAGGAACAAGGGAGCTTCGCCAGTTTTTGCCAAACTCTCTTTTTCTAGTTCCTTCCTGATACACCTGAAATTCGACCTGGGTACGCATCCTTCTACACCTCAATCTGAGGGGGTTGATGGGAACCCATCCACTGACCATGCATCCTGTATTTCTCCTGGCCGGAGAAATAACAATTCTACCTCCCATCTGAAACCCTATTTAGTGCGGAGGTGCCAAGCCAATGAAGCATTCTCACAGTCTGTACGTCTCACAACAGAATATGAATAGAGATTACCCAGTGGGCTACGGTCTCACATTAAAGTATGCTATCCCGTGGTCCCACAGAGCCTATTTTGATGTGTCAGACCATGTGTTCTGCTTGGTGTGAGAGATGTACTCATTGAGTCCATAGGTGGGAAAGCGAAGGCCCAATTGATCCCTGAAGGAGAGTCTTTACAGAGCCTTGACAGGTCTCTAGTCTTACACTGAAGCGCCCATACCTCTAGATAGCGATGCCCACACCCAGGCACCACCCAGCACCCAGCACTCAGATGGGGTCACATTGATACCCAATGCAGACACACAGATAAATGTGTGCCTTTCTCCAGTCATCCTGCCTCCAACTAAATGCCTACTCTGTCTGAGTAGAGCCGACCCCAAATACCAGTAGCACGCCTTCCCCCAAACGGGAACTTCTGAACACTTTTCTTGGATCTCATTCAAAGGAACAGAGAACAGAAAGCATCATCAGATGCCCGGTCACTCCAACTTCCCTGCAGGTCTCTTATCTCTGCTTTACAAGTCACCCCTGACCCCTCATCCTTCCCTTGCTGGAAAGATTCTTGGTTTCTTCCTTGCCACCTTTGGGAAAATTCCCCCTTTGTAGACCTCACCATGTTCTTTTCCTGAGGTCATTCTGACCAGCCAAATTCAGCTTCAAAACAGGAAGCCCCAGGACAGTGCCCTACACTAGCCCAAGGTTTAAGAAGGCTCTGGGTATGAGGCTGGGTTTCCTGAGTGTGATCCTGAACACACACACACCACCCACACACACACACCCTGGCTCTGCCTAGAACCCGAGAGAATTCATTAGCCCTGGGCACTTTATCTTGGAGCCACAGCTGTTGACAGAGTCCAGGCCCTGTACTCCGCTGCCCTGAGCCTGCAGTGCCATGGGGAACTGTCTGTACCCGGTGAGTGTGGGGATCATGTTCCACGGCCCTGGCCTCTGCCCCACTGATCCTTCTACTTTCTTCTTGGGATTTTAGACCTTTCTTTTCTCATAATCTCTATGCCCATGTTTCTTTGTTCCCCGTTTCAAAAATCTTTTCCCTTTCTTCCCTGTTTCCCTGTCCCACCCTATTTCTTCTCTCTCCATCTTTCAGGCAGTCCCAGCAGGTTTGGCCCCCACATTCCCTCCATCTATCTGCTCTCTTAAATCTCTACACAACTCTGACTGGGTTTCTCTGTGGCGCTGGTCATTCAGGCTCCTCCTCAGCTTCACTGTTCACTCTGCTTACTACACCCACGACCTGCTGGAAGACCCCCTGTTCTCCAAACCCAAGTGCCCCTTCTGTCTAGCCCTGCACATACCCCGGCCTCTTGATTGAGGTGCTTGATGCCCTGACGGTTCCTTCTGGGTGTACTTTGTAGGTGGAAACCCTTTCACTAGACAACAGTGGAACTCAATTTACGTTGGAAAGCTTGAATTATTTGTATGAAGAAAACACCTCCTATGAATTCATGACTGACTACAACTACAGCCTGACACCAGCTGCTCCCTGCTACTCCTGTAACCTGCTTGACAGTTCTTCACTGCCCTTCTTCATTCTCACCAGTGTCCTGGGCATGCTGGCAAGTGGTGGCGTCCTCTTCACGATTCTCAGACCTTTCTCCACCTGGCAGATTTGCCCCAGCTGGCCCATTCTGACACAGTTGGTAGTGGGCAGTGCCCTGTTCAGCATTGCAGTGCCCATCCTGGCGCCAGGCTTATACAGTGCCCATAGCACAGCCTTGTGCAACCTGGGCTACTGGGTCTGGTATACTTCTGCTTTTGCCCAGGCTCTGTTGATAGGATGCTATGCCTGCCTGAACCCCAAAAAGAATATCGGTCAAGTCCCTGGCCTCACCTTGGCACTCAGTGTGGGACTTTGGGGAGCAGCTGCTCTCTTAGGGCTGCCAGTTGCTCTGGCCAGTGATGTTTACAATGGCTTCTGCACCTTCCCATTCTCCAAGGACATGGAAGCTTTGAAGTACACGCATTATGCCATCTGTTTTACCATCTTCACCATATTGCCACTGACTCTTTCAGCAGCTAAGGGGCTGAAGATAGCATGGAGCAAGGGGCCAGGCCCTTGGGTTAGTGTCTTGTGGGTCTGGTTCGTTTTCTGGTGGCCTCATGGGATGGTTCTCATGTTTGATGCCTTGGTGAGGTCCAAAACCATTCTTTTGCATACATGTCAATCCCAGAAGGTTCTTGATGCAATGCTGAACGTGGCAGAAGCTCTGAGTATGCTGCACTGTGTGGCTACACCACTGCTCCTGGCCCTGTTCTGCCACCAGACCAGCCGTAGATGCTTTCCCTTGCTCGCCCCCCCTGCAAGACAGGCTTCTCAAATGGACGCCCTTGCAGGCAAGTCCTAGTTTGTTTGTTGTTTTGGTTTTTTTTTTTTTTTCACATGTCAACTTAAATTAAAGTCTATACTGCTTTTATGAAGCGGGTGCTTTCTTGTTTTGTCTGGAGTTAAAGAGAAGGAGAAAGACCACTGAGGGAAAGGAGGGCAATGTATGTCCTCCTTTCCTGTCCCTAGAGCTGTCCTGGAAGAAAGAGAACGATGGATGAGCAGCCCCAGGGAATACAGATGTTCTCTGGAGGTAAGTGATTATTGTCTTCATATGGAACTAGAGAAGAGAAACAGTAGGGTGACAGAAGATGACCTCTCTAAACTAGAAGACAAGGCTTGAGGAGCACACAAAAGGGAACCCACTGCAGAAAACAAGTGGGAATGGGCAGAGAAACCAAAGCAGGGAAAAGAGCAATGAGTGACAAAGCAATAGCCCCGCCCACTCCCCTGTCTGACCCTGCAGTGCTCCTTGACAACTTTGTCTTCTCTGGCTTGCTTTGGGAGTCAGGACGGCTGTAGCAAATGAAAGTGCACGCCCTGAGGGTGGTCCTGGAGGCTGGTTAGAGGCCCCATTAGGGCTGCCAGCCACCTCAGCCAGTGGTGTTCACTATGGCTCGGTCTAGGGTGTGCATAAAAATAGTGCAGAACGCTGCTCCCTAGAGGCTGTCTTTTGCAAGTTAATTCTTCTTCATGACCTGGACAACCTCCTATTCCCCCACCTCACTGTGTGTGTGTGTCTATCTGTCTCTGTCTGTCTGTCTGTCTGTCTGTCTGTCAGTCTGTCTGTCTGTCTCTCTCTCTGTCTCTCTCTCCCTCCCACCTGCCCTCCTTCCTTCCCTCTTTCCCTCCCTCCCTTGCTCCATTTCTCCCCTTCACATCTCTGCATGTACATATGCTCTTTTGAAGGTTTTTCATCACCATGAACTTCATTCCTCTGTATGCTTCCTCTCTCTCTCTCTCTCTCTCTCTCTCTCTCTCTCTGTGTGTGTGTTTGTGCGAATGTATGTGTACTTGAGTGAATGTGTATTTGTATATGTGCATGCACATACACATATGTATACATGTGTTCTTGTTGGTTTATTCTTCGTCATGATGACCTCTATTCCCTCCTCATGTGTGTGTGTGTGTGTGTGTGTGTGTGTGTGTGTGTATGTGCCTCTGTACATCTGTCTCTCAATCTGTTAGGACTCATTTCCAAGTTATAATAGATGCATGCACACAGTGAAACGTGTCTCTGCATGGGCTTACATCTCAGTCAGTTCCTGCAGTTCCTGCAGTATGCATACCCGTGTGTGTGCACAAAACTCTTGCAGAGGTCCCTTCCTAACTTAATTCTGTGCTGCACCTATTCAGGGTGTTAGGACAGAAATCCTTATTCAGTAAGTTCATTCACAATGGTGTTTATGTCCAGCCTTTCTATGTGTGGTGTACAGAAGGAAGAGATCATGATGTAAACTAATGGTGAAGCATCTTAAAGGAAGATACCCTGATCCAATTCATCTTTGGACTGGAATTGCCCAAGTTTCCTTTTCAAAACCCAGCTCTCAAAGGAAGCCTTTATCCCATGCCAGTCTCTTCCCTCCTCCCCTTCTACATCTGAGTATCCTAGGAAATATGTCCCCTACACATGCCTGGTTCCCTGTCTGCTTGTTGTGTCTTTGGAGAATTTTCTTCATGTCCTGCCCAGTAAAGCTTGGGTAGCCATCAGGAGAACAGCAAGCAAGACCCTGTTTATATGGGGCATTCTCACTACCAACGAAATAACCCTGTCTGGGAAGACCACAAAAGTAATTTGTCCCTGCAAACCACCTCGAGCCCACCCAGGAAAACTTGAGCAGGTACTTCTTGCTGGTCTGAATCTACTTAATGATCTTTCCACACTTTCAGAGGTACTTTCTGCTGTCTTTTTCCCTGACATATCGATGCATGACTTTCTGGGTTTAAGGACTGGGAGGAAAGTACAAGAAAGGGGCAGGAATGACTTAAAGCATCCTAGGCTAGAGAGTGCAAAAAGGATCAGGGAATTTTCCTGGGTGGGTGCGTTGACAAAGCCTCTAAATCTTCCTCCTCCGGTCTCTTAGCAACCACCAGGTTTAGTCCCTGATTGGTGCAACATAAATTGAAAGGCGGGACTGTGGGGACGATTGAGACGCGGGAGACATTCTGAAACATAACAGAAGAGAAAGAAAATGAGGAAAAAAGGAAATAATTTACATGTCTAAATTGTGTTCAGGTCTCTAACCACAGAGATGGTGAACATGTCCTGGTGTTTTCATTTTTTTTCTTATTTCTTTTCCATACAAGGGATTTAGAGGCTGACCTAATTGAAGGGAGCTGTTTTGACTCCCTGATCCTACCAGTTTTCAGGGGGTACTGGGCCTAACACTAGGGCTGTCTATTTTGTCTGGATCCCACACTCCCAGAGGGGTCTTCCTCCTCACTCTGACCGGGTTGAGAGCCTCTGGTGATAGCTAACAGCTATCACATCTCTTGCCAAAGGAAGGGAGAAACAGAAGCCAGCAGCTGATAAGAAGTCACAGTGGGTTGGAAACAAGAGCGCTTACAGTTATCTCCTCCCCCCTCCCCTTGCTGCCTTGCACGGGCCCTTGGGACTGCCCTTTCCCTGCCATTATGTATACTGCAGCTGGGTAGTCCATCCCATGTCTGACTGACTTCAGCTAACTCTTAAAGCTTTCCTCAGGGACCTGCTATCCAGGCCCACTTAACCCAACAGATACCACTAACCACTCTAAATTGGGTTGAAACTTGGCATCTTTCATTCAAGTCCAACTCTTTAGGAATACAAATCCTATTTCCTTAGAGTTTAATCTAAGGGTTGGCAGGGATTTTAGCTGTGTATGAGCTATTCAGCATCCTGGCCAAAGGGGGTGGGGACTCCTCTCAGAAAGATGAGAGTCAGAAAACAAGCTCTTGGGAATACATAAAGCCTCAATTTACATTAAGGGAGAGATTTTCTTTTTTTCTTGAGGAAAGTTTGAACATCACATTGATGCTTATAATTCACTTATTTCTGGCTGAGCCCCCATACCCTCGGGGATTTAGGAAACAAATGCCTATTTCGTAAATCCTTTCATCCACCACCACACCTATAGCCTCCTTCTCTGTCTCCCAACACCTTTCTTCTGGAACCTCTGAGGAATTCTCACTGAGAACTTCACTGGGATTTCAAACCCAATTCATTGCCAATTCTAATTGCCAGGAATTTGCATGAAAACCATCCTATGCTATCTAATTATTCTGACAACAGCAGTCGGCCGTCTGGGCAGGAGGAGAATCGCGGCTTTAATTAACAATAATGCACCTTGCAGATGAATGTGACTGTTTAGGTTAATTAACAAGTCCAAGTGTCTCCAAATCATCTTCTAGACACCTAGGTGATCGAGGTATAGACCACACAGCCAGTGGAGGGGTAATTTAAGAAATCAGTTTAGCAAAACATTCGTGTTGGTTTTCATCTCTTCTATACCTATTGGATGAGGGGGGACGAGGGGATCTCAAAAAAGAGCTCCTAGATATTTGGGTTGGGGGTTTGGAAACAACACACTGTTGTGGGAGTTTGGGCATCTTTTGCGACACTTTTACATTTAGATTGTGCTTTCCATGTTCTTTTAGTATATGACAAGTCCTTATACTTCTTGAGTATCTCTAATTTTCTCTCTCTCTCTTTCTCTCTCTCTTTCTCTCTCTCTCTCTCTCTTTCTTTCTTTCCTTCTTTCCTTCATCCTTTCTCCTTTCTTTTTTCCTATTTTTTTGCTAGTATGATTTCTAGTATGCTTTCTTCTGTGCATTTTAACACATACGGCGTTCCTAAAGCTGCTTACACCCAAAGACATCCCTCACAGTGTTTTAATTCACCCCCTTGTCTCTCCCACTAAGGAAAATTATTTGCATAGATTTCTTAAGCAATTTTCTGGGTTCTAGGGGGGAAACACTGCATATAGCTCCAAGCTGCATCCTTTGTCTCCCTTATCTTGGTAATAGCACATAACTTGTGTTCTCCCTGAAATCAAGTAATGTGTGGCAAAGGAGGAGTATGCCTCTTAGTATGTGTTGCCTTTAAGAATTATTCTATCATGCCTTGTGTTGGGTTTCCCATACTGTTCGTGTAGTTTACAGCTAGCCCCATCCTGAAGAGTCTCAGCACAGGACTTGGCTTTCTCTTATTCTTTAAGTTTTATTCCCAATGGCAGCTTTTCAATTCTCTGGATAGTCAATCTCTTCTGTGTGCAAGTCTTCACACTGGATATTTTTCTGCCAAAACTCTTTCCTGTGTTCTTTGTGTGAGTGACATCTCCTCATCCTTGGCGTTCTCAGTGAAAATGTCACTTCCTTCAAATCTGACCTCACACACTCATGTTTTCGCTACCAATTCTCCTGGGGTCTCTCTCTCTCTCTCTCTCTCTCTCTCTCTCTCTCTCTCTCTAATTTATTTTATTTTTAGTGTGTGTGTGTGTGTGTGTGCTCAGACAGAAGACAGAAAAGGACAGAAGATCCCCTGCATCCAGAGTCACCTTTGGTTGTGAGCTACGGAATAAACTTGGGCACTCTACAACAGCAGCGAGAACTCATGGAAATACCACTGCCTGAGCCTCCCAAGTATTTAATCACCCTGTGTTCTCACACTTCTCCTTCACAGACAACTACAAAGCCCTGGTAAATGATTGTGCCTCTCGTTACAAATTAAGAAAAAGACATGACATGTTGGGATTCCAGGCATGAGCTACCACACCCAGCTGATGCTGTTTCCATAGCAGCAACAATTTTACATCAAAACTGTCCTGGTTATTCACATATTGTCCGACCAGTTCAGTTCCTGTCCACCCTTTTCATCTACTACTATATATTGGGCTTCAGGAATACAGGGCCTGGGTGTTACCCAGTTAGACCACAGTAAACATTTGATAAGCAAATTAGTTGATTTTTTTAAAGAATAAAGCATAGCTTCACACACTGGAGGGTTCGTTGTCTGGTGATAAGTGGAACAGGAACAGGCACACAAATAATTGGGGTGAAATCTCTAAAACCAAACCAAACCAAACCAAAAACAATCATCGTCAGACACAAACACTAAACTTTCTCAGAGTCCTGCAAGTTGTCTCTCTTGTGTTATTTAATTATTTCAGGATTTATGAATCCCTTTTCTGTGCCAATTCATGGCTGAAAGAACTAGGGGACCTCAACATGGTTCTTGAGTCATACAATGAAGAAATTATACTTGGGTTCTTTTGGGACAATGCGAGGTTTGGGACAGCCAGGAATAGGAGGGAAGAAAAATGAATCATGGGACACTCCCTGAAGTTCTTGGACATGAAGTCTTCCACTGGCTCAGAATCAGATTCAGAGTCCAGCCACATCCTCAGTTTTCATCGCAGCCCAGGGAAGGACTCACATTTCCTGGAACATGAAAGTCATTTTCATCTACATAGCAAAGATTTTCTAATGTTCTCTACTAAGTCATATTAATTTAGCATTCCCATCAGCCTTTCCCCTTCTCTACCTCTCCACTCTATTTCTTCCTTAGCCTTTTGCCCTCTGTGACCTCCATTTTCTGGGGCCAATTTATCTTTCTGATGTTCTAGGCACTTGGTCAGGTTAATGTTTTTAGGCACATAATGGGTATAATTAACTGCCTTTATAGAAAGTACCTGTCGAGCGATCATGAGAGATATTGGGGGATACAGAAAGAAAATTTGTAATTATAGACAATATCATCTTATCTTCCTTCCTAACTGGGGTTACTCAGGCTTCCATTGAACCACACTGGGCATATTTGGATCCAGGGACATAACATCTCCAGAGTCCTTAGTCACCAGATCTTCTTAGCTAAGCTCCCTCTTCGAAGTCACTCCCAGACCCTTTGGTCAGTGCCTGTCTCACTGGCCTTAGTTTTCCCCCCAAGCAAACCAGAGGTGCATATCTGGTCTTGAGGAGGTTGTGGTAGGTTCTGGAAGCCAACCCACTGAAATCCAATTACCCAGAGCATAAGGGATGGGTGTGGAACTTGGAGCAAAAGCTTCGTGCAAATGAGTTGGCTCACTCTGTAACCTGAGAAAGAGGTGGAGCAGAATGATGATATTTTTTTTTTTATCATCCTAGAAGCTTCCAAAAACACAACAATGTTTCCCTTTTTCTGAGCATCCCCTTCAGCTATTTCAAGCCTTGGTGAGTGAGGTTTTCTTCTTTCACAGATTTAGTTGATTCATAGATCCATAGAAAGAACTGGAGAACATAAAAAGATCAGATGGAAGAAAGGACACCGTGTTAACTTACAAGAATTAAATAAAACCTAATAGAGACTAATAGAAACTTTGCATTTAAAACACCAACTGCACAGAAGAGAAAGGAAGAGATCTGGATTAACAGAAGTCTTCATATTAAAAACAACCCTCTCCCATCCCCCAAATAAAAAACCCTTAGAGATTTCACTTGGCTACAAGCTAAGGATGATCCAATCCTGTGTGTGGCAGCCAAAAAGCTAATGCAGTCTCCAGCTACATTAGGAGATGCAGCATCCAGGACAAGGGAGGGCATGGTGCCACTCCTGCCCAGACAGGATGGAATCCAGGTCTCACCTCCGGGTCCCATGTGTTGAAAGCAAATTAAAACTCTTAGAAGTTGTTAACCAAAATGATGACGACATAAGAGACCATGCTTTGGCTGCTAGGCTCAGTGGAGGAGTATCTTAGAGGGAGTGGAAGAGCGACCTTGGAAAAGTGGAGAAAATATATATGTGTGCTGAAGTACAGGAAAAAATAAATATGTGTGTGTAGCTTCAGAAGTGGAAATAGCAGTTGAGATGAAGAAACACGGAGACTAAAGAGGGACAAACTTTAGGAAACACAGTGTATGATGGAATCTATACCACAGGAACGGGCTGTCGCACTGTTACTAAGGACAGAAGGGGGAGGGGCAAGAAGAGAAGAACAGACAGGAAGAGAGACACCTCGCCCTCAACTCACACATACATAGGAGCAGATAAGCACTCTCTACTATTTTATGCTTTTGCTTTTCAGCGGTTCACTTACCAGATTTGAGGCATGAGTTTGTGGAGACTGGCGATCAGCAGGCAAGATGAAGATTAAATGGATAAATACACAAATACATTGTCAATATTTTGAGATGAAAGAGTTTGTGAAGAAGAAGAAAATAAAGGGGAAGAAATTATTAGTGCTATACTTTCTTTATGCCCAGAAAGAACTCAAGCTGAGGTTGGGCAAGAGAACCTTCAGAAGGCAGTACAGGGTGTCCTGTTCTTGGGGTGCAGCTGAGTAGCCTAATAGCTACCTCACAAAAGCAAAGATCATTCACCCAAAGAGAGCTTTGTTTTCCCCAAATCATTGAGTCCTTGGCTCAACCAAAGATATTCTAACTGAAATTTTCTTTTGGCACAAAAGGGTCACTCTGATCATATGCTAAATGATATAGCTAGATGAAGATGCATATTTTTTATTCAGATCCCCAAGTCTCACATTGATTTTAATCTGTTTGAATTCTGGAATTAACCATCTGATTCAAAGCTGGAGCAGTTTTGTTTCCTCTGTACCTGCCTTATAGAACAATGAAAGGATCCTTAGCCAGATGTGGACCTGACCTGAATTTTTCCAAAGGTGGGTACCATTCCTGGCACAAATTACTGCAGACAAAGTGTTGCTGGTGCCTGGGTGCCCTCTAGTGTTCAGAAGCTGTTGCTTCAACTCCTACTTCGTCCTGACCCAGGGTGGGTCTTGAAAGTTTGCTGTTGATGGATCCAAAAAGGAAGCCTTATTAGAAAGCAAACAAACGAACAAACAAAAAAGTGAAGAAATCTGAATACACGTTTTTAAAATTCTTTCTTGTAATTAATGTTATTAATAGAGGGAGGTGATCAAAAGAATTACTTTCCAAATTTACTTAACCTCCTTTCATCTTGTGTTGGGTAGTCTCAAATTAAGTAAGGAAACTGAGAGATACCCTAGCTTTAAGGACATAACACACAACTCTCTAAGGATGCAAGCTGCTTCAAAGGTCGGTTCTGTTCTATGAGAAGTGACGTAATATGCTAGTGTTAGGTGGCTGGATTGAAACACTGGGTAGAGATGAAGTGTGTGGGTCCTGCATTCTCTGCTATATTACTTACCTGCTTTCTGAATCCTCATTTTCTTATCTGATAAAATAATGGCACTTGCCCTACTTAGCTCACAGGTCTGATGTCAAAATTAAATAGACTGACAGATGTTGAAGATGTAAAATCAGTTACTGCTTGGAGGAAATATACTGTAATTAGTATTTAAAAAAAGTTTGCCCTGCAGATGATTGGGGAAATGCCTATTGTCTTTTGGGATCATTCTATCTAATACACATTTTTCTAAACTCATGAGAGGAACTTCTAGTTACTTCTCTGTTCCTGTCCTTGGGTCTCCTCCACTCATGACCATAGGGCTACAAGTCTATCGGAGATAGCATTCAAGAGCAAACTATAAGGAAGAGTTCCTTTGAAATAGGAATGAATGGGTGCAGGAAGGAGGTCGTGGGGGCTAGTCAGATCTGGGCATGTTGCTGCCTTCGGACTGGCTTGGGCTACATTGTGTAGCATTATTTAGTGCAGATCGTAAAATGGTCCTCCTCTGCCAAATGGCAATATTGGGTCCCTCTGCAATTCCCTTCATTATACCTAACCAGATTTAAAGATCTTAAAATGATCCTAGTCTGACTTGCCTCAAAGTCCTGTGGTTCACATCCCTTGTGTTCTATTTCTTGTGGTCACCTAGGAGCTTACAGGGAATGCAGACTCTTTGACTCCACCTCAGATCTGGAGCTGAGTCAGGGTCTGCCCCTCTGGAAGATCCTTTGTGCTATCTTTGCACAGTAGAGTTTAAGAAGGACTCCCACCCTTGCTTGAGCTCTAGCAACTTCTCTGGGATGGAGACGGGGAGCATTTTCAGTCTTCCGAAAGCTTCCTTGGTTCCAGCTCGACTCACTCTAGATGAATGTTATATGCAAAGAGATTCTTAGAATATGTCAATCGATTCATAACATTCCTGAGGATCACTGGCTGATAATTATCCTAGAGCAAGACCAAATTTAGCCTAGGACCTGAGGTTCTCCCTAACTCTTGAACCTACTCCCTTGACTCTGCCATCCATGACAGTGTTCAGAAAATAATGGATAAAAACAATCAAGTGAGGTAACCCAGACTCAAAAGATGAATCATGGTATGCACTCATTAATAAGTGGGTGTTAACCTAGAAAACTGGAATACCCAAAACATAATCCACACATCAAATGAGGTACAAGAAGAATGGAGGAGTGGCCCCTTGTTCTGGAAAGACTCAGTGAAGCAGTATAGAGCAAAATCAGAACAGGGAAGTGGGAAGGGTTGGGTGGGAAAACAGGGGGAGGGAAGGGGGTTGATGGGACTTTCGGGGAGTGGGGGTCCAGAAAAGGGGAAATCATTTCAAATGTAAACAAAAATATATATCAATAAAAAAAAACACAATCTCTTGAAAGCAAGCCATCTTCTTTGAAAGCTCTGGCTCTTTACATAGGGTGGTTCTCAATGGCTCCCTGTATCTGGACAAGGCCTACTTATTCCTCAGTACTTAGTCCAGGTTATCCCCATTACCTGTAGCCATCCTCTGTGCCCTGCTGGCTGGATTGGTGAATTAGGTGTGCTTCACATGCGTTCCCTGAGCAACACAGGCCTTCACATGTAACCTTTGCCCTTGTGGATTGCTCCCACAGCTTCAAGTGTCTTAGGCAGAGTCTGTGGCTTTCCTGTCTTTGGATTTGAAGAATATAGCCCAGTGCTAGACACATAGCATACATTTTGAATGTTGTGTTATATTAATATTGAGACCATATTAATATAATATACTCTACAGTGAAGAAAATGGACCACTGCAATCGGAAGCGAAGCAACCTTTTCAAGAATAAACTGTTAGAAATCCAAGATCTGAACCCACGTCTGTGTTCCAAAAAGACTTCCAATCTCTTGCTCTTTCTTTCTCTTGCTTTCAGATGGCAGTGAGTCATAGCAACACCCAGCCTTGACGCTCTAGTTCACATTATAAATTCAGATACGACCTTCTGGGAGAGAGCTTTGAGTGAATCAGGTTCACTCTTGTACAGAAGGTGGCTGAGGCCCAGAAACATGAAAGATTTTCCCTCAGTTGTGTTCTTCAAAGTCTAAGATGCTGTCTTTATCACACTGTGCACTGGGCAGGGATGGCAGCCAGTTGGGGTGAGGTAGAGGAAGGGAATCTGCCTTTTCCACATCAGAGCTAATAACTCTGGTCATGAACCTACCTAAGTGCCCCAGTTGCCTCCCTGCTGTCAATAGAGAATGGACAGAACAACAACAGAACTATCCCTTTGCCCCAGGGCAAACTGGACAGAATCCCTCACTTAGAGTCCACTGGCTTCTGGCCTCACCACAAGGGGCCAAATCCAGATGGAAAAATGGTTAAGAGGGTCTAACATTTACATACATTTGCATATGTTTACATACTCACAGTAAGAACAAGCAGTTCATTCTCCTGCAGTTTTCAAGTAAATGTCATTATTGCCACCTTCAGGTTGTCATGGATATATTATACTCTCCTCAATTGCTTTCTTGCCCTCCCAGGGTTCCTGAGCCCTGATTCTGGGCATGCTGAGTGTGTGACCATGCTGTGGGAAAGGCTGTTTAAAAGAATGCAGGAGCACAAGGCACAAACAAAGAGGTCACAGGGACAGCCTGTAGCCAGGGCAGCTCTGGCAAGCACACTTGCACTCCTTCTCCACAGAGCACTGATGGGGGTTGTTCATGCACATCTGTCCTGTGTTGGAATATTTGTGCTAGAATAACAGCTGCATTGATTGGATGTTCTCCGCAGGGGGCATGCTTCTTCACTGTGAAGGTGGTAGTGCAACAGTGAACATACCTTTGCAACTCAAAGATGGCGAGCAGATGATGAGCTCTATATGAACATAACCTGCAAAGTTAAGCCACAGGTTCCTGGGCCCTTTAGAATAATTTTCTCATCACCATTATATTAAATCCACTCATCTTTTTCTCATAGAATCAGCTTTTCCTACTATTTGACTCATGCTGGATTCTTCCCAATAGATTTTTAATGGTGCTTGGGCTAACGAAGACCCAGAGGGAAACCCTTTCAGTCTTTTAGGGTCTCAGATGGCCCACAGGCACTGCTCTGTGCTTAGAGAACATGGGAAACGAAGGACAAAAGAGTTCCTTTCATCTTTCCTTGGCTCTGATAAGAGATTGGGGGAAGTTCATCAGACTCTTCCCCACAGTGATCCCAGAGTGTTTGAATGGTTGAAATGAGAGGCATTTTGCCAACTTCACAGTTTTAGGATTCTCCTATTTGAATTTATAAAACTACAAGTGGACAGATACCTTCTGTGTGCCCCAGTCAGCCCCAAGCCTGCTATGTTACTATGTGCATTACCATGTGAGTTACCACCAGCATTCAAGGGACACTCAATAATCGTCTTTTTGCAGTAGAGATACTATGTTGCTGTTGAGAGCTTCAGAAACTTAAAAATATTGAACAGACCCACCATCTAGGAATGCAGAGTCTATAAAGAAAAGTGAAATGTTTATTAATATTTAATAGCAGAAGGCATGTACACAGTTGTTGTCTTGTTTGGTTTGACTGCAATAATAAAACACTGTGCACCTAATGGTTTAGAGACAACTGGGAAATCTCTGGTGTCTCTTATGTAGGGGAACAAGCTTTTATATTCTAGTTACTTCCTGAAGTCCTCACTTGCTCAACCTTTCTATATATGTGTGCAAATGGAAGGAAGCAAGCAGGGAATAGACACCTAGTCAAGTACAGACACTGAATACAAAGCCATAGTTGTTAAAGATTGAAGTTCAGTTATCTTGGGATGAGTCACAGAACTCCTCGAGTCTCTGCTGTCATTGAAAGTAGAATCAGAAGCATCTATTACATGGCGTTACATGGAGGCTTAAGTTAACTAACATGAAAAGAACCTAGCACATTATTTGGCACTAAGCAATTCTAAGATGTTAACTTAAAATAGAAAAAAAGGCATAATTAAGTACTGAAATACATGATCTAGAGTTGTACAATTGTCAAAATTAGAATTAAACAAAAAGGGCCCTACTTTTAAAACTCTCTAATCCAATGTTTCTCAAATAATTGTGTGTGGATTGTTGCCAGTTTTTTTGATTTTTTTCTAACCTGGCTACAATAAAATGTAAGAGCAGAGAAGCAGTGTAGTAGTAAACTAAATTTTCTCTGGTGTGGAAAACCAGGTAGTAAGATCACTAACTCATTTATAATTGATATCGTGTTCATAAAATTAAAGAACTTAGATTCCTTCCAATAGCAGAGTGACCTTACATGATATCTTCTTAGCTCCATTTGAACCATCCTTCTTGAAATTTCTCTAGGCTCTAGAGCTCAGACATGGACAGGCATATGCAGCTCACCCTTCTTTCACAGGATCGTTCTTCAGATCCTTGCAGATAGCAACCAGAAGGGAACTTGGTATCCAGGGTAAAGCCTTTTGTTTAAAGCAATTGCACCTCTGCTAGTGTGTTTGTTTCCACCTCTAAATTTTTATGAAAAGGGTTAGAAACATCTACCTCTGAAGATCGTCATGAGGATCAAGGAAGACAAGTGTTATAAGGAGATTTAAAAATGACTAAGTGTTGTAACACATGGGTGTCTACTAATAAGTCTCAACAACATATCTATTGGGAGATTTTTTCACTCTATAATATTCATTGTGCATCATCAATTTTGACTCTTACGAACATAGGTTGAATGTGATTATTCAGTACTATCTACAAAACATTCTACCCAGAATTGAGCACAATCTTCTACTCAAACTGACTATAATATGGATACAATGAACTATGGTTGGATGGTCTTTGGGAATATAAATGGTATGGCTGGTTGTCCTATATGCCTTTTAAATTGGGTGCTCTGATTTGATACAGCAGTCTGAGCACAAATGGATCTTGTTTTCTTTCTTATCGGCTGATATTCCTAAGATCCCAGAGAAGCTATTATTTTGAAGAAAATAGATTTATTCTTTATATTTTGCCTTCAAGATTTCAGCAATTTTAAACCTATCCTTCTCAAGTTAAAAGGTCTTCTCTTTTGAGAAAATGGCAACAAAATAAGAATTTAATAGGACTGTCTTCCTTTTCTTTGACATCTGTTTCCATTTTGCCACCTTTATAAACCTCTCATTATTTCTTCTTCATTTTACATGGAATGTCCCTTTAAAAGCTATTTGAAACTATTGCTTCCCTGACCCCAGATCTATGCTTTCTACCATGCCCTGAAACTGTGTCCCAAGGAAGAAAATAGAAGTAGCACACAGAGATCGAAATTATCAACTTCTACAGCAGCTTATTTAGATTCAAGTTTCAAATTGGCTTCATTTGGGTTTTGTTGACCTTGGAACAGTTACCACTTTATTTCTTAGAACCTTCGTCTAAAAAACAAACATTCAATATTATATCTGCATCCTGTTTCTCTGAGGAATTGGTAAGTTAATTAATATATGTAATGGTGCTAAGAGAAGCCCTCAGTACACAGTAACTACTCCGTACATACTGAATGCTAACACTGCATTGACATGCCAGGACCTTGTAGACATTTGGGTTTCTTCTGAGTTCTGCTCGCTCCTTATATCTTTTGTTCAGGTTCAATCTGAATCCATCAAAGAGAGTTTTATGGATCCCCATGGGATTTGTTAGCTGCCTTCTCCTTTCTTTATCAAGATAACTCATGATTATTTTATTTCAACCTCAGCTCTTAGAAGTGCCCATCCCGTTAAACTATTCCATTATTTCAAATCACAGGTTACAAGGTCTTAACTCTTTGTTTGGAACTTCCGGAAAGCTGTTTTCCTAATGCTTAGAGGGTACACCAAAGGAATTAGCTTCATTCAGTTATCCACACCACATCCATTAACAAAAAGGGAATTGAGAAGATGGTCATGCTCTATTTTAATAAGGGCCATCCTATCACTTAGTGTCAACACTGGGAAACAGGATAGCCACTGTCCCTCTGGTTGGATATCATACATACATCCTTGTATGGGTCTTATTTCTGGTCATAATTCAGTCTTGAGTAGCAGTTTTCCCTCAGTGCTTTCTCCACCTACTGAGAGATGAATATGTCAGCAAGACTAAGAAAGAATCATCAGCTTTTCCGCATGAGCCTTCTAGCAGATGCCAAGCTAGTTCAAGTTCCTTGTCCCTAGTAGATCTTGCCTCTCTGCCAATTTTTGCAATTCAGAGAAAAGAGATTAGAAAGATATCTATGTGTCAATTTGCACATGAGCCTGTCTTATCTCCTCTGTGACAATGAAAGTGACTAGAAGGTTCCCCGTTCTAAATAGCTTTAATAAAAGTCTAACATCCTACTATTAGTTAAGTCAACTGTGATCCAACCAGGTAGGGGCATTTTTTTAAAAGACATGAAGCATGAACGAAGCTTATGTTTAAGGCTCCTTGGGCACCTAACTGTATGCACTGTGAGTCAGCATTTTTGCCACACCTCCACAAAAATCTACTCGCTATCCAGAATGCCTGAGGAAATTAAAAAGTGCTTGAGTTCCTGGTGGACTTCACACGCCTCTGACTGATGCTGGACCTTCACATCCTTGGCTGATCAGCCAGCCCATCTTAGGTATTGGCTGTTGGTTTGTTTAAAGCATTTCCACACAGCTTTAACCTGCAGAGTACATTTTGGTACCCCAATTAGCCCCTGTGTCAGTTAAATATGGCTGTTTGCAGTTATAACGATTGTGGTCAAATTAAGTATAACTTCCATGAGGACAGAGGGCAGATTTCTGCATTACTCCAGGCATTAATGGAAGTTAGTAAAAAAAAATAGCAAAGCACAAATGTACTGAATATCTAGTATGTCTCAGGCTGTTGTTGGAATAGAGAATACAAAGATGAATGGAGCAATGGAAGCTCTTAAAAATGTCTTACAGATGGTGAATGTAGGCCTTAAAACAGATCATAGCAACATAGTGTGGTAAGCATAATCAGTACAGGAAGCCAAGGTTGCCTCCAGTTAGCCTCAGTGTGGAACTTTACCATGAAGCTCAGCAGAAGCATGTGATAACTTGTCACTTATTAGAGAAATACTTTGCCATTCAAAATAAAGCCTAGCTCCCCCTTACCCTTGATTAGCCTTTGGGTTCAAAGCTGAATAGAATCGATTGCCTATCTGCAATCTGACGATTCCCTAGACAAGAACATGTAAGAAGGGATCAGTCATTGTGAGGGAAAGGTCTGACAAAAAAGGTGAGGGGACTTGAAGAAGACAGTTGAGGGAAGGACTTCCTGGTCATGTCTGAGTTCCCAGGCAGTCATGTACCAAGCTACGCAGGAGGCTGACACTGAGAAGATCTGGGTTGGTTGACAGGAGAGTGGATTGCTTGACATGATGACTCTAGGAGAGGCCATTCCATCAGGGCCTTCTGGAATACTTTAAATGCTTCTAGCAATGTCTTCTTCAGCCAGCCAATCCACAGTTGAATCAATGATATTTCTTATTTCTTAGGAATTTGGAGTCACAGCAAGCATTCTGGTTTCTATCTTGAAATTATATCAACTCTTCTTTCTTTTCTTTTCATTTTTATGTTGTCTGTTTATTTTAGTCAGGGCTTCCATACTATGCAAAGGCATTCTTAGAGATTCAGGGTACCAGTTTCATGGAGTGTGGCTCAGAAGATGGCATTCCTTACTAGATGCTTCAGATTGCTTATGAAGAAGTCCTCTTTATTCTTTTTTACTTAATATATGTTTTAAATTAAAACATAGTTACATCATTTTCCATTTTTCTTTTTCTCTCACCATTCCTTTCCATGTTTTCCTTGTGTCTCTCAAATTGATGGCCTGGTTTTTGCTGTTGTTTTGTGTTGTTGTTGTTGTTGTTGTTGTTGCTGGTGGTGGTGGTGGTGGTGGTGGTGGTGGTGTGTGTGTGTGTTTTGTTAAGTCTCTGGGACTTGATAGTTTGTATTATAGACCATCTGTTTGGACTCAACTTAGCAACAATCCTGGTCACACCAAGACTATGAAGTTTCTGATTCCATTATAACGTAATAGAAAGATTCTGCGGATTTTTTCCTGTGGTCAAAAATGGTGGACAAAGAATTCAAGAACCTATTTTCAGAGGATGAAGTGAGCAATCTAGAGACAGATGGAAGTGGGTAAATTTGTTACCAAAGATCAGGACCTATCCTGGTAAGCAGAATGGAATTAAGGACTCTGGGAAAAGCAAGGAAATTAGCCTGTTCAGAGAGGGATAGCATCATGGTCAAGACAAAGAATGGCAAGCGGGCCTTGGATTAAAGGCCTAGCAGGAGAGGCAGGCAGCTGTTAGACCAGTGAGAACGTTGTAGAACAAGTAAGAGAGCATAGATTTTGTCTGGTCTCCAGTGTGGACTCATAGACTGTTTTTAATCAGGGAAATAAGATGAGCAAGGTTCCACTTAATTTAATTAAAAAGAAATCATAAGCAAATCACTTCAGAGACTGTTGAGGCAAAGGGCCCAAGGGAGCAAATTATGAAGCGTCTGTAATTGACCAGATAAGAGGTAAAATGACCTGAAGTAGGAAAGCCACGGGTTGGCTAGGGAGACATTGTTGAAGGAATATCTGGGCTACAAAATCAGCAGGATGAAACTGGGAGGGGGCAGGAGATGGAGAAGTAAGCAGAGATAACAGTGGCTGCCACATGGTAGACATTTGATAAATATTTATGCAAGCACAGGTCTTTCTTGCAATGGTTGATTTTCCTGTGGTTGGTACTGAGCGCTACTAAAAGGAGAATTCTAGTCCCAGCTCATTCACTATGTGATCTCGAGAAAGCTGCACTGTTCCTTCTATAAAATTGGAATTTGACTTTGTTTTGGAAAAATACTGCAGAGCAATGGTGGAAATAGGACAAAAAATGTAATGCAATGCTTCCACAAGAAGATATATTTCAAATTTCAAATGAACAGTCCATGGTCAAATTCCACCGTCCTGGGCTTAACAAGAGTAACTGTATGGAGTGGTCTATAACTTTGAAATTAGAATTCCTAGGGTCCTTTCTCAGCACAGGGTTCTTTTTTTTTTTATTTTTTTTTATTTTTTTTTATTTTTTTTTTATGTTTTTTTTTTTATTATTCGATATAATTTATTTACATTTCAAATGATTTCCCCTTTTCTAGCCCCCCCACTCCCCGAAAGTCCCGCAAGCCCCCTTCTCTTCCCCTGTCCTCCCACCCACCCCTTCCCACTTCCCCGTTCTGGTTTTGCTGAATACTGTTTCACTGAGTCTTTCCAGAACCAGGGGCCACTCCTCCTTTCTTCTTGTACCTCATTTGATGTGTGGATTATGTTTTGGGTATTCCAGTTTTCTAGGTTAATATCCACTTATTAGTGAGTGCATACCATGATTCACCTTTTGAGTCTGGGTTACCTCACTTAGTATGATATTCTCTAGCTCCATCCATTTGCCTAAGAATTTCATGAATTCATTGTTTCTAATGGCTGAATAGTACTCCATTGTGTAGATATACCACATTTTTTGCATCCACTCTTCTGTTGAGGGATACCTGGGTTCTTTCCAGCATCTGGCAATTACAAATAGGGCTGCTATGAACATAGTAGAACATGTATCCTTATTACATGGTGGGGAGTCTTCTGGGTATATGCCCAGGAGTGGTATAGCAGGATCTTCTGGAAGTAAGGTGCCCAGTTTTCGGAGGAACCGCCAGACTGATTTCCAGAGTGGTTGTACCAATTTGCAACCCCACCAGCAGTGGAGGAGTGTTCCTCTTTCTCCACACCCTCTCCAACACCTGCTGTCTCCTGAATTTTTAATCTTAGCCATTCTGACTGGTGTAAGATGAAATCTTAGGGTTGTTTTGATTTGCATTTCCCTAATGACTAATGAAGTTGAGCATTTTTTAAGATGCTTCTCCGCCATCCGAAGTTCTTCAGGTGAGAATTCTTTGTTTAACTCTGTACCCCATTTTTTAATAGGGTTGTTTGGTTTTCTGGAGTCTAACTTCTTGAGTTCTTTATATATATTGGATATTAGCCCTCTATCTGATGTAGGATTGGTGAAGATCTTTTCCCAATTTGTTGGTTGCCGATTTGTCCTCTTGATGGTGTCCTTTGCCTTACAGAAACTTTGTAATTTTATGAGGTCCCATTTGTCAATTCTTGCTCTTAGAGCATACGCTATTGGTGTTCTGTTCAGAAACTTTCTCCCTGTACCGATGTCCTCAAGGGTCTTCCCCAGTTTTTTTTCTATTAGCTTCAGAGTGTCTGGCTTTATGTGGAGGTCCTTGATCCATTTGGATTTGATCAGCACAGGGTTCTTAATGTAGTGACTTTTGGTAATAGGTGTGACTAATCTTATCACAGGTGCCTCATCTGAAGGGTCCTTTCAAATGCCTGTTTAGCTTTTGAAAATCAATGGACATGATGATTGTCACCTTAAATAAATTTGTGGAAGAGCATTCTAATTTGAGGACTGCCATCATGATCTTCTATAATTTCCTTCACTCTCCCACCACATACAACTTTTATGAGTACAAATCTTACATGTCCAACATTTTCAAAAGAGACCATGGTATATGTTTCAGCTTACCTATAATAGTTGGTACAATGCTATGTATATTTTCACCATCAAAAGTTTACTTGGGCTGTCTTATATCTCTTTGCAGGGTCATAGATTTGATTCTAAATACTTTAAGAATGCATTTCTTCACTCTTCATTCGTTCTTCTATCCAACTAACAGATGTTTACAGAGAGCACAGTCAGATGCAAAAAATTCAACACATAGAGTGAGCAGGGTCCCAAAGCAGATGAGTATGCAGGATGTCACACTGCAAGCTGGGAAGTGAATAAACCTATGAAAGACATATAGATAAAGTAACCATGGCTGTCAAAAGAAGAGAGTAATTACTTCCAGTGAGAAGACAGTAGTAAAGGCAGATGTCTTTGGGAGATAATATACCAGTTTATGCTCACAAAAAAAAAATTATGTAGCTGTTAGTCTTGCCTGCAAGTTCCCAACTACAATTTCTGGAGATGGCTGGCTTGGCGCTGGGATATGTGCCAACCTAGAAGGCAGAGTTCAGATAAAGTGAAGCCCACCAGACCAGTCTATGGCCAAATTTCACTGCTCTGGGCTTCACAAGAGTAACTTTATGGGCTGGTCTACAAAATTGGAATTTCTAGGGTCCCTTTTCAGCACAGGGTTCTTAATGTAGTGACCTTTGATAATAGGCATGACTAATCTTATCCTCCAGGTGTCTCATCTGAAGGGTCATTTCAAATGCCTGTTTAGCTTTTGAAAATCAATGGATGTGATGATTGTCATTAATATTATAGCTAATTGGCTCTGAGTTCTTGCTACAGGCTGTGTAAATGTCTAAGCTCATGATGCATTTATCCACAGCAACCCTATGTAGTAGGTCCTTCTGATACCCTTTTACTAATAGGCAACACCAGGGTGCCAATAATCATCCAAGGTTATGTGACTGGGAAGTAGTGGATAGTCTTCTAAATACTGGTACTGTGGTCTCTGATAGCTTCTTCTACAACAGCATCACTTCACAAACTGCAACAGTGCTTTATGTTAATGATAATACTGCTCTCATGAAACATTTCACTGATCCAGAGGTAAAATCACCAGAGGCTGCAACAGGGAAAAAGAAAGGCACACAACTACACCTTCAAAATTTGTACCATTTTTTTTTCTTGCCTGGTTGCTCAGGACATAAAACTGTTAATGATACCACGTACACAAACTTTCAGCAAAGATGAAAAGCCTTGGCCCTTGAGTTTAGACTTTTCACCGTGCTGTTAAAGATATGTCCCTGAAGTTGAAGTGACCTGAGGAAGGCTATAGGATTTGCAAAGAAGAGAAGTGAAAATGGTTTGTGATTGTAGGACTTAGAAGTGTTAGCTCAGTTTTGATCTAAGTGCCAGTGTCATGTAATTTTCCTAATAATTACCCAGATGAGACTGGAGAGCAGGAGACTCATTGCTCTGGTGTACATCACCTCATTTGTCTCCTGGCGCAGGATATCCA
Organism: Apodemus sylvaticus; assembly: GCF_947179515.1. Lineage (NCBI taxonomy): Eukaryota > Metazoa > Chordata > Mammalia > Rodentia > Muridae > Apodemus > Apodemus sylvaticus. Next base: position 80,882,814 of record NC_067483.1, on the reverse strand, counting down.
TGATCATACCGCTTCCCTCCTCAGTGTAGAGTAGCCACTTCTTCTGAGAGGAGAATAAATTTCACTGTGTCTAGGTTTGGCTTTCTCTGTTCCTTTAATGGACCTATCTGTTTTCAGTTTAGCACACTTGAGTATGTTAAAAATACCCCGTTGAGTGTGCTTCATTTTGGGGTCCAGAGAAACCTCAACTCATGGTGACATTCTAAGTAAGGCTCTGTTACTTTGGTTTTTGTAAGTGGCTGAAACCGATCTGATGAAATTATTTAAACTCTTTTCCTGGCCGATAGTGGCTCTCTGTGTGATTCAGATAAGATGTGTGCTTTGACGGGAATTTAGGCTGCTGGCACGGAGCCCCTAAAGAGGTAGAACTCTGGACAAGGGCTTATAAAATAGGCTGATGCTAAATTCAAAATAATATCAAAACATAAGCAACAGTAGCGTTTATTGAAAGCTGAATCAGAGCCAGAAATGCTTTGGATTTTTAATGAGCATTTCTTAAATGTACTTTAGGACAACAATAAAGATCATGCATACTGCAATTATTTTTTCCTGCTTTTAGAGTATCTGTAAATGTATCCTGGATACATCAGCCCCAGGCATTGTGTAAATTGTGTTCTAGTTTCCCAAGGCCTTTTGACTTTCAGAGAAGGGAAAACTTTTTCTTTGGGTAGGCTAGACTAGGCCTTGGCTATAATCTTTCATATAGCAACCATAATTAATTTGAGGAGTGACCTTTTCATTAATTAAGTAATCAATAAATCAGCTCTTTAAACAAATCTTCATTATGCCTTTTCATGATTACAAGTCGCAGAGAAGGATTTATTTGGAAGGAGGGCTAGACTCTTGTTTAGACTGAAAGCCACCTTGGATGCGGCAGAGAAGGCAGATGTGGTGCTTACTCAAAGTACCTGGGTGATGGGCTGTTTCACACCAAGAGAGAAGAATCAAAGGCATGGAGAGATGCATGCTGCTCAGTGACAGGGCTCAGGCCCACAGTGGCAGCTCAGGACACAAGTTCTTGGCTGCTGTTCCATGCCCTCAAGTCGAGGATGTTGGCAGAGGAACAGGTGGTGTCCATCTGGGCTGGAAAAACTACCTGATTTCCATACACATGTGATGTTGCAGCTGCCCAGGGCAGCTTCAGGACAGAAGGCTCCATGGCCACTTTTGCCACTGAGCACATTTCTACGGCAGCTCCATAAGGTGAGGGGAGTCACTCTTCTAAAGGCAATATCCTGGGACTGGCTTTCTGCCCCTTCACATTTTCAGTTCTACCCTTCTCCCCACAGCTGCTGCAGAGGACAAAGTCACTTTACTGCAGTGGACAAGGCTCTCTGGATGCAAATGTTATCTGGGTGAATAATTTTAAGTACGGTTTTATTTCAGCTTGGCATTTGCTGGTACAAAAAGTAAATCTGTATGATTATCCCCATTCTGCTTCCTACTTTTAACTTTTATTCTCTGCCCATTCATCTCCAATTGCAAAGCTATTTTCTTTACTGCCCTGGGTCATTGAAGAGGCAATGTCCTTTCTGTTTGCCCTCAGGTCTGTACTTCATTTTTGAAGCCAAAGCTAGCAATTGCTTGATTCCAAGTGAGTTTACACTGTATACCCCCAAGATTTCCCTAATGAATTGGTAAAGTGTCCACAAGAGCTCGAAGGTTCCAGGCTGTACAGTCGGTACAATATTACTGGACTCTTAAGTTAGAAGGCTGTCCACAAAAAGGATACAAGTGTTATTGTGTTATTGGTCTCCTACCTGAAAATGTTATCCATACAAAAGGAGGTGGCTTTGGTGTGATGTGTCAGTGGTCACCTCCTAGATGCAGTGTTGGTTAATGGTGCATATATATAATGGTGCATATATATATATATTCATATATATAATTCATGTGCATAGGTCACATATATATATGATTTATATGCATGTATATATGCATGACTTATAAAGAAAAAAGGTCTGGAATCTATAGCCAATTCACATAAAAGTATTTATGGAGGAACTCATGTCTACAGCAGGAATTGCTGGTTTTGTGTAATTCATGTGCATAGGTCAGCATTTTAAACACACTCTATAGTGTGTATAATTTAACTTCCATAGTGACCATCTGACTGAGAAGTGAAAAGTTGTGCATATTTAAGAGAAATAAACTGAAATATGGAATTGTGTGGCTTGCAAAGATCATAAAGTTTGCATGTGCCTAATCTAGGCTCTGACCCTAAGCAGTCTGACTCGAAAGCCTATCCACATAATATCAGTTTGTGAATTTGCATGTCTTGTGCTTGCTTTCAAAAAAATAATGAATAAGACAAATGAAGAATCTTGTCTTATGGGGAATTACAGTCTAATAGGAGAGATAAGCCAATGAATAATTGCCATACATTGATAAGGGACATGATAAACTTATATCTTGGCTCTAGCAGAATATCATTGGTCTGTTTGCTATCTACTTCTTTCCACATTCTGCAAATGAATATCACATTAATCTTAGTAGGGAGGCAGAATTTCAGATGTGTAAAGATGACAGTATGCTAAATGCTCCAACTGAAACGCATTCAGCCAGAAGAACCAAAAGAATTAAGAAAGTTTGCTCAAGAAAAGAAATAAAAAACAACTCAAGGCAAATACAATAGTCATTTTTACATAGTGATCAAAAGAGTAAATAATGGCTCAAAATAATCCTCACCAGGTGAGCATACAGCTGTAATTCACCCTGTATCCTCACCATCTGAGTACACATCTGTAACCCACCCTGTATCCTCACCATCTGAGTACACAGCTGTAACTCACCCTGTATCCTCACCATCTGAGTACACAGCTGTAACCCACCCTGTATCTTCACCATGTGAGCACATATCTGTTAACTCACCCCATGTTTCTGTTCATGCTTCGTACTAGGGATACTAAGAAGAGTTCTAGAACTTAGCACAAAAAGTCTGAAATACCAATCTGAAAATTTCTCATTATTAAAATTATTTTCAGGTACTAGAGGAGATCAATAATCTCATTTGAGAGATGTGAGTGGGGGCAGTACAGTGGGTAGTTGAGAGAACTCAGCAGCCGTGGAGATAAAGATTAGGGAGAAAACTTGATCCAGAACATCTAAAAACAACAGACAATAATCATTTTATTTCTTAATTGAGGATTTGGTCAGTGTAACAAAGTTTGGTTTGGGTGTTAGTCCAGGATGAAAATCTCACCACATGTGCTTTCTAACGATAAATATTAGGCAAAGCACCTGAACTTTTAGAACTAGTACTTCTTCACTTGTAACCATGACAACAACAGTAAACAAGTCAAAGAAACAAATGGCAGGGCCTTGAGTAAGTTTTTGTGGCTTGGAACAGTAAACATCATCATATTCATTCAGTCTTTTATCTGTTGTCAAGGGGACTTGTGGAGAAGTCGTGCTGGAACACTGAGGTGGGAAACAAAAAGAGCAAAAGCAGAAGACAGGTAGGAAAGTTGTTATATTGTTTAGAGTATTTTGGTTATGAATGCCACACATGTAACCTGGACTAGATATCAGAAAAAAGGACAAGACAACATGGATGTCCTTGTTCATGGAACCCAGGAACTCACAGTAGGTGAGGTCGGTACTGTGACTCCAACATTATCATAAAGTGTCTTTTCTTTAATCTCTATGTTCGTATATTTCTACTGATGCTCTTCTCTCCTCAGTATTTTCTAGTCAATGACAAAAGTAGCCTTTGGCATCTCTAGGCCTCCAAGTTCTTCAGCATTGACAGTTTTAAAGTAGACAAACCTCAGAAACTATACAATCCCTGGAAAACTCTGTTCTTGTTGGGCTCCAGGTCCATTTCTGAACTAATCTTTATTTGTAGGCAAAGACAACTCTGAAAAGGCACCATGAGCCATGTGCTCAGCACAGTACTGGGACCCCATTTCTGTCAGGAGTAGAAGGAGTAAAGAATCTCGGTTAGTAAATCAGAGAATTCCATTGCACTGAACGAAGCCCAGAAATAGGGCCTTGCAGTTATTATGAAAGGCTTTTTAAAAATAAGCTTCACCAAAAACTGGAAGGGAATAGAGAGAAAAATATTACCCACCAGTGTCCATACCTATTAAGAAGAATGAAATTCAAGATACATGATGAAGATCTTAATAAATGTTAGAGATCCCAGCTGAGTTAAAACTAGAAAAGGTTCTAGGCTAGGGAACCTTGACCATCAATTGGCTTGGTTCTGAAGTACTTTTTAGAGTAATAAGAGCACCCTTCAAAGTATGGTGTATGTGTGTGTGTGTTGATGGGTGGATTCCAGAGATAATTAAATTAGGGCTCTGACATAATGGTTTCTTTGGTCAATGATTGATCCAAAATATGATGGTATTCATAGGAGGTAATAAAAATAAAGAAAGAAGTGGAGCTTGTAAAGGAAGTAGGTCACTGGGCATGTGTCCTTGAGGCCTATGTATCATCTTAGCAACTTAGCATATGCCGTCTTGTTGACGGTTTGAACTCCTCAGGTCTACCACACCTTCCTCACTATGATGGACTCAACCTTCAAAGACCATGAACAAACAAATATTTCTTTAATTTAAGCTATATTTTTGTTAGATCTTTGTTCACAGCTACCAGAAAAGAAGTTAATATATCTAAAGAACACAGATGCATCTGCTATAATAAGCTTAGCTTTTTGTATCATTATCACCCAAACATCGAAAATAACTGCTAGAGTCAGGGACATGTTTGAAGCTGTGCAAAGTAATCTTCTCATAAGTCCCACTCTTAGAAGGATCATACAACACAAACAGCTAAAACTGAATTTGGTTTTTTTTTTTTTTTACGCCAATACAATGATGTTTTTTATTAATAAAGCTCTGTAGTAGAACTTGAGATCAGCGCTAGGGATACTAAAACTGAATTTGTAAAGGACATAAAATATGCCACTGCCCTTGGGGTCCAGCGTCTAGTAGTGCTGGCCTAAGGAGGCGAAACCCTAACATCTGTTCTAATAACACCTTTCGCTCCTCCAGAGACAGGCTTCTTTATATTCCCTGTTCTTGTTCTCAAAATAAAAGGCCATTGTGTACAAATAGAACGGAATTGGTGGGTTATGGTGCTGTGAGATGGATATTCCCCAGCAAGAGGAGAATTTTGAATGGCAGAAGCTCTGAAGAGCAAAAAACAAATTAATTAACTTGTCAAATTTGTCTTCACAGATAATGCGACTGCACTGAATTCCTGTATAGAAGATTATCATTTCCCGGTTGTGTCAACTGTCCATTTCCTTGCCTCTCCTAGCATTCCAATTAGAGATTCCACGGAGACTCGCTGACTCACACAGGTTCACACATGGCAGATGAGAATGCTTGGCAGTCATAAACAACTCACATTAATGTTACAAATAAGTATTTGTAGCCAACATAATATACACATCATTTATAATGGCAGCATTGTTTCTTTACAGACACATACACATTGAATGTCCTACTTATGAGTGATTTGATACGTTTTTGTTTATTTTAAAATTTATATCATTATATATGCATGTATGTTTTGTCTGTGTGCACTTCTATGAACCCCATGCATGCACATCTGTGTATTACATTAGCACCTGGTGCTTAAGGCCAGAAGAGGACATCAGATCCTCTGGAACTCGTATTACAGACAGTCGTGAACCTACACCTACATGCCCTGGGGTGAATCTGGGTGTCTCAGAAAAGCAACACTGCTCTTAATGTTCAACCATTGCTCCAGTCTCCCAATAGAATGTTTTCTTAACATTCATTGTTATTGACTTTGTACATGTGTAGACATATTTATAACAGAAATTTGGGGGAGGTCTGAGGACAACTTTCAGGAGTGAGTTCTTCCCTTCTGTGTAGGTTCTGGATATTAACTCAGGTTCTTGGGCGTGGTGGTAGGTGGCTTAACCTGTAGAGGCAGCTCATTGGTCCAAGTAATTGAACTTTAAAAATAGTTGAAGTGATATTAGTAAGACTTTAAAATAGTAAAAATAAAATTGTAGCTTAACATAATTTTGACTTAACTGTTCAACATTTATTAAAGGTGGCCTTTGTTTGATTTGTAATTATTTTGTTAAGCATTTTGGAGTGAAAATAGCCCCCTTTTTAAGTATACAAAAGAAAATCTGCTGACCAAATATTTGATATTTCTTTTAGTTTGTATTTTAATGAAAATACATTCAAAATTTGTGCTTTGAAAGAAAATGTTTCTAAAACCTCTATAAATAATGAGGATGAATTCAGGATTGTGATTAGTAATTTGAAGAAATTTGAGGTTGGGACTGAAGAGATAACTCAGCTCTGGGAGTGTTGGCTGTTCTTCCAGAGGTCCTGGGTTCAATTCCCAGCACACACAGGCAGCTCACAGCTGTCTGTAACTCCAGTTCCAGGGGATCTGATGCCCTCTTCTGGTCTCCATTGGCAATGCTTCATATGGTGTACAGATACACATGCAATGAAAGTACACATACAATAAAAATAAAATGTAAAAAAATCTTAAAAAGAAATTAGAGCTCACTTAAAAAACCTATAAAAAGAGAGGATACATTTTATTTAAAGCTGTAAACAATACATATAAACTTGCTTCGAACCCACAAGACCTGTGAAAAGTTGTGGTGGAGGAATTATGTACATTTTAATTTTCAAAGGTTCAGTCATTTGTGAAAATAATACATATAAACAAGAAAAATATTCTTAATAAATCTATAGCTTGAACAGATTAAAGTCGATCTCTGTAACTCCCTATGCTTAGCTAAAATAAGAATTTAATTGCCAATCAAAACAGTGACAATGTAATGGGGAATTATTTAACTCAAATTTTCAATTTGAAAATACCAAATTAATTTTTTTATGCTTCAAAAAGTCACCTTAAGAGAGTCAGAAAGTTTCATGACTGTGGAAAACTAAATCTCTCAAGTGTTACTGAATGAATACATTAAAAATCGCTATCACATCCTTTCTGACATTATACAAATATTTTTAGCAAAATAAGATTTCAGTTCAAACAATGTACCAGTGTAGGGATTTTAATCCCAAATTCAGCAGCTCCACTATAAAAATGAAGTTGTTGGTGGAATTTATATCTCCGATTGTACTAGTGCCTATGACAGTCTATGGAGCAATTCAAAGTTATGTACATTTTTTGAGGCCTATCAAAGACAGAATATTTTGATGAGAGGCATATCAAATTTGGCCCTAAAGCCATCACTAGACACATGATGGAAATGCTACGCAGATCTTACTTCTAACAACAATAAAACAGCCACTGCCATAAACAAGAACAACAATAGTAATAAAAATAAAAACAATAGTACCTTGATTACGTTCAGCTTAAACAAAGGAAAAGTTAGATCATTAAATAAATGGTGAGCCATGATAGTTGAAAATAGATTGATGCATCACTTATCAATTAATGTATCATCTATGCTACCTACATCATCTAATAAGAAATGGTGCTTACAGTCACCCATGCTAGCCAAAGTTTAGGAAACCTACCAGCTAACATTAACACTCTCTAACAAGATTAAAAAGAAATGCTTAATGTTTTAGGAAAAAATTGTTCTTCTTAAATAAAAGGAAATTGCATGTGAAGCTTGTCATAAGTGGTATTTCATTAATAAAAGAAATTATAGAGTGAAAGGCATTCAAAGAGCATTATCATACCTCTGAAGCAAAGAAATCATATATAAAAGTCTAGCATTAAATTCTGCAGAGATCATTTATAATTCCTCTAGACATACTGATACTGTCTCAGAGAGATGGCTAGAAATTTCACTCATGTGTGCTTCTTTACAATACTCCAGCATTAAAACTTTTAGAGAGGTTTACTAACACTAAATCTGGATAATTACTTCTGGAGCTAGTAAAGAATTACGTTATGTTATTGCAATCTATCTCATGGAACTAAAATATTTTATAACACACCATGATAAAGATAATTGCTGGTATTGACCTCATGACAATGTTTGTACATAACACCCGAAATTATATTTCATTTCCAACATTAAATATTACACTAAACATTTTCTTGTCAGTTGTAATTGCTACTGCCTGAAAAAAACAAATTTTCTGCAAATTGAAATTAACAAAAATTATACAAAGACTACAGTAACTCAAGAAAAATTGTCATTTGACATTTCTCTCCATAAGATAAATACTGTATGAAAATATTGATTAAAAGAACATAATTATTGATTTTTCTGAAATAAGGGAAAGAAAACATGAATGTATTAGAATAAACACATATTTTAAGAAATACAAATCTATTTTATTTTTACCAAAACATAGGTACCAATAAGGAGATCTAGATATATATAACAATAACTTTATTCATCCATTATATACTATAAACTTGAGGTCAAATTAAAACATAACTATACACATAATTGTAGCTTGGCTTCTATGAAGATACTAGGTAAAACTTTGAACACATTTTATTTGCCATGTTCATTTAGTTCATAATGTTTATGTATTCGTATAAATATATTCCATTAATATACTTTAATATATCACATTTGTTAGGGGCAACCAAACACAGTCAGGGAAACTGAGTATTTAGTTGTGATAAATCTTCCTTTCAATAAATTCAATCTCATTTCAAAAGAAAATGGAAAGCCCAGTCCTGTCCTGTGCCCCCTGTGAGTTCTCAGGGGTCTGTGCTCCTACACTTGCCTCTGGTGCCTGCTGCATTCCATTTATAGATGCTTCTTATGCCAACTATAATTCCCTGCTTATGATTTTGTGTTGCTGTTGTTCTGCAGTCTATATTTCTTCTGCTTAAAATTTCTCTCCTATGGCACATATGAAACTTGACTAAAAGAGTCAGCGATTTAAAGAAGTCGGGTGTACAGGAATTCTCACCTCCAAATGTACACTGGTCTCCTTGCCTTCAGCTGGTGTTACCACGTTCTTTATTATTATCATTATTATTACATCATCATCATCATCATCATCATCATTATTAGTATTATTAATCATTTTATTTGTTTATATTTCAAATGATATCCCCTTCCTGGTTACCCTTCCACAAGCCTCCCATCCCATCCCCCTCCTCCCTTCCCCCCTTTGCCTCTATGAGGGTGCCTCCATCCACTCTCCCACTCCCGAGTTCAGAGCTCTGGCAGCTGTATGTATGACACAGGTTTCTCACTGTCTCTCATTGGCTCTTTTATTTCCCATCTTCTCTCTATCTTTTCCTCACCCATTTCTTTCCCACTCCCACTGTACCTTCTCTGCAAACTCTTGATTCGTTTCTGCCTCAGCACAAAACAAAACTGTCTCCAGTCTTCATTCCAGCAGGGAGATACAAGCCCGTTTTGATGGAACCAAAACCCACTATGGTGCTTCCAAAAGGGATCAGTGGTATTAGTGACACAAAAGACTGCAGAGTCCTCAGATTATTTTTAATAAAGTTTATCCCATTCTACCCCTTTGACAGCAGATAATCTTTTTAATAGTTTTCTTTTATGAGTCACCCTGTTTCCTTATATAATTTCATAATCCCACCAGGATATAGGTCTGTTACGCATCAGGACCTAAGCATAACAACATGGCTGCTGGTGATGACTGATTCATTCATTCATTCATTCATTCATTCATTCATTCTTCATTCATTCATTCATTCACTCATTCAGATGAACACAAAATTAGACCAGTACCATAACTGTATTTAGATGAAAATGTTATTAGGCAAAGGAATGGACACAAATAAAATGAAAATGCTGTCATGGATTCAAAACCCAGTTTACAGGCCCAGTCATGGGACATATCCAATGGGAGGAAGGTTGCTTCACTTAAGTATTAGGTTGCTCTTGTCAGTGAGAGCAATGCTGTTCCTCATCCCTCCTAGGGTATTGCTAGACATTAGAGGCTGAGCTGTGAAGAAATAAACTGCTTCAATTTGTTGTCTTGTTCAAAGATGCAGTTGCCTTGTGGAATATCAGGTCTCCCCAGAATGTCCAAACCCACTGTGGCAGAAGCGAGTGCTAACTGAGGACCGGCCATATGTTCTGTTCCTCTTCTGTCCTCAGTTAGACTTTTATTTGTGTGTGTAGACCCCTCTTTGGTGCAAGGAAGCGTCTGCAGGTGCATATTCTACACTCTGGTTGCTCCCTTCCTTGGGATGCTCTCCAGATCTCTATGCAGGGCTTAAGAATGCTACAGCTCTCGTGCTCATTTGAGGAAGGCCTTCTTCATTGCAGCTGCTGTATTGCAGTTCCCACATACTGTCAACCCCGAGCTCTTGTGATTAAATCAGGGAAGGGTTGCTGATGCAAGCATGTCACCAAATGTCACTTAGTCCCCTCGCTCCTCATCCTCAGTCCCGACACCTAGCAATTCCACTTCCTAAACGCTTCTTTCTCCTCTCTCTTTTCTCCTTTCTTATCGCCCCATCATCTCTTACTTGGATTACTGGAACAGCTCAATAACGAGTCACTTCGTGTCAGGGGTTAAGCTTCTTCTTCCAACTGTTACCAGAGTGATATTTACAAAATGCCAGCTGTGTCGTGTCATTTCCACAGTTGAAAGCTTCCAGTGTCTTTTCTCATGGGCAACTAGGATAAAGTTCACACTTGTTGACATGATTAATATGTCTTAATAAACTGGACTCTGCACACTGTGAGGTATCGGTCTTCTATATTCATACTGACCCTTTCCCCTGCTCATCATCCTGTGCACGGCCATCTGCTAATTTCTCCTTAAGACACTACACAGCCTGCTTTGTTTCCCAAACATGGCCACATCCTTCTGGGATTCCATTCCAGCTAGCCTTTTCTTACGGAACAGTGACCCACTGCACACATCCTTCTGATACATTTCCTCCTTTCATATGCTTCTCTGTTGGAGTACGATGTGCCACAAGAACTGTTCTTGGCCCCTCTAGACTGGACTTAATATTTCTATGTGATTCTGTAATTACCTCCTAAGTGGTGCCTCTTTGTGTAAAGTCTTTGCAATGGAGCTGTTTCATTTTTGTGTATTTGACCCGAACTCTCTGGTAAATTCTGATCATATACGGAGCATCCATGGCTCAGTTGCATTTTTATTGGATGGTGGTATGGTACAGTTATACATACTTATAGGATACAAAATGATGATATGGTAGATACGTATAATATGAATTAAATGAGAACATTTAAATTTCCCCTCTCTCAAATATTTCAACTGTTTTTTCTTTCTGAGTATTATTCTTTTCTGACAAACATTCTACCATGGCTCCGTTACCCAGTCTCTGATATAACCACTTCTCTGCTCTCTGCTTCTATTCATTTTGTTAAAAATTCTAAATGTAAGTAAAAACATGCAGTACTTGTCTTTGTATTGATCAAGTTCCTTAGATGCTGGAGATAGAGCCATGGGATATAGTATTTCCTCTACTTATTTATTTAAATAATACAGAATGGTGGTAGTCTTATATAAGACACAAGTCCATATCCAAGCACATATCAGGCAGCTTACAAGTGCTTGTAATTACATGTCTAGGAGACATGATGCCATCTGACATCTGTGGGTACTTGAACATATGTAGTGCACATAAAGTCATGAGAGTACACATAATATACAAAATACATAAATAAGTACCTTTCTAAAAGAATGTTTAGTTAAACACGATGGTAAAGAAATGGAAGTGCATTTGGCAAGGGTTAGGTGGAGGTGAATATACTCAAAATACCTTCTATGAAATTCTCAAAGGATAAAATACTGTATTAAAAAGAAAAGTATGCATATTAAGTGTATTTAAGAATGGCTAGAAAGTAATAGGTTTCCTATGGCTTTTCAAACTTTCATAGTGCTATTTAGTTCTCATCTCCTCTCAGGTTTACCATCCCACCCTTCTCCCCAGGCAAACTTCCTGTCCTTTGCCCTTTTCCCTACTTATAGTGCCTGTGTTCTACTATCCCCATCTCTAGAATATTTTCATTCTTAACTCCAGCCTTTCTATATACCAATATCAAGCACATAAGACAGAAATCATGGAAACAATCCCGTTCCCATATGATTCAAAAATAAATTAGATGAAACATTTAGGACTACATATAACCAAGTAGATAAAAGACCCGTACAGTGAGAGCTTTAAATCTCCGATGAAAGAAATTGAGGAAGATGTTAGAATATGGAAAAACCCCCAATGCTCAAGCATTGGTAGACTTAATATTGTGAAAATGACCATTTTATCAAAGTAATCTATAGATTCAGAGAGATCCCATGACATTCTTCAGAATAGAAGAAATAGAAAAGGAAAGACAAAAACCTTACAGTTTACATGGAAGCCTAAAATATCCAGACAACTAAAGTATCTTGAGTGGAACCCTGCAGGAAAGAAGGTGGAAAGAGTGTTAGAGCCATTGGAAATGGAGGAAACCAAGGAAATAAAGGCCTCTAAATCAGCATATGCAAATTTCATATGAACTCACAGAGCCTGGGGCAGCATTCACAGAGGCTGCTGGGTCAGCATCACAGAGGTTGGGTCAGCATTCACAGAGGCTGGGGCAGCATCACAAAGGCTGGGGCAGCATCACAGAGGCTGGGGCAGCATCACAGAGGCTGGGGCAGCATCACAGAGGCTGGAGCAGCATCACAGAGGCTGGGGCAGCATCTCAGAGGCTGGGGCAGCATCACAGAGGCTGGGGCAGCATCACAGAGGTTGGGTCAGCATCACAGAGGCTGGGGCAGCATCTCAGAGGCTGGGGCAGCATCTCAGAGGGCCTGGGCAAGTCTGCATCAGGTCCTCTATGTGTATATTATAGCTTCCAGGTTACTGTTTTTAGGATAGATAGGAATATAAGCAGAGGTGAAAGCCAAATGCTTACTGGTCTCCTTGATAGGCTGTATGTGACTAGAAAAAGCAGCAGTTAGCATGGATCACGAAATAGACTAACAACCCACATGAAAATGCAAAAGGAAAAAAAAACCAAAAGAAAAAAAGAGAAAGATGAGCATTTGAGAACTGTGGGCCAATTTCAAAAGGTGTAGCATATGTAGAATTGGAAGACCAGAAGGAGAAGAAAAGTCAAAATGGAAATCTGAAGAAATAAAATGGAATTTCCCAAGGTTCATTGCAAACGGCATAATTCACTAACCTCAGAGAACACCGAGCCTAGCAACTGCCAAAGTGTATACAACTGGGCAAGCATGTGATTCAACCTGCAAGACCTCAGACAAGGAGAAATCTCGAGGGAAAGAAGTAGGGGAAACACTTTGCCCATATAGGAAGATGATATTGAAGCAGACCTCATCAGGAACCATATAAGGAAGGGGGTCAGACAAAATACTTAAAGTTCTGAAAGAAAGTTAGCCACCTATGGCAAAACCAACAACAAGAACAACAACCTCCCCCAAACAAAACAAAACCCTCAACACTTTAAAGATGAGAGGTAAACACTTCTTAAAACAAATATACCAGGGGCTGGAAGATGGCTCAGTAAGAGTGCTTACTCTGCAAGCGTGAGAAGTATGAGGACCTGGGGTTTATTCTAATACCCATAAAGGCTGGGTGTGGCAACATCGTGCCTGTGACCACAGAGACAGGGAGATCATGGCTTTCAGGCAAGCCAGTATGTGAAAACCCCTTTCAGCTCCAGGTTCAGTGAGAGCCTTTGCCTCAAGGAGATAAGGTGGAGAAAGAAAATAGGGCAAAAGATATGCTGCTCAGACCTCTGTGCAGACTCAGAAATATAGAAGTGCGTATAACGTCCATGCATGTGCATAAGTGATACATATCACACACACACATACACACACACAAACACACACACACACACACACACACACACATGCACGCGCACGCGCACGCACTCACACACACGCACACACACACTGAACAAGAGACTATTCATGAAAGTAATTTTAAAAGCATTTCTTCAGGTATAATGGAAATTATGAGTTATCAATTGAGATTCAAATAAAGCAGTTTCCTTATTTTTAAATGTTCTAAAAGGTAAACTTAACATAATAATAGTGTGCATATTAGGTGACTATAGTACTTTACTGAAAAAGTGTCAGCAATATCTAGAGAGAGAAAAGAGAAATTATCAATATTTAAGTTGTCAGGTACAGCACTGGCTGTGAAATGGTATAGTGTCATTTGAATGCAGACTTAGGCTAGGAAACATGCATGTTACAAATTCTATTGATAGTCATTAAAACATTTATAACAGAAATGTAGTTTGTAGGTTATCAGAGAAGGCAATATACTGCCATATAACTGTTCAATTAAAAGTCAGACAAGGCAGAAAAAAATGAGATTACTTTATGAAATGGCTATCTCCAGGGAGTTTCTGATAATCATCAGGAATCTAGGCTTGGCATTCTTGTTTGCTATCCAGATCAGGAGGAGTCTAGCAGCTGAACTTGGAGAAGTGTTGAAATCCAGAAGCATACACTGGGCCAGATTCACTAAGAAAAGTTAATTTATTCAAAACTCATATAGAAAGTAACTTGCGGCCCTGATTTTCTAAGAAGTCTATGCACAGAACATTTTACGTGGTCTGATGTCTTGCGCTTGTTCTGAGAAAAATATGGAAAGCTTGGGAACACAAGAAGGGTTGTCTCATCTAAACTTGTCACATATGGCTTGTAAACCAAGAAGAAACTTCCAAAGAGCATATCATATATGCCTGGGACCACCCCTAGCTAAGCCCAAATCATCAATGAAATTCTAGACCCTTTAGTCAGGTTTATTTGATTCCTTCAAGTATAAATAATTTCTAGAGTATTCTAGATAGGGAAATCGACTCATTTTCTAAATTGATCATAACGAGTTACCACAGTTGGATGGCTTGAAATGTGTTCTCTCATACCTCCACAGGTGAGAAGCTGCAGTCTGGGTGCATGGGTGGTTCTACTTCCACAGAACGTCCTGGAGGCGCCATTTATGTGGAGAATACATTGATCTCTATCCTTAGCTTCACAAACTTTTCTTTCTGAGTATATTTACTCTCTTTTCTGTCCTGTAAGGGGTCCCACATGGTTAGGCTTACTCCCTACCTGAATGTAGTATAAATCTCTTTGTTAGATCTTTCTCTAAATTAAATCTGAAAAGATTCCAAGTCAAAAGGTTACACTTTGAGGTTCTGGATAGCAGACACAAGCTTTGAACAAAGCACCATTTGGGCAAAGCACCATTCAAGCCTCAAACGTAATTATTCTAAGGGACCCCATTGCCCAAAGGTTTCGCCATGAAAACAACTAAATCTTTCCCTATACTCCAATGCTCTAAGATATATTTTTTAGAGTCAACAGAATAGATGGCAATTTTCATTGTGTTTGCTCAGAACAACTCCAATCAAGTTTGGTAACATTTGTTTAGAAGTTTTTCTTAGGTCAGAAGTTATATAAGAAACACAATTCATAACTTTAATCCTAGCACTCAGGGGGTAAACACTTAAGAGACAGGCAGATTGAGTTCAAGGCCATTCTGGGTCTGTAGAGTGAATTCCAGGACAGCCAGGTATTCACAGAGAAACCCTGTCTTAAAAGGGGGGGGGGGAGAGAGAGAGAGAGAGAGAGAGAGAGAGAGAGAGAGAGAGAGAGAGAGAGAAGGGGAAGGAGAGAGAATTCTGTTTTTGGAAAAAAATGCAACTTCAAAACATGTGCAATATCAAAGGAAATTAACAGAAAAGCTCTTTTCTAATGCTATTAAAGTTAAGATCCCTATCTGCAAAGCTTGTAATTTTTTACTACCAGTATGTAGCACCTGCCTCTTCTTATCAATATAAACAAACAAGATAAAATTCCCAGTAAGATAAAACCAGCCCTCTCAAACAATGGAAGCCACTTTATCTTAACTGAGAACCTGAATGGGACATGATTGTTTAATCAGCAATTCCTACAAGTTTCACTCTTGCAGAGGGGAAACCACCAGCTTTGTGTTGTCTAGCATACATCAAGTTCGTTTCAGATATTCTCCGATGCTACTCACATTGTTATTCTCATCCCCACTTCTGCTGGTGAGAAGGAAACAAAGAATTGGGTAGGTTGTATGATAGAAATCATCCTCAGCGTGTAGTGCATTGATAGAGAGATCGGTGGGAACAGGTATTTCTACTTAAGCCTTAATTAGGATAAAAACCTGGGAATGGAAAAGGAGAGGACAAACATCATACCAAGAGTAATAAGGACACATTTTAGGGATAAGAAAAGATACTTTATGAACAGTGATGGAAGTGGGGCATTGCAGATAGGAAGAGGTAAGTCCAATAAAAAGACCTGCTGATGACTGAGAGCTAATAGTCCACCTACTTAAACCTGAATAAAACTAAGCAAAAATGGTGTCTTGTAAAAAAAAGAAACTGAATGGGGCCCACTCCTAAGAGGCTAGCCAACATCAAGAGGCAGTGTACTGAATATTTGTGGGTTGAGAATTTAAAATTCATTGCTTCCCAGAGCCATTTAAATTCGTTTAGAACAGGTACGTGAAAAGAAGACACCCAGCAGTTGGCCTGGTCTACTTTCACTGCTCCTCTGTCTCTTTATTCCACGGGTTACTATCTTCCTTTCCCAAGATTAATGCAAACATGTGGCAGCAGTGTGAGGCTGTGGGGGATTGAGGGTGTGGGTTGTCGGGGGATGGACTACAAAAGCATCTGCTATTGGTCACTGATGTGTGTCCTCCAGTTTTCTTGGGAAGGTTATCCCAACCTTTGCCAAGCATAACCTGGTTGTCCAGTGTCTGAGGATTCTTTCACAGCTTTATTCCAGATGTCAGGACCAGTCTTTTCTTTAATACACATGGGGATTCCTTAAAACTGACTGAAATCTGCTATTCTTTGACTGGCAGGGGTGGTCTAAAGCTCTCTTCTAATTTTTGTAAATTCACCACACCTTTTTGCTTTTACGCCTGCCTTTTGTCTTAATTTCATGATTCCCCTTCCTCTCCTCTGCCCCCACTTCCTGGATGTTCAAGTCTTTCCTTGATCTTGCATCAACACAGAATAGGAACCCAGCCCACTTCCCTTGGTTGATAAAGGGGAATGTCAGCAGCATAGCTTCCGTTCTTGCAAAGTTTTCTTATTTATTTTTATTAGAGTGCATTAACTGTACAAACTAAGGGATGCATATTAAATTAACACTTCAATGCACATCCTTGTGTCAGAAGCAGAGTGTGTAGGAAGGATGGAGGAATCTTATATGGATGCTTCAGACTGCAAAATTCATCCAAATGAAATCGGTCAACTTTTCCCCAAATTATGAGATCATTCTACCATACACTTCCATAGGCTGGTATTTCCTTACTTATTTTGGTTCCATCTCTGTCTCTTCTCTGTTTCCAGAGGGGCATCATAATCTAAGTCAATTTTTTTTTCATGCATAGCAATTTGTAATACCTTGGCATACTTATCCCTCTCCAAAGAATGACCCAGCTTGCATTCAACCACACAAAATGGCTTAAGAGGCCATTGTATTATGGGAAAGACAATTTGTTTGAGCACGGAGGGACAAGTTAGTTGCTCTAAATGGCATCGTCTTCATTCCAGAACATTTTATTTGCTGTATGTCGCGTCAAAGAATTCTGAGACAAGGGCATGAAATGAGAGTCCAAACCCAGAGTGGTTCTTTGCTTTTCCTCAAGCAAAATGGGCAGAAGAGAATTTGACTTTGGTTCTTCTATGAGGAGTGGATTTGGGTGTTGAATACAAGAAAATGAGTGTTTAGCTGGAATGAGAAATGATGGTTTCTTACAAGAGGTCTGAGCAAATGAGAAAGAAGCTTAAGTTTCATTAGCTGCTCAGTAAATCCGCTCTGAGTCTAACCAGACCCCTAATGCTGTAAGCTCTTCCCAGTTCATCTGAGGCTCAGCCAGGTACACAGACTTAATTATAGTAGAGAGAGGCATCCTTCGCAGCTGGCCTAACCCAGAGCACTCAGATGCCTTATTCTGCCCACAGAGGACTATTCTTTATTCCAGTTTGATGATCATTAGTTTTTGAAGCATAATAAGAATAATTGAAAAATTGTAGCAGTTGCAGTGCGTCTATTAGCACAAGTATCTTCCCATCTTGGTCTCTTCTTTCTTCTTTTTTTTAAATTTTTTTCTTTGTACTGCTAATGTTAGGACACAGAGTCTCAGTTAACTTGACAGGTGCTCCATCATATTTAATAAATGCTGTTTTAAAAGTCACTATCATTTTATTAAAAATAAAAGAAATATTAACATATTTGTAAACACTAGGCTCTGGAATGAGACTTTTCATGCATTACACATTAGTTTACATGGAAACTCTTGGATATACACACTGTGCTTATCCTCGATTTTAAAGGTGAAATTATTGAGAGCCAACTGGTTTTTAATTTCCCAATAGTATAGCATTCTCAAACAAGGTAATCTAACTTATCCAATAATAACAGTTAATCAAAGATATCTGTCATCATGAATGTTTTCAGCTAACTTTCAATGCCTAGAATAGTGCTTTCCACTTAGAATGGAAATAGAAAATATACACTTCCCAAATCAGAATTTCTGCCAAAGGCTCAGATCTTGGTTCTGGTCATGAGACATATCTGATGAATTTGAGCTATGGGGCATCTGTGGAAAAAACTGGCCAATAGATCTTTGTCAAAATATCATTGTGGTGAGATAAAAGGAAAGACTGAAGAAACATTCCAGATGAAGAAAAAGGTGCAAGGGCCATGGAAATGGCAAAGCAAGAGATGGGGGTTTGATTTTGTATTTCATTCACTAACAATGGAATAATTGGTGAAGTGTAAAAACAAATTTGCATTATATTAGGCCATTTCAACAACACTAATTTCCTCATTTGGGTTATTATGGTATGATTATATGTATTTCTCAACTCTTTATCCACTATTGTTTCTCCAAGGAGATAAGTTAAATTAATCAAATGATATTTAGATGAATTTAATTTCTCTGTATATGAGAAGTACTAAAGTGAGATTTTTATTGGGTAGTATTGAACTGTAGAGGGATACAGTCATTGTAATAACCAAGTTTTCATTTGTGTAACCAATTTCTGTCCCTTTAGAATGACTCAAAATGCATACTATAAGAGAATAGGCCTGCTTTTTAAGAAATGCATACTGAAATATTCAGGGGTATAGATCTATCTCATCTTCATTTTTCTCTAGTAGCTCAAACATGGACAAGAATATGCAGAGCATGGACAGATGATTAGAGAGAAGAGAGGAGAAAGAGAAACATAAAACAAGTGTGGTCTAATTGTAACATTCACGGATTTTATGTGAAAATCACATAATGCACAAAAAATATATAGAATGAAAGAAAAGAATAAAAAGCATAAATGGCTAAATGATTTTCAACCAGTGTTCTGTCTGCCACGTAATGCTCTCTCCATGCCCCGACTCCCAGAAGCAAACTCTGTGCTTGGGCTTCTTGCCTTCAGAACTATAAGTTAAATAAACTTCTATTCTTACAGATTACTCAGTCAGTGATTACCAACTATATCAATAGAAAGCAGACTTCGATAGTCATATTAAAATGAATTCCAAATGCATCAAAGGCCCAA
Organism: Apodemus sylvaticus; assembly: GCF_947179515.1. Classification (NCBI taxonomy): domain Eukaryota; kingdom Metazoa; phylum Chordata; class Mammalia; order Rodentia; family Muridae; genus Apodemus; species Apodemus sylvaticus. The sequence continues at coordinate 80,863,340 of NC_067483.1, read as the reverse complement.
ATGTAAGCTAAAACTGCACGACTCTTAAAATTGGACACAGGGAAAAATTTCAGCACTCTGTATTTGGCAGTGATTTTCAGGATATGTACCAAATGTTCAGGCAATGAAAGAGAAAATAGATGCATTGAGCGTTACCAAGATTAAAAATTCTCAAACATCATAGGAAGACACTGAAGGAATGACAGAACATCCTATGACATTGGGACATATGTGTGCGTACCTATATACATATGCATATATCTATAAGCATTAATATTTGGCATTGTATTAAACACCTACAATACACAAAGCCTCTTCTCTCTCTCTCCCTCTCTCTCTCTCTCTCTCTCTCACGCACACACACATACACACACATGCACATACACATAAACATAAATAAAAAATTAGAAAAAACCCAAATGTCGATCAATAGATGACAGACTGGATAGACATGTGGTATATATAGAGGATACCTTGGGGGGGGGCACTTTCTCAGAGGTGAAGGGGAAAGGGGATGGGAAAGGAACCCTGAGAGTGGGGACAAGGAGGGAGGCAGCATTTGGGATGTAAATACATAAATATGTTTTTAAAGAAAAGAAAAAAATCAGAAATGTGGCATATAGACTTAGTGGAATAGAGGCTATTCTTAAAAAAAAGAAATCTGATACATATTAAAATGTATATCTGAGATCAAAACCACTTAAAAACCATATGCTAAGTGAAACCAGTTACACACAAAAAAGCACATAATTTAGGGTGCATTTATATGAAATCTGATAATAGAAAACTAGAGACAGAAAGACAAAGTCGGCAAATCGTTGTCAGTGACTGGGCAAAAAAATAAGAAAGAGAGAGCTAGCATTAAGTAGGTTCACTGTTTCTGTTTGATGATGAAATTGTCATGGAAATGGGCATGATGCTTACTCAACATTGTGAATAGACATCACACCACTGGTGAAAACTGCAACTAAAAACTAAACTTCATATTAGATATATTAACCACAGCAAAAATGTACAGCACATGGGAAGATTTATTTTGCTACTATTCCCATAACTTTCTTACAAATTTAAAATGACACCACACAAAAAAAGTTGCAAGAAAGTTCACTAGTGCCTGATGAAATTTCCAGTAGAGGTGAAAATATCTTCGAGGGGAGTGATGGTTCTGAGACTAATTCCAAATTGCCCCAGCAAAAGTTGTCTCTATCAAATTGCCTATAAAAGGCCCCATTCCTACCTACCCCAGGGTGATCCTGGCCTTCGTCTCAACTGAAGTTCTTTTGACCCAGTCCCCTTGAACAAGTAGTTCTCTGGGACTAAGTGTTGACTCCTGCTGGTGCACAGGGACTGAAGTAAGAATATGTTAGATAGGTTTGACAACGGCTATGCCAAGCATGTAGACTGAGTCCTTCAATGCTATGTGGATATAAAAGGAATTTATTGCTCTGTTGCAGTGCTGTACAAGAGGACTGAGCCATGAGTGAGGCTGTTGTATAAATTTTTTCTAGAATCAGAACATAATACCCATAGAGGAGAGATAAGGTGAAGAAATTATCCTGTCAACTTTATACTGACCATATGTTAATGTCCTATTATGTTATATGTTAGTGTTTACATAGAATTTACAGTTGTGTGCTCTCCTACTTACATGATAGAGGGATTAAGGAAATCCTAAGTTAGCATTTTATCTTATCTTACTTGAGTACATTAGCCCAATGCCAGGAACCTTAAAAATGGTTGGTGTACTGAGTTGAATGAACAAAGTGGCAGCATTCCATCTGTCCTTTCTTTCTTTCACACCTGGTGCCTGTGTACCATTTATCATCCTGTTATAAAAAACTACCTGGATGGTGGAAGGTGGTTAATTATAAATAAATTTGGAGCTGATTATTTATGTTAGACTATGAGCGGATTCCTTTCAGACTCTATTACCTTAATTTTTTTTTTTTTTTTTTTTTTTTTTTTTAGAATTAGAGGAATGGGAAGTAAAGCATCTGTTGACAGATGCCCTACTTCAATGTGTCATGGCTGCCCCAATTCTTGGTCATCTTCTAGCAAGAAAAGAAGGGAGCATCAATAGTTTAATCCTATGATGAGGCTCAACTCTAATAAGCCTATTCGTTGGACAAAGTCAGGGCTTAGTCATGACACATTCAGCTATTTTCCTTTGGTTTGAAGGAATAAAAACCTTCTTTGGGCCAAGTATGAGCACAACACACAGTTACCTCTAATTTACTGAACCAAAATGGTATCCTCTAAATGAAGGATATTCAGATTTTTCTTTTGAAACAAAATGTTGCTATGTTGCCAAAAGGAGGCTATATTCTTTTTTTTCTATATTCTTTGTTTACATTCCAAATGATTTCCCCTTTCCCGGATCCCCCCTCCCCATATGTCCCATAAACCTTCTTCTCTCCATCCATTCTCCAATCACCTCTCTCCTTTTTCTCTGTCCTTATATTCCCCTCCAATGCTAGATCAATCCTTTCCAGGATCAGGACCCTCTCCATCTTTCTTCATGGGCATCATTTGTTATGCAATTTGTGCCTTGGGTATTTAGGGCTTCTGGGCTAATTAATATCCACTTATCAGAGATTGCATTCCATGTGTATTCTTTTGTGATTGGGTTACCTCACTTAGGATGATATTTTCCAGATCAAAACATTTGCCTAAAAATTTTGTGAATTCATTGTTTCTAATTGCTGAGTAGTATTCCATTGTGTAAATATACCACATTTTCTGTATCCATTCCTCCATTGAGGGGCATCTGGGTTCTTTTCAGCTTCTGGCTATTATAAATAAGGCTGCTATGAACATAATGGAGCATGTGTCTTTATTGCATGCCGGGGAATCCTTTGGGTATATGCCCAGGAGAGGTATAGCAGGGTCCTCTGGAAGTGTCATGTCCAGTTTTCTGAGGAACCTCCAGACTGATTTCCAAAGTGGTTGTACCATCTTACAGCCCCACCAGCAGTGGAGGAGTGTTCCTCTTTCTCCACATCCTCGCCAACACCTGCTGTCTCCTGAGTTTTTGACCTTAGCCATTCTGACTGGTGTAAGGTGAAATCTCAGGGTTGTTTTGATCTGCATTTCCCTAATGACTAATGATGTTGAGCACTTCTTAAGGTGAGGAGGCTATATTCTTGATCCTCCTGATCCAGACTCCTAAGTTCTAGGGTTGCAGGTTTGTTGAATCATGCTTGGCTGCCCTAAGCTGAGCTAACCATAGAAAGATTGTTTTTGAGATAATTTTTTCCACTTTTCTCCAATGTGCGTGTATACATACATGCATGCATTTGTGTGTGTGTGTGAGTGTGTGTGTGTGTGTGTGTGTGTGTGTGTGTGTGTGTGAGAGAGAGAGAGAGAGAGAGAGAGAGAGAGAGAGAGAGAGAGATGCAATATGTGTATGCCCCTGTGTACATACAGGTCTATAGGAGTACATGTGGAAACCAGAAATCAACCTGTTCTCTCTGCAAACTCTGAATATACAAAATAGGATTTATAATAGTTCCCCCTTTAGTCCATGAAGTCATTGCATTAATAATACTCCCCTTTTATATCTTAGGTCTGCAGTCTCAGTAGCTTATTTTGTGCATCTCAAACACAGTGTGCAGTGCAATTTTGTACATCTCGTTCACAGCTTTTCCATTTCCTGTCTCTCCTTGATAAACACTCTCTGTTTCTATATTTTGTTTTTTAAAAAGATTTCATATATGAGATCATGTAGTATTTTCATATGTAAATATTTTATTTAATAAGAGTCCTACAGGATGGTGAGACGGCCCAGCAAACATAGTCACTTGCCTCCAAACCTGATGGTCTGATTTCAGCCCCTGCACCAACTTTGTAAAAGGAGAGAACAAACTTCAGCAAATTGTCCTTTGACTTCCATGTACACGCTATGACACTCAGGTAAGCACACACACAGGTGAAATAAATATAATCTTAAAAAGTCCTACAAATGTATCCATATTATTGTGACTAGAGGTAGATTTAATTTGGGTCAAGCAGTATACATCACAGGGTCTTCATTTCTTTGCCAATGGACAGCTTTCATGTTGACTATTGTGAATGATGATGTAGAAGTTGAGATACCTCTTTGAGATGTTGATTTCACTTCCTTTTGGTATACAGCTCAAAAGAGCCAGTTGGACCATATGCTAATTCTATTGTTAGTTATTTGAGGAGTCGCCAATATAACAAAAGCATGACCTACCCATATAAAAATGGGCAGTCGTCCCATTTGCTTAGTTTGGGCTCTTATTGTCCATGTTGCAATAGCCAAAATGAAATCAACGTGGTTGATATGGAAGAGCTTTCTCTTATTTTGATTTTTTAATTCTAGGTGTTTTATATTATTGGTCTTTACACTGAAAGCTTTAATCTGTGTTGAGTTGATTTTTGTGTATGGTAAAAGATTATGTCCAATTTCATTCTTTCACATATTCATACCCAGTTACCAACATTATTCATGATAAAATTGTAATGCTATTCTCAATATTAAAGATGCTCCAAGGCCCTTTTCCATTATGAATACATACATACATATATTAGAGCATTTCAACTATTTTTCGATACCACTAATTGTTTCTGTTCAGGTTTGTGAGTTAGTTTGAAACCACATTTGAAGAAAATCCTGTTAATTTGAGAAATCTACCTTGAGGGAGGAAACACAGATCATTTCTGAGCTGGTGGTAGAATTTTTTTTTATTTTAAAAAAAGAACATTTTTATTTTAACTTCTAATATTTTTATAGCATTTAAATGATGTAACATTGTAGTAAATGATATGCAATATTTATAACAAATCTGCAACTAGTTATTTTATCTCTATTCTTCAAACACAGAAGCTGAGGCTCAGAGGAGTGTGTGAATCCCTGAAAGGTCACACAGGTAGAGAGACCTGTGGAGGCTGTTTGCTTTGTGCAGTCATTCCCTCCAACACATAGGCCTCACACTGCCTCAATCACTTAATAAAAAGCAATAGTATTCTCACCCAACAGGTAAATCAGCTTCTTTTCTCTGGTCTTAACAACCTCTAATGTTCAAAGCCATTTTCTCCATTTTTCACTTCCCCTTTCCATCCAGATTCTAATTCTTCCTCCATAAACACCAATCTAGTTTACCTGTCCCCCTTCTCTTTTTTATTTATTTAGTTTTTTTTTTTTTGGATATTGTATTTATTTACATGTCAAATGTTATCCCCTTTCCCAGTTTCCCCTCTGCAAACCGCAATCCCAGACTCCCCCCTGCTTCTATGAGGGTGTTCCCCCACCCACCTACCTATTCCAACCTCACTGCCCTAGCATTCCCCTACTCTGGGGCATTGAGCCTTCACAGGACCAATGGCCTCCCCTTCCAATGATGCTAGATAAGGCCATCCTCTGCTATATTTGTAGCTGGAGCCATGGGTCCCTCTATGTGTACTCTTTGGTTGGTGGTTTAGCACCTAGGAGTGAGCTAAAGGGGTTCGCAACAACATAGGAAGAACAGCAATATCAACCAACCAGACGCCCCGCCCCCCGCCCCCAGAGCTTGTCCTTCTCTTTTAGTAGATGACTACTCAAAAATGTTCTATGTTACTCCTCTAAGTGAACAGAGTGAGAGGATTCTCAGCAGCTACAGTAGTCCTAGTAGTAGTCAGAGGTTCATTTACCATCTGTCTTAAGTAAGCAGCTCACAGAAACCAAATTTAAAAAAAATAAAATTATAGCAAAATGAGCAGTGCCTGAGTTTCGGCATCTGTGCCCTGACTTTTCACATCTATGTGTATGGAGACAGAACAGCAAGTCAAACCACAGATTGCACTGTAAGTACATCTTCATGGCATGTCTGATTTTCCAGATCTTGAGACAATGTAGGAATGTGAAAGACTGACAGCCCAAGAGAAGACTGACATTGCCCATGGTGTAGCTGTGTGCTTGAAATGGAAGCAAGGGTAGCACTCACTGATTTCTTGCCCTTGTTAAGAATTGAACCTACAAAAGCTCTTTAACTTAAGCGCACCATCTGAGCAGGGCTATCAGTCAGTAGAGGTTCTGAGTTAGCTGCCCATGACAGGCGCTTGTGGGTACTATCACTGCTAAATGAGTGGTCATATTGACTATCGTATCTTTTTGTTCTTTGTCATATATAGTTTTCACATTATTTCCATGTGAAATAAATCATTGATTAAGTTATGGATCAAAGAAACACTCATATTGAACTCGGATAAGTTAATGAGGAAGTAAGAATGATACCTTAAGAAAACTGACAGGAAGATTATCTTTAAAAATAAATATATCAATTATGAAAAGTTTAAATTTGCAAAAGAGAAAGTTACCAAACTATAAATTAGATAACAAGTATTTGCCACGACACATTTATCTTAATGGATTTGGTACTAAAGGAAGGTTTCTCTTTGGATTTATGCTCTTGATGGGAAAAATTCAGCCTTTAACATAGTATATTTAAGCAAAGACTTATTAACAAGACAAAAATAGTATCCTCTAGAGAGTGACTGGGGTGAATTGGTCCAAAGGAGTAGAATCGCCCTTTGGGTTCTGCATAGTAGACTTTTAAGAAGTTACTCATAGGGCAAAGGGGATCCTTTCTTCTCTCTTAAATTGTGACAAATATGATCTTCCTTTAGGGTACTTATTCCCAAGATCTTAAAAAAAATACACAGGTGGTAGATGTGAGTATGGGAGCTTAGGAAAGATGTTTTGAAACAACAATGCAAAGTATAGTATAAAGAAGCAAGGGTCTTTTGAGGAAGCAGCCCATTCGCAGCCCATTCACAAATGTATGGGGTGGCATCTGGAAAGAAAGATTCCTGATGCTTTCGCTTCTGATACAGCAGGAAGAACCTAAACACAGCTCTAAAGCTGTATGGATGTAGGCTGAGGAGGGGTCCTGGTGATCAAGAGATGGCTACCCTAGGACAGCTTCGCCATTCCTTCTAGCTTCCTTAGCCAAGAAACACAGCTACCAAAATGCAGCCACCACATTTCTTGGCTGCCTCATATCTAATTCCACACCTATCACACTCATACCCCTGCTTCCGTTTTTTAGGGGGCATGGGACATTAACTGGTAAGTCAGAAAACTGTTACAATTCTTTGCCTTCCTTTTTCTTCCTTTGGGTAAACCACTAAAATGATTATGGACGATTATTCTTTCGTATGTGCATACCTTTGTACATATTCCTGCATAGATAACATCATCATTTTAAATTTATGCAAATATCTTATTTTTAAAACTTTAAAAACTGATTCATACTTACAGTCAGAAATATCAAAATCTTGTTAGTTCCACATAGCACCTTGGAAGGTCTCTGGGTCTTAACTATAGTAAAGATTTAGAAACTAATCGTAAGGGGTTTTTAAAGTTGTAATTTAAGCTCTAATATTAGCAAAGAAATCAAAATAATCAAAACTATTTTGGTGCCTCTGTAATATAGCAAAAAATACATTTTATCTTCACTTATTTAATACACACAGTGCCAACCCCAAGTTAAATGTAAAACGCAAAACGTTATTTTAAGTGTGTCAATAAATTATGTCCTTTCATAACTAATTTAAAGTTCATTCAATACTATGAAACATTTATTTAATGTAAATAACTCAGATTTGTCTTTTAAAATATGTTTTATGGATCATTATTAAAGAACAATAAAACTAGCTTGTAACTTAACCTTTAATTATAACATTGGGATAGAGTAACACAATAACTTATTTGTTTTGTACTGAGCAAAAACACGCTGTAAAAGTATTTGTAAAATTGGGTTTTCTTGTAATTTTCTGGTATGAATGTAATTTTAGAATGAAAAGAGACAGAGAAAGCAAGACTGATTTAGGTTATCCCGAAATAACACAACCAAGAATCATACGTGCTGAAATTCAAACCACTCCATTTCTGACTCATGTGCTATTGCTGTGTACCAACTAGCTCATTCATTAATCACCCGACTCTGCTGAGCACAAAAGAATTAGAGTTCAAATCACCAACCCGCAGACTTGTGAATAAATAAATAGTATTGTTTTTTAAAACTGAGTTTCAATGTACTTCACTGCACTCATAATGAAGTGAAAACAGACCACCAAAATCACAGGGCCTTTTGTTAGTGCAAAGCTGAAATATATACAATTTCCACCTGTTCTTCTCATTCACTGGGAAATGCAATGGGCATTCATTCCACAAATAATTTTAGAGTTCTTATTATGAGTTCAATCACAGTGATAGAATCAAGAGATTGAACTAGAGAAATAAACATACCTGCCCCATACATTATTGGCTTTAAAGTCTTAAACTACATGATAAGTGACAAAGGAACAACCAAATAATGGAACTTTCAATGGTTTTATTGTAAACAAGTAAACACATATTTCAATGAAATATAAATACTCAGGTTTACAAATCAGAGATTTGGGTTATGGCATAGCTGGAGTGTGCCTTGAATTTAAAAGTATTGTTTTATGCTTAGGAAAGGTTTTCTTGTCTTGAGAAAAGCCAAAACATCTGACTTCACAGATACCTTACTTGAGTCCATACTTCATTGGTGGTGGCTTGATCCCAGACACACACAAGCTACCATCTTAGCCCTCAACCTCAAGTTCTTTTACAGGGAACTTGGCAATTCTTTCTGCATATCTGTGTAACTCCACCACCATCTGAATTAATTAAGGTCCTTGTGCAGTTATACCCAAGACCATAAACAAAAAGTAGAGAAGAGTTTTATAAATGTTCTACAAGTATATTTATCTTATTGTTCAAACAGCAGGACTCTAATTAGTCTGACGTTCCTTTAGTATAACAAAATTGATCAAGTTAAATATAGGAAAGGCTTATTGTGTCTCATGGACTCAGAAGTTTCAGTCTATGGTCAGCAGGACACATTGCTTTGGAGTCCATGGTGAGACAGTAAATCTTTGAGAGGAGCCCTAAAGAAGCAAGTTGATAATTCCATAAAGGCTGGAAATCAAAGGGAGAAAAGGAGAACAGTTATTCTATAGTCTAAATCTAAACCTTCCCACTAGGTTTTATCTCTTCAAGGGTTCCATGACCATGCAATAGCACCAAATATAGACCTTTAGGAGACACTCAAGATCTACTGTATAACACACTACCATGATTTCCTTAACACAAAAGATGAACTATATCCCTTCAAGAGTGTAGCCGCCCGCGGCCACATGTAAACTGGAGACCTGGAAGAGAATTCTGGGGATAAATGGGAAGGTGACTAAAGAGAATTGAGTCAGGACAACATTTTGCTGATCAAGACTGACTTTATGATTATTTAGCCAATATATATAGTCTTTAGAAAACAACTCTGCCCCCCCCCCCCCCCCCATGGCCGAATGGCCGTGAATTCCTTGGTTCTTCTTCTCAGCGGGTCGCCTGCTTCCAGTCTTGCAGGTCTCTGCTGGTCTCCAGGTGAGACTGCCCTGGGGCAGCCTTGGTTGTCAAGGTGAAAGCGGCTGTATTGTTCAGGGGCCAACAAGGGCCAGAGATAACACCAGGGAAAGGGTGGAGGCTGCCAGCCAGGAATGTAGCAGCTTGAATAGGCTGGGTAACACCAGCGGAAGGGTGGGGGCTGAGAAGTCCAGCTCAATGCTGTGGGGGAAGGGACACAAGAGGACATAGTTTCTCTTACTTGGGGTTAGAAGTTCCATTTTCAGGACATCTCAGAAGAAAAAAAATACTTATAATAGAAAGATCTAAAATAGAAATCAAAGGTTCAAAGAGTAAAAACATTGGTTTTATTATTTTGAAATTTTTAGTGGTAAAATAATGTAATAAGATAAAACAAAATGAACAGATCGGAATTGGACAGAACAAATAGAAGGAAAAGAGCCAAAGAGAAGGCACAAGAATCAGAGAGACCTACTCATTTGCCCACTCAGGAATCCCATAAAAACACTAACCTGGAAGTGATAGTATGCATTTAACAGACCTAATTCAAACCCATGCAAGCCCTGTCCATTCTGCCTCGGGCTCATGAACTTTGCTCATGTTGGCTTAGAGGGCCTTGTTTTCTTGATATCCTCCATCCCCTCTGTCTCTTTTAGTCTTTCCACCTCCTCTTCTGCAGGGTTCCTTGTGCCCTGATATTAGAGATTTGATGAATCCATTCCATTTTAGGGCTAAGTGACCCAAGGCCTCACAGTCTATGCATAATGTCTAGCTGTGGGTCTTTCCGTTCTCATTGACTTCAGGGGAAAGCTTCTCTAATGACGATGTGTAGGTATAGCAGAATGTCTTGAGGATTTATTATATTGCTGCTTTTTAATAGATCTAATCTTAGGTAGTGTTTCAGTATCTAGGCACCCAACCAGTGTCTGGTATGGGTTACAATTGCTAGAGTCAAATCAATCAAATTTGATATTGATTGGTTACTCCCATAAATTTTGTGAATCATTACACTAGCATATATTGCTGACAGGACTCCATTGCAGACCAAAGGGTTTGGGGCATGATTGGTGTTTACCTTTCTTCTTTATTTGTGCAGAGTTCTTTTCTATACCAAAGATGCTAACATATAGAGTTGAGCTTGACTTGTCTATGCTCATTGAATTGTGCAGGTGTTGTCTTCTATCATAGGACCTTACTCTCAGTGTGTGGCTAGAAACCTCTAATATTGGCAATAGGCTAGGGTGCTTGGGGACTCCCATGGGATCCATTTGGCAAAGAATTAATTGTATATAATCCAATCCTGGTACTGGAAACAAACTTCATTTGGTAACGAGGTGACAGGGCTTTGTATCCTCCATTATTTGGCTATTTCATTGAGATCACCTTTGTATATGCATATACTTTGGAAGTTGTTATTACATGAGTTTCTATAGTATTCCTCAAATAGTCCTTAATTTTAGTTCTTTCTCTTCATATTTCCTCCTTTACCTCCCTTACTTTATGCCTGATCTGTGTGGGTTTATGAACTATATCTTGGTGATTATTGATTTAACAGCAAATATCCACATATAAGTAGATATATACCATGTATGTCTTTCTGGGTGTGATTTACCTTACTCAGGATGATTATTTCAAGTTGCATCTATTTACCTGTGAGTTTCATGATTTTATTTATTTATTTTTTAACATTTGAGTAATACCGTGTTGTATAAGTATACCACATTTGTGTGTGTCTGGTGCTACTTATATTTAAATGCTAAATCCTGGCTCCCAATATTTATGAAGCAGATCTGCCTGATGAGCAGATTCTCATACACACCAATTTAACTGGTCAATAAGAGGCTGGAGCCTATGACTGGGCTGTAGAGGGAGAAAACTGTGACAAGACATCAAATGAGGGGTCTCAGAAGAGAGCAAGAATGAGAAGAAAGGACATGGAGAGGGGAGGTAGCCTCCATGACAGGAGAGCGACCACGAGCACATAGCCAGGAGAAACAAGTAACAAGGAACATATGGCTGGGAAATAAGTTAGAATAGCTCCAAACTTGCCCAGCAGCTTATCAATAAAACACCCAGCTTGTATGCCTTTTATACAGGCTAGTAAGAATGATTAATTCCCTTTACACACATCTTCTTTATCCATTCTCTTGTTGAGGGACATGTAGGTTGTTTCCAGTTTTGTTCACTATTGTGAAAAGAGAAGCTGTGAACTTGGTGGAGCAAGTGTCTGTGTGGTAGGATGAAGCATCTCTTGGATATATGGCCAAGAATGGTATAGCTGGGTCTTGGCATAGATTGATTCCCAATATTTTGTGGAACTGCCATGTTGATTTCCATAGTGGCTGTATAAGTTTTCACTCCCAGCTGTAGTGCAGGAGTGGTCCCCTTGCTCCACATCCTCACCAACATGAGTTGTCACTTGTATTATTTATTGGTCTTAGTCATTTTGATAGGCATAAGATCGAATCTCAAAGTAGTTTTGATTTGCATTTCCCAAATGGCTAAAAGTGTTGTACATTTCTTTGTTTCTCAGCCATTTGCAATTCTTTGAGGATCTCCTGCTTAGATCTGGACCCCAATTTTAAATTGGATTATTTATTTTTGTTTGTTACATTTTTGGTATCTAGTTTCTTGAATTCTTCAAACATTTTGGATATTAGTCCTTTTTTGGATGTGGAGTTCTCTAAAATCATTTTCCATTCTGTAGCCTGTAGATTTGTCTGAATGTCCTTTGCCTGAGAGAAGCTTTTCTGTTGCATTAAGTCACATTTACTAATTGTTGATCTTGGTGCCCTTTGCTATCGGTGCTATCAGTGCAGGAAGTCTTCTCCTGTGCCAATGAGTTCAAGGTTATTCTCCATTTTCCCTTCTACTAGGTTCAGTGTATCTAGCTTTATGTTGAGTTCTTTGGTCCATTTAGAGTTGAGTTTTGTGCATAAGTGATAAAATGTATCTATTTGGATAATTTTACATAGACCCAGCCAGATTGCTTTCACAATTTTTAAAAGATGCTGCCATTATCCAGTATGTATTTCTGGCTTCTAAATAAAAAAAAAAAAATCAGGTGTATATTGATGTGTTGACTTAGTCCTCAATTCTATTCCCTTGATCAACATGTGTCCTTTGTCTCAACACCTTGCTGTTTTTATTACTATAACACTCTACAATCTGAGATCGGCAACAGTAATACCTCCAGCAGTTATTTTATTATGCAGAAGTATTTTAGCTATCCTGGGTGATTTGTGTTTTCATTTGAAGCTAAAAGCCATTCTCTCAAGTTCGGTGAAGAATTGTGTTGGAATTTTAATGGGGTCTGTATTGAGTCTGTAGATTGGTTTTGATAGGATGAGCACTTTTACATTAATCCTACCAGTCCATGAGCATGGAAGATCTTTCCATCTTCTAATATCTTCTGTTTACTTCAGTGCCTTAAATTCTTTATCATACAAGTCTTTCATTTGCATGGTTAGAGTTTACCCAAGAATTTTTACATTATTTGAGGTGATTAACACATTGGTTCTAAAACCATTTATTGCTTAGTTAATATTAACCTTTTATAACTTTGTCTTCTTTTGTGAGAACAAGGGTGTTGTCCCTATGAGTGCAATATAAGAGCTACACAGCAGAGGTTTCTCCAGAGAAGCAAGGGTTGCTGATCTCCTACTACTGGAAGTAACCAAGAGGAGCACAATGGAGAAGTTTATTGTGGGCATCCTGCTTCTCTCTGTTCTTTCAGGAAGTATATCACAATCAGGTAGGTCCTGAGCCCAGCTGGAAAGGTTTCCACATCCAGAGAATAGGAGGTCTAACACCTTTTGCTGCTGTCATTCTCAGGAAACTGTGAGTGAATGGTGTGTGGAAGTTACTTAGTCTATGTATGATCCAAACTTAGCAGCTTGAAAAAGTGATCATTCACTGTCTTATGTCTTTTTTTACAACAGAAAACAGAATGCCCTAGCTCCTGTTTCCAAGCATAGGACTCTATGAGATTACAGTCTTTTCACCAAGGTTGTAGTATTGTTTGAAGGTCCCACTGCAGAAGGTCTGCTATCATGCTTACTTGTATGATTAATCAATTTCAGTTCATTTCAGGATGCCGGCCAGGGAATCTGAATTTTTCATTGTATATGGACTGTAGACCTCTCTTAATTTCCTGTCATTGAGGGCCTTCCTACAAAATGACTGCCACACATAGCTGGAAGAACTGTCCAGTTCAGAAGCCACAGTCTTTCATAATCAGATCTTAGAAATCCTCCCACTGTGCCCCACTCTATGCCAGCGAATCAGCCCTTACCCAGAGAAGAGAATTAAGCTAAGTCACATTTTAAAAATTACCATATATATTGTTGAATAAGGGCATACTTTACTATACTAGGGTGTAAGGAAGTCTCTGAGTTTAAGAAAGGAGAATGGGATTTGTTTCTCTGATGAGAGCACTGTAACGTTTCATTCAAGAGAATAACAAGATAGGAAAAGATGCTGTAAAGGCAGGTGAGGTCCATGAAGGCCATCAGATAGAAGGTGAAGTTCCTCATATGCAGGATCAGGAACACATAGGCAGTGGATGATTCTTTGTATATATGCATATAAATATATACATTGATATACACATGCACACACACATATGCATATATGTAAAGGGGATGTTTACTCTCTCATAAAGTTTCTGTAAGGCAAAGGACACCATCAAGAGGACAAATCGGCAACCAACAAATTGGGAAAAGATCTTCACCAACCCTACATCAGATAGAGGGCTAATATCCAATATATATAAAGAACTCAAGAAGTTAGACTCCAGAAAACCAAACGACCCTATTAAAAAATGGGGTACAGAGTTAAACAAAGAATTCTCAACTGAAGAACTTCGGATGGCGGAGAAGCATCTTAAAAAATGCTCAACTTCATTAGTCATTAGGGAAATGCAAATCAAAACAACCCTGAGATTTCACCTTACACCAGTCAGAATGGCTAAGATTAAAAATTCAGGAAACAGCAGGTGTTGGAGAGGGTGTGGAGAAAGAAGAACACTCCTCCACTGCTGGTGGGGTTGCAAATTGGTACAACCACTCTGGAAATCAGTCTGGCGGTTCCTCCGAAAACTGGGCACCTCACTTCCAGAAGATCCTGTTATACCACTCCTGGGCATATACCCAGAGGATTCCCCACCATGTAATAAGGATACATGCTCTACTATGTTCATAGAAGCCCTATTTATAATTGCCAGATGCTGGAAAGAACCCAGGTATCCCTCAACAGAAGAGTGGATGCAAAAAATGTGGTATATCTACACAATGGAGTACTATTCAGCCACTAGAAACAATGAATTCATGAAATTCTTTGGCAAATGGATGGAGCTAGAGAACATCATACTAAGTGAGGTAACCCAGACTCAAAAGGTGAATCATGGTATGCACTCACTGATAAGTGGATATTAACCTAGAAAACTGGAATACCCAAAACATAATCCACACATCAAATGAGATACAAGAAGAAAGGAAGAGTGGCCCCCTGTTCTGGAAAGACTCAATGAAGCAGTATTCGGCAAAACCAGAACGGGGAAGTGGGAAGGGGTAGGTGGGAGGACAGGGGGAGAGAAGGGGGGTTGCGGGACTTTCGGGAAGTGGGGGGTTAGAAAAGGGGAAATCATTTGAAATGTAAATTAAAAATATATCGAATAAAAAAAAAGAATTGAGGTAATATGACAGAAAAGAAGAAATCTTGGAGGGAATTTGGACTTTAAACCAGAAACCCATCTCTCCAGAATAATTGCCTAATTGAATGACCATGGTGAAGTGGTAGGACTCTGAGCCTCATTTCTTCACCAATCCAATGGGGGGATACAAGTAATACCCACCCAATAAGTGGTGCTGAAGTCAATTAAGGGAAGAATGAACTTTGTGATGCATGTTATAAAACTAGCTTTTTTATTACCAAAGAAGATGCTTTCCTGTTTTGACAGCTTTATTATTTTTTTTCTCACTGCTGCCAGTAAGAAAACTTGACATTCATTTCTCTACTCTGCAGTGTTACTGTCAGAGGAGAGTTATAAGTTCTTTCAGGCTAACTATGATATTTTGCTTCAAGTTTGGATCCTGACAAGGTTACAAACAGGGAGATAATTGATCACAGGCCATAAATACACGGTCTCCACTCCAATCTTCCGGGTGTTGTTGTGTTGTCAGGAATTTAGCTCGCCCACCCTCCACCTGCAACGCACACCCCTCACTCATACATTTGAGCTAGCCCTCTTTTCTGGAACTGTTCCATTCCGATTCTCCAGGGGTCCAGAGTATAAGCATTACTTAAGAAGCCCTTCTATGTTAGGAAATAGGATGCATGCTGTTTTCCCATTTCCTACTATGAAGCAAAACTAACTCAATTCAAGACTTTATAATATTTCTAGGCCATATCTCCTCTGATTCAGTTTGTCATTATTCTTGAGTTTATTTTCCAAACTGCAGCATTTTGTTAAATTTACTTTTCTGAACGAGGAAAGAATCATTCTATAATGATTACAGTTTCATCTTTTTGCATGCCTCTTAAGACAAAATAAATCCATAGTAAGTAATCCCTTGATCTTGTTGCTGTCATAAAAAAAACTGATCTTTATTGAACATAGTAACTGCGGGAGAGAGTGAAGGTGAGGTCCAGTACTATCATAGTCTGGACCAAGTAATTTACATGATGCTATGGTCTATCATAACAAGATCCAGGGTTTTGTTGTTATTAACCCTAGCTACAGGGCTCAAGGCGAAATAACATGATTGGGTCAGTGGCAGAAGAATATGCAATACCTCAGGCGTTATACATTGCAATGTTTCAGTTACATTTAATTTTCTGTCACAGGTACTTACTTCTTCTATCTAGGTGCTATGTCAGAGAAGATGGAGGTAGAGTTGATAACAGGGATCTTTAATTTTGTAGCAGATGAACTGAACCCAAATCCATCTGTTGATTGTTAGTTTTGGTTTTGTTTGTTTGTTGGAGACAGGTTCTCATAGCTCAGGTGATCCTCGAACTCACTACATCGAGCAGTGGGCCTCCACCTTCCCAGTGCTGAGACCACAGACATGAACCAACCTTTCCAGACCTGCCTTTAACACTGTATAAGCTATCTACTATGACTGAGTTCAGACACTCATAGGCTCTTTCTGTGTTCCAATGTGCTGTGCATGTTCTGCTAGGAAGCAGCTCTAGGGTCACAAAAAGAACAAATCAAATACTAGAGTTGATAGGATGTTTGTCCTGCTGGTTTTTTCTCCACAGACATGAAGGGAAAGGCATTTATTTTCCCTAAAGAATCATCCACTGCCTATGTGTCCCTGATACCACAAGTGAGGAAGCCACTGCAGAACTTCACCCTGTGTCTGAAGGCCTTCACAGACCTGACCCGCCCTTACAGCATCTTCTCCTACAACACAGAGACCAAGGACAATGAGATTCTTCTCTTTGTGCAAAACGTAGGCGAATACATGTTTTTTGTTGGGAATTCAGCTGTCATCTTCAAAGCACCCACAAGTCCTTACGATCCAGTCCATATCTGTGTGAGCTGGGAGTCTGGTTCTGGGATTGCAGAATTCTGGCTGAATGGAAAGCCCTTGGGGAGGAAAGGCCTGAGGAAGGGGTACACTGTCGGGGATAAGGCAATGATCATTCTAGGGCAAGAGCAGGATTCCTATGGGGGAAAATTTGATGCAAAGCAATCCTTTGTTGGGGAGATATGGGATGTTTTCTTGTGGGACTATGTGGTCCGCCTAAATGAGGTATCTAACAGCTGTAAGAATGGCAGCCTTATAAACTGGCGTGCTCTTAATTACCAAGACTATGACTATGTGGTAATGAAGCCCACGCTGTGGACTTAAGCTAATTACTCTATGAAATTTAAGTCTGCTTTTGGTTCTATTATAATGATAATGTGCATTGCATTAAAAAGCAAAGAAATGCAAATCGTTGTTATATGTTATTTATGGTGGAAAATATTGGGGTGAATTGTACCAAAATGGTCTACAGCATCAAAGCATAGGAACTAGGGGAACAGGCTCCTCTCACAGCTGGTCACCCATCTTACAGGATTCTGTGTGAATGGAGGAGATCCTGTGGTGGTTCTGTGGGCTCAGATTCAGAAACCTGTGAGCACAATGTAACTGCTGGGAGAGGCTTTCCGGCACAGACTATCCGAGGGAGTTAGACCTCAAAAGAGAGTTTCACAAGAGGAATTCTCAGGAGCTAGGTTGAGAAAATGCTGATTCACCTATCCAGAAAAGAATCAAAGATGTTTGCAAAGGATGCTTAGGGAAACCCCCAAACAGACAAAGACCAGCTGTGCTGGAGGTCCCTCCTTACCCTCACTCTCAGCTTCCCTGGGAAGTAACTGTTCTCGGATAATCATACATGTCCGTTCTAGCCCCTCCTACCCTTAAACCTGAGAAGCAGGAGAGAAAGACCATTTTCACAACTTTTGAAGCAAGCTTTAAATATTGGCCAGGATGATGGGACTCTGGCCAGGACCATTCTTGGGTTTCCAGCAAATGGCAATGAGTCACATTTTGCAGAGATTAATTATAAAGGCAAACCCATCGGGCCATGGTATTTCCCATCAGGTCCAATCAGGGGCAAGCATACATCCTGATGTTTTTCCCTGCCCATCCCCCTGCCTATTTGTGCTCAAACACGTCCCGTGTTTAGTGGAACAAAACTGTGTGGTCTTCACCATTTCAGGAAGTACATGTCCTTTGGCAAGGGGCTTACAGATTAGAGGCATTTTTGTTTTGTGGATCTCTTAGGCACAGTAATTAAAACTTAAAACATAACTCTGGCTCTCACACTATCACTAGAGACACAGAGGCCTCAGGCTTAAGTTGAAGAGTGCTTCCCATGCATTTTCAGTGGGATTCTTGAAAAGAAGAGACCAAATTTTTTTCTTCAACTTTGAATGGATCACAAAACACTTCACTCGTTCAGACTCTTCACCAGGCTAAATAAT
Organism: Apodemus sylvaticus; assembly: GCF_947179515.1. NCBI lineage: Eukaryota > Metazoa > Chordata > Mammalia > Rodentia > Muridae > Apodemus > Apodemus sylvaticus. Next base: position 80,844,987 of record NC_067483.1, on the reverse strand, counting down.
TCTCTGAAGTCTTTCTCACACATGAAAGTAAGCTTCCCATTGAAAGAGCACTAGCACAGGGCTTAGGGAACCCTCCTTGCTTAGAGAGATGTTCAAAGTTAAAGTCCTCAACCTTCATGATGCTGCAACCCTTTAACATTACAGTTCCCCATGCTGCAGTGATCCCCCAACCATAAAATGTTTTCCTTGATACTTCATAACTGTAATTCTGTTGCTGTTATGAATCATAATTTAAGTATCTTATATGCAGGATATCTGATATACAACTCCTGTCCTTCGACCTCAAAGAAACCATGACCCAAATGTTAAGAATCAATGGTTTGAGGTAAACACCTAATGATTCACACAAAATAAGATTGTCAGTGTAGCAAAGGAGAGGATAAAGACAAAATATGAGTATTGGATTATGTTCTACAAAGACAAGAATGAAAATCGTGGGCTAATTCCCATTTCTGCAGCATCAGGGATGAGTAAAAGCATGGCATTAACATATTTAATTTCCGAACCACCTTTCTTCAGACATCCCTGTGTTACTGCTCATAACATGTGGTGAAGTTCTGAACTGAATGTGGCTAAGTGGCTTAAAAACACTGAACATATTGGTGATCCAGACTCACTCATGGACTGGTTTTAATGAGACTTGGAAAAATTGAAAAAAAAAAACATTTACAGATCTCCAAGGCATGTGAGAATGCTTCTATGTGATAATATTTCTGTGGGGCATTCAGTATCTGTTACTCCCATCACTTCCCAAAGAAGAAAGTGGTGCTAGGTGGGAGAGGGAGCTCTGAACATTTCTAGCATGACTGGACATTAGCTGTGTCCTTTTAGAGGCTCACACTCAATATCTGTCTGATGTTTATGGGGATCTTTCAGCCCAGTATTCAAAGAGGGACCATACAAGAGGCAAAGAGGCACTTTTCTGCCATCAATGACATGATAATAATTAATTCCACCCTTGCTTACGATTCCTACCCATTTCCACATTTGTGAGCTTCTTCAGGTGGATTTTCCCATTTGTGAGTTTCTTCAGGTGGTGACCTGGGAGACCAATAAAAGATACAGCGGAATAAAGAGAAAAACAAGAAGGAGGGAGTGGAGCTAACAGGGAGAGCATTTGTCTAGCATGTGCAAGACACGGGGCTCAAACTTTCACACCACAAAAAAGATTTTAAGTTTTAGTCAAAAGAAAAAAAATACAAAATAAATGCAAAAAGCAACCTTTAGTATATTCAAGTCATTCTTTAATGTAACCTTACCATCATATTTTTGCAATTTCCTCTGAGGATAAAAGAATGATAGGGAAAAAATTGGTTTTGAACTTTCAAAATATACCCAAGCCTTTCGCTTTTATATTTTGGTTCTTGTTCTTGTGGTTTGAGAGGTGTGTGTGTGTGTGTTTCTTTTTTTCTCATTTGTCTGTTTTTATTTTTGTGTTTGTTTAAAGAGAGAGACGGTGGAGTTGGTAGGCGAGGAAGTGGGGGTGATCTGGGAAGAGTGGTGGGAGGGAGTTTGATCAGATTATATATTATAAAAAGTAGTTTTCAATAGAAAAAGGAAATAACATCCAGCCTATGACTGACTACATAGTATTTTCCCCTCATCTATAAGGGTTATGCTTCATGACCTTCCATGGGTAATTGAAGCATAAGATCTAAACTTTATATGGTTTCTCCAACTTATATGTGTTTATGATACAGTTTGATTTATAAATTAAGCATACTGAGAAATAAGCACAATAGCTAACAATATGAAAATTCTCAGTGGATAAAGCACTTGTTATACAAGTGTGAGGACAATCCTCAGAACCTCTGTGAAGGTCAGGAGGAGATGGCAGCCTATCTGTAATTCCATCTTCAGGTGGTGGACACAGGGAATAACCAGAGCAAATCTGGCTAAAGAGATTTGCTGTATTTATAACTGAGTTTGGTGGAGAGACTCCACCTTAAAAAATAAGGTAGAAGAGCGACCAAGGAAGATTCCTAATATCAACTTTACAACTTCACATGCATGTGCGCGCACGCGCGAGCACACACACACACACACACACACACACGTATGAATATGCTCACATATATCCATATACATTCAAGCATGCATACATACACATGAATAGTACATACACACACACATGTAAAGACAAAATCACTCTAATGATGTAATAGGACAATTATAACAATACATGGTAATAAAACGTTAAGTGAGTATTGTCTGCATTTTGTTCTCAAGATATTGATACAATACAGTCTCAGTGGGTAGCATGTACAACAGCAGAGGCAGAGTTGGCTCTGGTTCTAAGTAAGATGGGCCGGGATTGTCCTAGATTTCATCCTATTACTTGGTATTTGAACTCACGACCTCTGGAAGAACGGCAACATTCTTAATTCTCATCCTATTACTTATAAAGGTAAATAATTTTAAACTAAACAATTGTTTGTCTTAAAACTATTCTAGGGCTGGAGAGATGGCTCAGCAGTTAAGAGCACTGACTGCTCTTTGAAAGGTCCTGAGTTCAATCCCCAGCAACCACATGGTGACTCACAACAATCTATAATGGGGTCTGATTTCCTCTTCTGGCACGCAGGTGTACATGCAGATAGAGCACTGTGTACATTAAATTAGTTAATTAGTTAATTAATTAATTAATTTACGTTTAAAAAAGAAATATTCTATTTATATATTCAGACCATAATGACTATGATTAATTGAAATTTCAGGTAAACAAAGGGAATCCACTGTAGGCCAAACTGCCATGTATCCTAGGCAAGAGTTTTTTTGCCAATAGCACGGTAAATGGCATCCTTGACTTCTCTGTTTCTCAAGGTATATACCACAGGGTTAAGGAGAGGAGTAAACACAGTGTAAGTTACTGAGATCAGCTGGTCCTGATCCCTGGTGTTCTCCGACTTGGGTTTGAGGTAGGCAATGGAGGCACAGCCATAGTGGATGATGACCACAGTGAGGTGGGAGGCACAGGTGGCAAAGGCCTTCTTCCGTCCCTCAGCAGAGGCAATCTTGAGGATGGTGGAGATGATGAGAATGTAAGAGATGAAGACCAAGCCCATGGGTACCACAATGACCAGTGAGCTGATGATAAAGTTAACTATGTCATGTAGAGAGGTATCAGCACAGGACAGTTTCATAACTGGGCGGATGTCACAGAAATAGTGGGCTACTTCTCTATCACAGAAAGGTGCCCTGAATACAGATGCAATTTGAATTATGGCCACAAGCAGCCCAAAGCTGCAGGACCCCCATACTAGCTGGGCACACACCCTCTTATTCATGATAACTGTGTACCTCAGGGGGTTGCAGATAGCTACATAGCGGTCATATCCCATCGCTGTGAGCAGAAAGCAATTGTTGATGGCCAAAGTGATAAAAAAGAACATCTGGGTAGCACAGCCAGCCAAAGAAATGGATTGGCTTGAACCCACAAGGCTGGCGAGCATCCTTGGTACAATGACCAATGTGTACACTGTCTCAGAAGTGGAAAGCATACTAAGAAAGAAGTACATGGGAGTATGAAGGTGACGATCAATACCGATAATTATCATAATAATGGCGTTGCCAGTCAGAGTTAGCAGGTACAAGGTCAGAAATACCATAAAGAGAGTAAACTTGTATTGCTGAAAGCTGGAGAAACCTTGGAAAACAAACTCACTTACCACTGTGTGGTTTCTTCTCATCATCCTCCAGACAGAAATGATAGGTTTGAGTCAATCAGGTAGAACACATTAGTGCCCACTCTAAGCAGGTGATGCTGAGGAAGAACTGGTAATGGTTCTGTCTCTGGGTAGATATCGAGTTAGCAAGTACAGCTGTCCATCTAGTAGTCAAAGATAGACACAATCAGGAAATGACTTAAAGCTTAAAAGTTTAGGTGTAAAATGTGGAGCAGATTTCCTGGGAAGGTGGACTTTAAGTAGGAAAGGAAAGAAGTCAAGAGAAACGGACAAGCTATGATTAAATTTCAAAGGCATCTTTTGCTTAGAGCATAGTTTTAAAACTCATTACCTAAAATTTGTTTAAAACTGATTATTTTTTATTGTCTTCATAAAAATAATGCACTTCTGTGGTGTTGTAGAAAGGAATGCAGACTGCCCCAGCACCTTACAAATGTTTGAACTCTCTCATGCACTTGTCTGCTTCATGAACACATTTCCACAGATTATTCAGCATTTGCAGGCCTGACTGTCCCCTATTACATTTTTAAAATAAAGAATATTGCCCTCTTTCTTCAATATTGACAGATGCCTCCTTTTCCTCAGAAACTCTTCTCAGTACTAGATGTAACCTGTCAATCAAGCTCCCTGTTGCCCAGCAACTTATTTTCCTGGCTTGTGTGCACCTCCATGTCTTTTCCAGCTTGTGGTTACATATAAATTTCACAGGTAGCTGGTCTCACTAGAGTAAGCTATCTTTTCTAATTTCTTCACGATTATACACTACATAGCTGTGAGGGAACCAATGTTTTAACTTTTCTCATTGAGGGGTAATTTAAAATCAAAAGTTGCTTATGATAAGCTGTCCCTTGTAGCATTTTAATTTTTCCATGTTATTTAACATTATAAAAACCCTATATATTAGTTTATTTGCACATCTTCTCTTGCAGTAAGAAAATTATGATACCAAAGTCTTTGTGATCTGCTCAAATTAATGCAATCATTTCCTGGGGTGATTTGTTCTATATTACAACTACCTGGCAAGTATCAATGGCCACAACATATATGAGAAATAAGATGACTTCTCATTTTCATTGGAAAATACATGTATTTTCCTCTTTCTCTAGGAACGAAATTACATTGTAAAGAAATGTAAAACCCAGAAATAACTGTATAAAACAGAAAAATTTTAGAATCTAAGAAACTGAGGAAATATTAGCAGGTTAGTGATAACTTATACAAACTTCCCTTGAATTAATATTTCAACCTCTATGTATTGTTAGGAAACTGTCATATATGTATGTGTCAGAATGTATTTTCAAAGAACTAGTAATTATTTTAATTATGAAAACCAAGGCCAGAAACAATTTGAATTAATAATTAATTGATAATTAAAATAATTATGACATGCCTCTGATGGAGACCACATGGTCAGTTCATAGCTAAAGAGAGCAGACATGGAAAATTTAATGGATAGGAAGATCACAGACTGCAATTTACAAAAAAAGAAGAGAATTAAAATGAAGAAGTATATACAAATATGGGACACTAAGTAGGCTCAGTAGCTTTTGTGCATGTATGTGTATCAAGGCTAACTGATGAGGGAAAAAAAGAGGCCATGAATTTGAAAATTCAAACTAGGGAGACATGGAGAGGTTTGGAAGAGGAAAGGGAAAGGGAAGAAATAATGTAATTATACTTTGATTTAAAAACTAAAATAAAAATAAGTTTTACAAAAGGGAAGTAAACATTCAATAACATGAATAACATTAAAATGAAGAAAAATCCATTCAAAATCTCCAACATTACCTTTTAACGACCTCTATACAATCCAGACTTCTACACTTAATCATTCCCTTAGAAATCTAAAACTAAAATTAGTAAATACTTCTTCCCAGTCAAAATATATCATTTAATGGCAGAGGGGCCCCAGGAAAAAAGATGGGAACATGTGAATGAACTTACCTCAGAGAAGAAACAGCTGAAGGCACAATGCCTGAGTGGGTTACAGTCTTTGAGCAGAAACCAGAGGGAATGGTCATCAGCTCTTGAAGTCTGGATTAGTAAAAGATAACTTCCTAAGCAGTGATGGCGGAGACTGGAACAGCAAGGTGCTCATCGTAGGTGTTAAAGGACCACCAAAAAGTGATGAAGATGCTTACAGCCACATTTAAAAACTAAAATTAAATAAAAGATAAACTTACAATGAACTAAATATCTTCGTTGCTCTTACTACAGTGGGATGCAAGGAAATGAAGGAAGAAGAGTTTGGAATTTCCTAACTAAATATTTGAAAAACAGTGCAAAGCAGTTTGATAATATAGGGATATGAAAAATAACCCCCCAAAAATAACAAAAATATTTGTTTTCTTTGGAGAAGAGAGGGATGAATGAACTGGCCCTTAACTGTACCTGTATAACCAGGACTCATCATAGTTTTTTGGCAAGAAAAAATGTTATTTTGTAACTGGGGAGTCAAAATAAGTTAGGTTCTAGAAAGACCACATGGAGTGTATGAATCCTTATGTTTCATTAATTATTCCTAATCAGGAAAACAATGGCTCCTCACAATGGAAGGGAAAGATGAGCCCACAAGGGGCAGCTAATGCAGCACCAGAGCTTCCTTCTGTGCTGTCCTAGCCATCAGAGAAGCAACATTTTTATGTCAATTTCTATTCAAATTTTTTTTGTGGGGGGGAGGAAAATCTAGCCCCAGCTCCTAAATTTTTTTTAAAAATTCTTTTACAGAAATAACTTCCTTTCTAGACCAAAAATCCAATTCTGAGCAAGCAGTTAATCCCACTCATTTCATCCACCAAGACTTCCCTATTGGAGGCCAGAATTTTAAAAAGAAAAATATATTTGGAAGTTTTGAGTCTATCAAAATATGACTGAGTCATTGGACCTTAGAGTTAGAAGGTAATTTTCAAAGCACAGATTCTTCATATACAGTCCCCCAAATCCTGCTTCAGTGCCTCCAATGATTAGAAATGAATGATCTTTATAGGTTGGCAGCCCTCTTTAAAAAGAAAGGACTATGTGTGTTTGGAAAAATAAAACTACACTTTTAAATTACAAACATTTTCAAATTGTAGGGAGTGAAAAGTTAGCTTTCTTCTCCATACACTCTGGTCTGCAGGTAATCATGACAGTTTCTTCCTTCCTTCTTCCTTCCTTCTTTCCTGTCTTTCTTTCTTTCTTTCCTGTCTTTCTTTCTTTCTTTCCTTTCTTTCTTTCTTTCTTTCTTTCTTTCTTTCTTTCTTTCTTTCTTTCTTTCTTTCTTTCTTTCTTTCTTTCTTTCTTTCTTTCTGTCCTTCTTTTCTTCCTTTCTCGGTTTATTTCTTTCTACTTGTTTATTTCTCTCTGGGACTTTATTTTTGTATAACCTTACATAGTTCCATACCAGTTCAATTTTACATAATAAAATTAGATTATACATAACAATTCTTATCTACCTTCTTCCACTGTAGGGTACATCTTGAATGCTTCTGGTAACAGTACAGCTGTATCATTCCTTTAATTTCCAGAGATGTATACTGTTCCATTATTAGCATCAATTCCATTTTTTGTCTTTAATAGTTGGAAAACATTACTTTCTACTGTCTCAATATCTAGTTCCTTGCTAATTACTACCTTCCAAATCCTATGTCTTCTAATATGAGAGTATTTCATATACAGATGGCTATTTTCATGCCACCACTAGATTTCATGTTCTTCAGTCTATTACCAGAGCAAAGGGGCATGATAAGATATAATGTTAACAGATAGCAGAGTGTAGAAGAAACCACCTACTGAAAACTGCAGAGGGAAAATAGCAAACATTTGAAATATACACTTGGTACGTCATTCTCACTTGTCACTGTGCCTGACCTTGGCAATGAGAACAGGAAGGAAATGCATTCTAGAAGAAATCCTTACAAAGTTCTGGAACTGGCTGAGTCTGAAAACAGACACAAGTCGACAAAACCCACATCCAGGAGGTATTTATAATGGAAGCTAATTCAATGAAGAAAATTTAGCTCTCTGGTATCAAAAGGAAAAAAAATAAATTACTGTTGTCCCCACTAATGTGGGGAGTTGACTTCTTTGGCCTTACAGTAGAAGAAAAAAGAAATATCTTTCAGGTTGAAAATTTCAGGAGCTTTGATAGTTTATTTTCTCTATTAACTAGTAAATCTCTTCACTCCATCTCCGGGGGATCTTTCCTTTAGAGAATTCCTTAGGGTCCTAAGAGACAAAAAGATGGAACTGCCAGTCTCATGGGCTTCATTAGGAAGTTCTGTGCCTGCTGGAGGAGAGGCTTTCATTTACTTACTGATTTGAGAATTGTCCAGGTTTCAGAAACTCTCTGCATTAGGTTTTAAGAAAGTACACCAATTAATACTGATGAATTTGAGGGGAGACCCTAAATGTTAATTTGTCTCGATGGGAAAGCAGCTTATTTCTTAAAATTTATTCAAATAAACAAGATCCGGTTGCTGCATCGGATTACTGGAGGCTAAGGCTTGTCTGGCTCAGCTGCAGCCTACAGTTGATTTCCTTTAAGTCTCACTGATAAGTGCCTCATGTTTACAGCCATTTACAGAAAACTGTCACCCACACCAGGAAAAGGCAGGAGTCAATCTTAGTCCTATTCCTGTGTTCTCTTTGGCTTATTCCTGGTACTTCCTGGAAATGAAATGCTGTGGCAATGGTTGGTGGTCATTCCCACAAAGATGATCTCTGGTCCCGTGAGGAGCCCATGAGGAAGTGCTTCAGATCTACCCTATTGCAGGAAATTGCCACAACAATCTTGAGGACAGACTAAGGACATGTCAGGGACCACGCAATTTCCTCTTTAGTGATCAACATAGTGCACATTCATCACAGAGACACATAAAAGTAAAAAGATGACATGAACCGCTGGTGATCCCTAACTCAGAAATCAACATTACTGAGCCAGGCAAGGTAACACATGCACAAGATTAAACACTGCAATCAAGAGTTCGAGGATACCCTTTTCTGCTCAGGGAGTTCAAGACCAGCCTGGCTACAAGACACTCCTTATTAACAGAGAAAGTAAGAAAGAGGTGAAGAAACAGGATAAGAGAGAAACTGAGAGCACACATCATTAGTAGTTTAAAAGCATTTCCTATGTATTCATATGGTTATATCTATTAAAAGCATTTATTCATTTATGCAATAAGGTAGGATGATGATCATTTATGTTTTGCTACTATCTATTAAAAGCATTTATTCATTTATGCAATAAGGTAGGATGATGGTCATTTATGTTTTGCTACTATTTGAATGGAAATGTCCTTCAGAGTTCAAAGGTTAACATTTTAATCCCTAAATTAATACATTAGTAGTATTTAGAGGTGAGGAACTATATTAGATTAAGTTATGTTGATAAGACTATATTACTTGATATGTATATATTTATTTATTTTTATTTTATGTATATGGGTATTTTTCCTGTAAGTATCTTTGTGCTTCATGTTCATGCAGTGCTGGTAGAGCACAGAAAAAGACATTGGATCTCTTGAAACTGAAGAAATAGACAGTTATGAACTGACATCTATGTCCTGGGAATGGAACCCAGTTCCTCTGCAAGAAAAGCCATTGCTTTTAACCACTGAGCCATCTCTCCAGACATACCTGGAGAGATGAACTTTTGTATGAACTGCATTGCAGAGGTCCAGAAGCTGCCACTGACTGTCTGATTTTCCAGCATTCCTTTGAAATTTGGATGGAAGCTGCAGTTCTTATATCCTGCATGAATAGAAAACCAGCATTAAATGCATGGTACCAAGGTTATGCAGTAGTTATATACTCTTGGACCATGGCTGCAGGGATCTCTGAGTGCCTGAAGAGTTAATCTCAAGAAAAACTTCTCTGGGGGTATATTTGAACTGTCTTCTCAATGTAAACCATCAAAAACCTTTAAATGAGCTAAAACTTTTGTACTTTTAACCCTGTAATGTGCTGGGTGATGCTAATACCTAAGCTACATCCATGTCAGTTTTCCTATGAACCTGACACAAAGTACATGCTCATTAAAAAATAGTTTTTTTTCCAGCAGCAACCCTTTTCTTGATTCTAACTATAAACGTGCTTCTATTCTTTAGATTTCCAAGGCGTTTCTTTGTTTTACTTTGTTTGACTCTTGTTCCTTATTTTCATTATAAATCTGGGGAAAAAGCAGTCAGCAATGTGGATATCATAGTCTAAAAACCATTTGATAGATTTTATCTATCAAATCAATCCATCACTTTTAAGTTCAATTTTATTCAAAGGGTAAGGGCACAGACAAACTATTGAGAAATAATTTACAGAATATAGCATGAGTGGGTTCTGATCTAGTTCTCTACAAAATACTCATTTCCACATGAAATCTGTGGGCAGTCTCTACTGTCCAGATTTTATCAGCATAAGGGCCCCTTTTAAATTTTTGTTTTATTAACAAATTATGTGTGTACATATGCCTGCAGATGTCACAGTGCCAGATATACTTACAATAGTAATTTCTTTATTGTTTACCAGATGCTCAACTTTAACTAGTCAGCCTATATTTTCTCTAGGAGTCTTAATTAAGGGGCACATGCAGCATGTAACAATAATAATAAAAGAATAATAAGACATGAATTTAAGAGGGAGCTAGGGGTATATGGAAGGGACTGGAGGCCAGAGGAGAAAGGAAAGACTGACATAACTATGCTTAAATTTAAACAACAGGCACATAGTACTTGTTTGTTCAAATCTAAGCAAAGCTACTTTTAAAGATTTTATGATTTTATTTTATTCTGTGTGATTCCATACAATATATTTTGGTAACAGCCTTTCCCCTTCCCTAACTTCTGCATGATGTCCCCTTACTCCCATCCACCCAATTTCATGCTCTTTCTCTCTCTTAACAAAAATAAATAACAACATAAAACACACCAGATATTAAGGTCAAATTATAAACCATAGAGTGTTAATTTTGAAAAGTTGTATTTAATTTGCCTCAAAAGGTCAAATGATCAGTGTTTCATGGGTAACAGCCTAATCTTCCATTTAAACTGTTCTCATCAACTGAAGTGGAAACTTCTAGTTTCTTTGGAAGTTAGTTATATCAAAGGATCTTTTGCCGGGGCACACAGGTTAAAGGATGTCTTACTAAAGCAAACAAGTCAAAGACTTTTTTTCCTGAAGCAGAACCAGGTGAAGGGATGCTTGGTTACAGCAGCCATGTGAAAGGACGCTTGATGAAGGAGTATAAATATGACTCCACAGACAGTGGGAGGGGAATGCCGAGCATTGTTTTGGTTTGCTCTGCCTTGCTAATCTTCACTAAACTAAAGATTTGTATGTATTGGTTCACCTTACATAGTGTTGTTTAGCTCAACTTGTGATAGCTTTGACGTTGAGAGAAACTCACCCAAAAACTGCATAGATGATTCCTGTGGCTTCTTGCTGCTTCTGCAGCCTTGCCTCAGGCTGGTTGGGGAGCCTGGAGGCTTCTTCAGGATTAAACTAAAGCTGCCAGTGTCTGCTTGCTGAAAGGACTGGACTGTAGCTGCTTGTTCGTGCCTGGTGTCTGCTGCCTAGAGGACTGGTCTGTAGCTGCTGCATCATATGTGATGTTTGTTCTGGGGACTAAACTGCTGACAAAGAAGGTCGAGCTCACCCCGAAAGAACTGTTGCTGAACAGGTCCACTTCTCCCATGTCCTAATACATTTTTTCTTTGACTATGTCTGCTGGGAAGTGAGCTAGAGAAGAAGTTGAACCCTTATTAAAATTAGGTTGCAAAAAAATAATGCCTACAAATCAACCTAATGATTTAATAATTTGATAACTAACTTTAAACAATTTTATGATAAAGCATAAGATATTAGTTCTTTGATAATTTTATTCATTTATATCTATTCAGTGCAATTTTATATTTCGTATAGAAATTTCTTGCATCAGTTAGGTGCAATGTAAGCTATGAATGCAATAGACACCTGAATCCTCATGTGAATGTAATTGTACAACTGTTGTTCCCTTATACCCAGTGAATAAATTCATTCACCTTTTATTTGTTAATGATACATGCCTACAAATAGTCAGGACCCGACCAACTTATGCAATATGATTAGCAAGGATATGAAATGGCAGAATTATACCATGGGACAGGACTGTATCTTCAAGTTTAAGCAAATTTATGTGTCTTCTTAAGCATAGCAGGGGTACAGGAGAGGAATGAGAGGGAGAAGGAGAGGGAGAGGGAGAGGGAGAGGGAGATGGACAGAAACTCTAAGTAAGGATTACACTCAGAAGAGAGAAAGAAACGATGCAGAAATAAAGAATCTGTTCTGTCCTCTCATTTGGGCCACAAATTTTAAGCATTGTTTCAAAATAATATTTGCATCCAAGTAAACCACGGTGAATGATCCATGTAGAACAGAAATGCTTGTGATTTTTAGACAGTGGAGGGTTTGTTCATAAATAAATCATAAGAGGCTGAACTAAGGAGACTTCTTTAGCCATCTGACTGCAATAGTGAGTGTCTACAAATTGCAACTTGACAGAACAGGGAACTATATCTTCCTTTTCATTTATTCACTTTATTGTGCTGTATTTCCAGTTAATTAAATTTATAGTCACATATCCCGTGGTTAGAACAGTGGAAAGAGGATTATAAAGTCATTTTATATATTCTGAAAAAGACTGACAGGCTATCATTCATAAAGGAAAACAGTCTATGATGCTAATTACCATGGAAATTAACGATAGAATATGTCCTGGGGCTGGTTTTCCTAAGCACAAATGCACAGACAAGGTTGGTAGCTCCAAAAATGGATAAAGAGCTGGAGATCAAGAGTGGTCTAGTGCTCGCTCGTGCTCTTTAACATGTATACACAGTTTAGAAATATTCACTCACCTGTCAGAAGAGGAGATGATGTATGAGGTTGCAGTATCTTGGTAGAATCATCAATGTGTTAATTGCTCATTTATCTCTCTAATAAGTATTTATTGGAAATTTAAACATTCCCTGCACTGTGGTAAGCTTCAGGTAAAAAGAAGCTGATCGAATATTTGTAGACATTCAATTCAATTGTGTATATATGATTGTGATAAATGCTATTAGTTAAGACTGAGGCACCATGAAAACAATAAATAACTGATAGTATGCACTTTAATAAGCCATGCACACATATCCACCAGAAAGTGAGATTATGGAGATAACTATTTTGTATATCTTTGCAGGAGTTCTTTCCCTAGGGAGACACAGACAAATATCTTCCTCATCCTTACAAGGCATCATTCACAGGCCAAAGTATGATCTCAGCTAAATCCAGTTTGTGTAACCTATGGGGGATTTTGCATACTTAGAAAGCCCACATTAGATGATACAGGATCATGAGTAACCCAAAGTAGCTGTGCTATTGAAAGCATCAACTCAGCATGAATGCTGACTTCCAACAGGATGGAATCCTCAGTTCAGATTACCTTGTATAGATCTTGTGAAACCATGAGGCAATGTTCAATTAGGGCAGAATTCTACACAATTAGCTGAGGTACAGGAGGGAGTGGTTGAGATGTTGGGTGAGGATACAATGATTCTCTCTGTACACCCCTTGTATTAGTCAGGGTTCTGTAGAGTCATAGAACTTATGGAGTGCCTCTACATATTGAGGAAATTTATTGTGATGATTTAGTCTGTAGTCCAATTGACACAACAATGGTCAGTCCATTGGTCAGTGAATGGGAAGTCCAAGAATCTAGTAGTTGCTCAGTCCCATGACGCTAGTTGTTTCAGCTGGTCTTCAACTGATGTTCTGGCTAGTAAATGCAAGCAGGTGAAGAAGAGTGACTCTTCCTTCATCCAATGTCCTATGTAGGTTTCCTGCAGAAAGTATGGCCCAGATTAAAGACGTGTGCCACCACACCTGGATCTGGGACTTGTTTCAGGATGACCTTAAACTCAGAAATCTCCGTGTGTCAGTCTCCTGGAATTAAAGATGTCTACTACCTTCCCTGGGCCTAAGCTTTTTATGGCCCCTCTGCCTCAAGCTCTCCATACCAAGATTCCACTCAGAGACTTGTGTCTTCCAGCCTCAAGATCATAGGTGAGCTCTCCAATTCTGGTTTGTAGTTCATTCCAGATATAGTCAAGTTGACAAGGAATAGGCATTATACCCCTTCAATGAAGACATGTCAACAGTCATCAGTTGATAAATATAAATTTAAATGAATGTGTTACTATTTTGAATTACTCTGAGCTTTGTTAGAATCTTAGGCATGGGCCACAGCAACTCTAGTGAGCTCATCTTTATAAATTGGGGCATATGTGATAGGGACCGAGACTCTTGACCATGGAGACTACACTAATATTTTAAAATACATAACAATTTTTACTCATTCTTTGAGAATTCCATAGATGTATACAATATATTTCTATCATATTTATTTTCCACTACATCTTTTGGCTCCTTTTGGATTTTTCTCTCTGAGTCCCTTTCTAAACTTTATGCCACCAATTTTCTTCTTTTTTAATGATACACTGAGTATTGATCATACACGCATGGGTCTGAGGTCATCCACAATAACAAGCGCAACTTACCAGGACTATATCCCTAAAGGGAACCAACTGTCCTTCTCCTAGGATTCATCATTAGCATCTTAAACTATGGTAGGATCTTATTTGATTCTCCCTCAGGTTTGTTGGATTGATTGAATTAAGGTCATGCAGGTATTTCACAGATAATCACAGCTAATGTGAGTTTGTGAGTGCAACAGTCCTGCCTTATCCAGGAGATAGCTTTGCCACAGTCATTGGTTCTTACATTCTTTCTGCTCAGTCTTTCAACATGTTCTCTAAGTGTTCCAGGGAAGGAAAATGATATAGATGTCACATTTATGGCTGAACACTTGTTATCAGAACTGTAATCAGTTATGGATCTCATTAACTTTTATATGTTGCACAAAGATACACTTAAGCTTTCCTGTTTCCATCTATTGTACTATCCTTGGTTTTTTTCCCACCCAAGAACTGATGCATTCCATATACTTGATCCCTCTCCATCTTGATGTTCTCTCCAGTCTGGGTTGTGTGTGACATTGCCAAGTCCTGGTAATACTAAAGAGGACTTTACTACATGCCATCAAGAAGCATACAAGTGTTCATTGGCCTATCTATTCCTCAGAGACCATGGTGACTATGAATTTGGTAGTCAAGAGAATTTATTGGTCTAAATAGCTAAATGAACCACCTACTTGCATTTCATTTTTGTCATTCTGACTTAGTTCCTTGTTTCTAACTGTCACGTCTTGTTCATTCTGCTTTTCTCAGTTTTTCAATATTTTTCTCTCCATACCATGCTTCATAGTCCATACAAACACTCTCTCCCTTGTTATTCTGAGTTCTTTTCATTGTTGTTGTTCTTTATCTGCTACTGATTAATGGTTTATACATTTTTCCACAAACCATTCTGTGGTGCTGCTCCATTTCAAATGAAGCCATATAGATTGGTTGTCTTTAAATCATTTTTCTATTTTAATGTATCTGTTTTGTTGCTTTTGTCATTACTTTAAGACTTTTGATAAACCCTGAGTAGGAAACTAGACCTAATTCCTTCTCCTCATAAGTCCTTCCTACTCACATCAATCTGGCTCCCTTCCCCTCTTCTGCTTTTAACTTATTTTTTCCCTTCAGCTTCTACTTTCAGATCTGTCTCTGCCTCCCACTGCTTTTCCTTTTCACCTGCACCAGTTTTGAGACAGAGACACAGAAGGCAAGGTTTCTGCAACGGTGCTGAACTGTCACCCTGGCAAGTTGGAGAGGATAATGGGGGACTCATCCATCAGGCAGCCTGAGTCCCTGCTCCGAAGCATCACCACAGGGCCATATTGTCCTCTTGAAGTCCTGTACTCCTCACTGCCAGGACACACTCGGATGTTAGAGCCACAGAGGACCTCTAAGCATGTGGAATCCATCCATTCAATTTCACAGAAACTTTGTGGGAAACAGTCTTAACAAATGACATACAATAAGTAAATGAAATCACTTACTTATTAATACTGTGGTCCTATTCTTATAAGGCACCTTGTAGAAAAATCCATAGTTGTTTAGTCATTCCCCATTAATTAAATAGCCCATTGGGGTTCATAAACACAAATAACACAAATATTGAATTTTAAAATTTTAAATTTTACCCCATTTTTTTTTGCACACTCCAGTATACTACTCCTCCACTTGCTTTCTGCATGGGTAGGGTTTCTTCCTTCTTTCCTTCTTTCCTTTCTTCTTTACTTCCTTCCTTCCTTCCTTCCTATCTTCCTTCATTTCTTCCTTCCTTCCTTCCTTCCTTCCTTCCTTCCTTCCTTCCTTCCTTCCTTCCTTCCTTCTTTTCTTTCATTCATTATTCAATTTTTAACTTTAAGAAAATAAATATATTAAAATAAAACTATCACAATGAAGTTGTACAAGATGAATCAACAGAAAGAAAGCATCCCAAGAGAACCCACAAGAATCAAAGACCCACTAGCTTACACAGTATAGAATTCCATAAAAACAACAAACCAGAAGCCATAATATAAACCCCATGGATCTGATGCAGACCAGTTCAGGTTCTGTGCATGCTGTGTCAGTCTCTGTGAGTGGATCTGAGTTTTGCTCATGTTGATTTAGAAGGTCTTGTTGGGGACTAAGTGCTCCAAGGCCTCTCACTCTCTGTGTAATGTCTCGCTGTAAGTCTCTGTATCTGTTCCCATCTGCTGCGGGAGGAAGCTCTTCTGATGATGAGTGAAGAAAACACTGATCTATGAGTGTAGCAGATGCCATTAGGAGTCATTATATCACTACACATTTATCTATCTATCTATCTATCTATCTATCTATCTATCTATCTATCTATCTATTTAGGCCACTGGTATTTGGTTTTACCTTAGGCCCCTGGGCTACCTAATCTGTTTCTTGGTCATCCAAGCCATGTTAGATATGGGTCCCATCTCACCAAATTGGCCTTAAGTCATATCAGTTGGTTGGTTCCTCCCACAACTTTGCGCTACCATTGCCCTAGCATAGCTTGTAGGTAGTACACATTGTAGATAAGGGGTTTGGGAGAAGAGAGAAGAGAAAACAAGGCAACTATCTTAGTGAACAGCCATCAGCTTCTTGTTTTGTTGTAAGTTCTCTTACTGTAACCTTCCCTTTGTAAGTTAAGGTAAGGGAGTAGTGGAGTTTCCATTGTATTGGTGGTTACAGTCTAGTGTTGATCACCTTTCCTTACTTGTTCATTATTCGCATGCTGTTTTGTAGGTATTCCTTTTTAGTTTCTACATTTGCATTTCTTTTTTTTTTTTTTTTTTTTTTTTTTTTTTTTTTTTTTTTTTTTTTTTTTTTTTTTTTTTAGAAGAATCTCTTCCCTAAGTGCTAATTTATTCTTTTAGCAAAACAAACTTGGTCTTTCTTTTTTTTTTTTTTTTTTTTTCTTTTTTTTTTTTTTTTTATTATTATTCGATATAATTTATTTACATTTCAAATGATTTCCCCTTTTCTAGCCCCCCCACTCCCCGAAAGTCCCGCAAGCCCCCTTCTCTTCCCCTGTCCTCCCACCCACCCCTTCCCACTTCCCCGTTCTGGTTTTGCTGAATACTGTTTCACTGAGTCTTTCCAGAACCAGGGGCCACTCCTCCTTTCTTCTTGTACCTCATTTGATGTGTGGATTATGTTTTGGGTATTCCAGTTTTCTAGGTTAATATCCACTTATTAGTGAGTGCATACCATGATTCACCTTTTGAGTCTGGGTTACCTCACTTAGTATGATATTCTCTAGCTCCATCCATTTGCCTAAGAATTTCATGAATTCATTGTTTCTAATGGCTGAATAGTACTCCATTGTGTAGATATACCACATTTTTTGCATCCACTCTTCTGTTGAGGGATACCTGGGTTCTTTCCAGCATCTGGCAATTACAAATAGGGCTGCTATGAACATAGTAGAACATGTATCCTTATTACATGGTGGGGAGTCTTCTGGGTATATGCCCAGGAGTGGTATAGCAGGATCTTCTGGAAGTAAGGAGCCCAGTTTTCGGAGGAACCGCCAGACTGATTTCCAGAGTGGTTGTACCAATTTGCAACCCCACCAGCAGTGGAGGAGTGTTCCTCTTTCTCCACACCCTCTCCAACACCTGCTGTCTCCTGAATTTTTAATCTTAGCCATTCTGACTGGTGTAAGATGAAATCTTAGGGTTGTTTTGATTTGCATTTCCCTAATGACTAATGAAGTTGAGCATTTTTTAAGATGCTTCTCCGCCATCCGAAGTTCTTCAGGTGAGAATTCTTTGTTTAACTCTGTACCCCATTTTTTAATAGGGTTGTTTGGTTTTCTGGAGTCTAACTTCTTGAGTTCTTTATATATATTGGATATTAGCCCTCTATCTGATGTAGGATTGGTGAAGATCTTTTCCCAATTTGTTGGTTGCCGATTTGTCCTCTTGATGGTGTCCTTTGCCTTACAGAAACTTTGTAATTTTATGAGGTCCCATTTGTCAATTCTTGCTCTTAGAGCATACGCTATTGGTGTTCTGTTCAGAAACTTTCTCCCTGTACCGATGTCCTCAAGGGTCTTCCCCAGTTTTTTTTCTATTAGCTTCAGAGTGTCTGGCTTTATGTGGAGGTCCTTGATCCATTTGGATTTGAGCTTAGTACAAGGAGACAAGGATGGATCAATTTGCATTCTTCTGCATGCTGACCTCCAGTTGAACCAGCACCATTTGTTTACATTTGCATTTCTATCTTGCCCGTTTTCACCTCTCTAAGAATGATCTGCCCATCCGAGACTCCATTATCTCACTCACCTCTCCCTGCAGGAAGCCTGTTCCACAGCCTCTGACTACTATAGTCCTTGTCAACCACACATTGTCTCTCCTGTAAATAGCTCTGAGGCTGGAGATTTTATCACATCTATTTATCTATCATCTATCTTTCTCTCTATATCTATCTATCTATCTATCTATCTATCTATCTATCTATCAATCATATATACATATACATATACACATATATATGTGTATATGTGTATGTATATATTTATTTTGTCTATGAGAGACCTAAGTAAATACCACATGAAATTGTGACTATATATGCCAACTCCATGTACCCCTTTGTGGGAGTCTATCACTCCTGACACTCTCCTATAAATTCTAGCAGTATTGAATGCTCTAGTAATACGATGCTTAGTAATTACAGCAAAATTTAGACATGAGATTCCAACTTACAGATGACACAAAGAATGGTTCAGCAAGCCCAACTTTTGTATCAATCATGTTAAAACAATATAACATGCTGAGTGCCTTTCTTCCCCATATTTAAGATCCTGGCCATCCAGATCATTAAACTTCAAATATTGACTCTGCAAGTCATGTGATCTAGATTTCTATGTCTTATGAAACCATGGGTGCTAGCAGAACTCATAGGATTCCTATGAATCTTAAGTGGGAAAAGCACAGTATCTTACACACAGTAAATATTCAGTAAGTGCTATGAATTAATTATGGCTGTTCCATAATTATTATTTTTGCTAAAATATGTTCCAATGTTTTCATTATTACTTCTGCCTACAGAGATTAATATTTTTAAAAGCAGTGCATTTAGAAAGAAAAAAATAAAACCTTTTGTGAATCTTTGTCTCTATATAGAACTCAGTGTATTGGTATGTATATAGCAGCTGCTTAATGAGTGTTTCTTAAAAGCTGCAGTATTACTATGACCCAACGCATGTTTATGAAATTCAGGTTAGTTCTTATTTTATTAGAAAGACAAAGGATAATAATACAAAGTGGAAAGTCCACATATAATTTTTCATAGCACGATAATACATTATACTACCAAGGAAGAGTTGCTGAACACAAACCTTCCTTGTACAGTGGAATACACTAAGTACTGATTCCCTGAGCCATGGCTATTCACGCCAAGGTTTACTTCTTGGTCAAGTTTTGACAATAATATGACTTGAGAAAAATTCACATATTTTCCCCCTGGATTTTATATATTTTATCTTATCTCTCTTATCATCCCATTGGAATGATAAATCTCTATATATGTTGCTGGTTTTATTTAACATTTAACTTAGATGCTCAATTATTTGGTTGAAATTCAAATGGTAATGGTCTAATGATGAGTTTTGAACAATTTGAAATTTTTTCTTAAGGAAGTGTCATTTGTAGTATGTTTTTGCAAAATGCAAACAAATTTGAGATAATCTTATGCAGAGTATTATGGTAGAAACAACTGTATTTTAATCAAATGGTGAATACTATTTTTCCTTTCATTTGTAGAAAGACTTAACTCCTCAAGTGTCCACCAACACCTTCGGCTTATAGACTAGCTCATAAGCTAAGAGATGCCATCTAAATCTTTTTCAAATGAAAACTCACCTTGTTCCTGCATTCTCCAATCCCTCCAACCCACTTGAAAGTTTCTTTGACATTATCTGCAAGAGTTCGTTCTCCCTCCTTCCTTCCTTCTGGTTCTCTGTAGCCCCCTTCAGCTTGGCTTCCTCATGCATCCTCCACAGAGATCACCATCATAAGTTTCCAGAGACTTTCACAGTGCCAAGCACAGTGTCGTTTATCTTCTTATCTTCCTTCATCTGTTGGCAAGATTCAGAAATTAACCATTTCTCTAGAAGTGTGCTCTCTTCCCAGTTCTGGTGAGGACCCTCTTATGAGCTGTTTCCTCTAGTATCTTTTCTGGACCTGGCCCCTCCTCCATCTTGAGATGTTGGCCTTCCTTAGTGATCCATGCTGTGATTGCTTTGTCTTTATATTTTAGCCAACTTCATCTTATTCAGTCTCTTCAGATACATGCCAGTGATTTAAATTTACATTTCTAGTCAAAACAGTTATTCTTTCAAAACTTTCTAAACTATTTATCATTAGCATTGTATAAAAAGAGTACAACATTCTTTAATTGAAACACTTCATTTTCTTCCCTAAAACAGGTACTTTTCTAAGCTGTAGTCCTTCCCTAGCCTTCACGAGTACATGGTATCACCATTCGCAGAGGTATTAAAGGTAGAAAATTAGGAACTATCTTTTATGCTTTCTTTATCTTCCAATCTGCAGTAAATCCTCTTAATGCTCACCTTGGACCCATGAACCCTTTACTACCATCTCTCTAGAACAACTTATTATCATATTTTATTGCCAATTAAATCATATTTTAACATTCTGTTAAGACCCTGGAAATCTATAACACATCTGACTGCAGATATATCTGTATGCATATCTACCTCAATATCTATGCATATAAATGTGGGCATACATTTAATATATATATACACATAAAATATCCATATGTATTTAAAAGTCCTCCAATTGTCTTAATCAAGGAAATACATATTTATACAGGCACATATGTCTATCTACATGTGTGCAACTTCTCCTGCTGTAAACAGTCATTTCATGACCACTCAAAGAAATTCTGAGTCTTTACCATGATCTTCAGACACCCATAATCTGTCCCCCTTCTCAGTTCCATCTCATTTTGTGCTTTTGCCTCTTTGTTCACCAAGCTTCCATCTTACCGTTCTCTTATTTCCTGGATCTCAATGGTCTGTCTTGTTGTGGGGACTTTGAATTCCCCACTGTTTGAAATTTTCTCATCTCAGATTTCTGCGTGTGCATCTTATCTCATCCTTTATTGCTGTTCCCACTAAAAGGTTCCCCCCTTAACATAGATTGCTCTGTGCTTCCACACAGGGACATCATTTACTTTTGGAAAACTTCAATGAAATGAACCAGTTCTGCTATTTACTTTCTGTCACCTAACAGAAGTCTCATCATAGATGGAAACATAATGTCTTTTTGCTTTCTGTATCAGCAGCCAATAATGATGTGTTTGACACATAAATATGTATACCACATGAAAATGTATATGCATGATTAACTTGATTCTTCTATTGAAGCTAAATGTGCTGGGTTGAAGGGTAGACGGATCAGGGTCAAATCTGACCCTTTATTTAATTCATTTCTTTCCTTAGTTATGATAGTTGAAGCTCAAGAATTTTCTGTTTGGAAAATGTGGTGTGTAACGTGGTGTCACTAAACTTCACAGTTCAACTTCTGCTTTTTATGAGATTAAACACATAATTTATGAAAAAGCTATGTTCAGAACCTAACTTTAATGAGACAGACCTTGATAATTATATGTAGTCTTCCTATTTTAGGTATCAGTATTATGACATTACTGAAATATTTAGTAAATTAGTGGTATGAATCCAACATAAAATTTAAGAAGACAATTTTGAAATTTATTTTGACTATTATGCATTGCTTTTAATTAGTTATTGGCCCTTGGGTCAGATGGAAATAGGATTTTTCTACATGTATTTTTCTAGAATATGACTTTGTATTAGTAATGATATATAGTATTGTTTTATGTTTAGAGACTCTTAATGGTGGGTTTTTTCCCTTTAATTGAGCATTCTAAATGCTCCTTCTGAGGTCCAATGAGAAAATTGGAATTAAATATAATTAAAAATGTTTATACTCAAGTATTTATTTTGTTGTCAGTGATAATATGCATGAACTGTCATTTTAAATGTGATTCTGTCCTAAGTCAGTGGGCTATCCAGGATTGAGGTCCTTGCTCTCTGGGCTGTATCAGGAGTGGGTTCCCTCCCATGGCATGGGTCTCAAGCTGGACCACTGATTGGATGGTCCATAAATAATCAAAAACAAAACAAAAGCTGGCAAACCATGCTTGTGAGAAACCTGGGCTTAAAGATGGCCAAGGAGTCTCTTTTCTTTTAATAGTTAAGCATTACAATGTTTCAATCACATGTCAGACCCCGGGTTTTCTTCTGGGGCCAGATCTTTAAGTTCTTTTCTCGAACTTCTACTAGCTGTGGGTCTTAATAGTCTGGGATGAGGAAAACACAATGCTGTGAGGAATCCCACTGTGCCATGCTGTGTTCAGGGTGCTGTATAGCCAACCTAGACCAGTGATTTCCATTCCCAACTGGCTCTGTTGGCTCTCATGCAAGTCATAACACCCTGTGGTGAACTGATATGACATCTACAGATCAGAAACTGACTAATAGATAGTTACAGTAAGGTTAACGAGGGTTAGGGCTTCCTGTCTTCTCACTTACTGGACACCAAGGCACTAAACAAATCTTAACATTTTGATAAAAATTACAAAATTAAGTTAGCTGTGGTACAGCCAAGGAGACCCCAATAGAAGAGCTAGAAGAAGGAGTGAATGAGATGAAGAGGATTGCAAGCCCACATGAGGAACAATATCAACTAACTGGATTGGCCAGAGCTCCCAGGGACTAAGCCACCAGCCACAAAGTATACATGGAGGGAACCATGACTCCAGATACATATATAGCAGAGGATGACCTTATCCAACATCAGTGGAAGGGAAGAGAGGCTTGATGCTCCAGTGTAGGGGATAGATGCTAGAGGGGTGAGGTGGGAGTGGGTGAATCAGTGGAGGAACACCCTCACAGAGGCAAAGGGAGGGGAGAGGGGGATAGGATGAAGGGAGTTTGTGAAGGGGTAACTAGGAGGGGGATATCATTTGAATGTAAATGAATAAAATGATTAATAAAAAAGAATAAAAACAAAGATGTCTGTGGTAGTAAACTTTGTTCCTGTTAGAAAATGTCTGAGCACTGTTAACTGAAAACTATAAAACTTGTATTTTGCTCACAGTATGTGAGGTTTTAGTCAGTTTGCCCTCTTGCCTTTGGCTTGTGATAAGGCAGACCATCACAGCAAGTGTGCAGACCAGATCTACTTGCCTCATGGTAACTAGGAAGCAAAGAGAGAGGAAACACAAAGAGAGCATTAGCTGAGGGCTGCTTAGCTCTGCATTAGTGCAATAGATGGTTGAAGTAGCGTTCACAGGGAGTGATCTACTCTAGTCCTTCCTAGTGTAGGTTTGAGACCCTACTTCCAAAGCTGGCTCTCCTGCCTTTACAGTGCACAGATGGAAGGCTAACCAACACCCTGCAGAGCAGTGCGTCTGCCAGTGCAGGGCACCGCACATCTATGGACAGAGACAGAAAGACAAGAATGAAATATCTGGCCTGAGAAGCTTTTAAAAATGTAAGCTTCAGATATGTTGAGTTTCATTAGCAGAAGATTTGAGTTCTTTCAATGCCTAATGAAAATACAAGTGCCCCCCCCCACACACAAAGAACTTATTCACTCATACAGAATAAAAACTTGTAAATGCATCCCAATGATTTTAGCTTTCATGATGGGAATCAAGTACCCAGAAGCATTAGAATGCCTGTGTGTGAGCGTAAGCCCGCAGCTCTACAAACAATAATATCACATGTTGAAATTGCATCTGCCATGCACTCCAGCTGCAATAATGGAAAATAAACACTGATCAATGATGCTACAGGAATGAATTATACTTGTAGATTCCCTGCTAAAGCGATATTAGAAAATTATTCTCCAATAAAGAGTAGATCAAATAATATGAAGTAAATCTTGTAGAAAAAGAAAAATACTATAGAAGAGTGTATACAAGCAACCAATTAATCTCTGGATTCCATGCTTGTGCTATCAAGTTTCACTCCTTTTAGTGTGTTGAGGTTTGTTTACTTGTTTCAAATAAGTTGTCATCAAAACACCTAATATTGTATTCATTATTTTCTATTTATTCAGTTTTTTAGGAAGAGATCCCCAAATTACATAAAGTTTAGAGTCCTAAGGCTGGGTCTGTCTCAGTGTACTACCTCCACAGATATAGTTTTAAACCAAAACAACTCAGAATTTTAAAATAAGAAAATAAGAAAATATGAAAATTTTATAAGGAAGTGGGAGCATGGTGAGTAGTAGAACCCACACAGTCTACCGTGAGTGAGGCACATGTACGCTGACCCTTGTAGCTGCTGCTGATCTTTGAAACCTGAAGATAGAAGGATACAGTTCCAAGAAAGGGAAATAGTATTCCTCCTTTCAATATTCATGGCAGTTTCTTTTCTGTAAAACTGTGTTTATATGAGGAAATGCAAAAACTGTTTTTGCACTTACTTGCCAAAGTCAAGATTAAAAAAAATTATGAAATTCAATGCGATGTTCAGAAGTAGGGCAGTTCTTAGCATGGAAGGTTGCCCTGGTGTCTTGAGTATTCGGCTGCCTATTTTTTCTACAAATATCTTCCTTAAACTTGTTACTGAGACGAGCAGTCACAAACACAAACACACACACACACACACACACACACACACACACACACACACACACACACACACACACCAAGGCTTTCTACAAATCTCCCTTTTTTGTTTTGCTGTTATTATTAACTGTGTGTGTATTTCAACTCCAAATCAGAGCTAGCTTCACTTCTAAAAACACACTGGTCACAGTACAGTGTAACCACAGTTCTGAAAGATTAGGATTAACAATTCACTTATTAAAATGCAAATACTCTGGGCTAAGACCTCCTTTCTTATCTGCTGACAGACTGAAGGGATTCCTTTAAGAGTAAGCTGTTTCCACATTTCAGTTCTGTAAGGAAGTATAAAAAAAAAACCCAGTCCATACTACATTTGGCCAGTGGGCTGAGAGCATCACAGGAATTTCTGTCTGGAACCTCATCTGTAAATGACCTCTGGCTCCTATCCTATCCCTGCAGCCAGAGAGTGATGCTGGAGCTGCTTCTCTATGGTAAAGACAGCACTCCTAAGTGTTGCTGAGTCTAAGGATAGTTCCATCCGCTCAGGGTGCTGGTGTTGTCGATAAAATATTAGGTGCTAGAAATACATTTGGCAACTATTCTCCATTCAAATTTTGTTAATGGGAAAACTTTCACCTACATCTCTTTCCCCCAAGAACTCCATAGAAAACACTCAGTTACCAGTAATAGGTTGCCATCAATAGGTGCACTATCTACCTTCCTTTATGCTGGTTTATTCATTTAACACAAACAAGTAAATGCCTTTAAGGCAGGTACTATCACTGCCTGTATTTCACAAATGAGACTTCAAAAGCATAAGGCAATGAAACCCAGTCCACCACACATTGTGTGGATTCGCAAGACTGTGGGAGCCTCTGCAGTGGGTGAATGTGTGATGGAGAGATGGGAGAGATGGAGGAGCAGATTTGGAGTATTTGCTGTGGAGAGAGACAGACTGGAGACATGTTGGTGGTGACAGGTGTGAGAGACATTGACAGTGGAACAAGTCTTTAACCCAATGGCGTCACCACGATGGTGTGCCTGGAGCTTATGAGGATGCACTCCACCCGAGGAAACACACAGTCTAGCGTAGTATCGCCCTGGATCTGGACAATGCTAGATACCTGAGATGGAGATTTACTTTTTGGATTGAAACTTCTCAAAGGATCACAATGGTCTGTGATGCCACTGAGGGCCACATATGGGTTAGTGGTCCTGATGCTGTCAGGGGCCTAGTTGATGCCCTTCATCCCGGTTACCACCTAACGCCATGAGGATATCCATGGTCTAAATCATGGTCTGAAGCCATGTTGACCTCTGTGGTCTGTGCTGACATCTGGGGCCATGTTGATGTCTGCAATCCAGGTTGATTCTGAGGTCCTTGTCTGAGTCTGTGATCTATCTGTACCTGGGGGACATGGTTATGTCTGTGCTGCTACCAGAAGCCATGTGGAAGCCCATGATCTGAGTAACCCCTGACCGTTAACAGTAAGGAAGCTATTTTTGGCAATGATATCAATGGCTGCAGATACACAATTGAGAAAGAGGTACATGGAAAGTTTCTGCAGCAACCCCTATCTCCCGAACACTCTGAAAGTAACAGACTAAAAAGGAAGCCATCAGCAAGACATCTTAAAAACTGTGATAAGGATGCTCTCCACCCTTGATGGCTTCTGGTGTGGGGGCAGATACAGTTGGACTCAGTTTTCTTTAGAAAGAAGTCCAGTGGGAGCTTAACCATGCTCCAGTAAGTATATGGACAACACAAATTGGACTTTTAAAAAAATACTGTTGGAGGGTCAAAGGTCACAGGTGAGGGACAAAGGTCACAGGTGAGGGGCAAAGGTCACAGGTGAGGGGCAAAAGTCACAGGTGAGGGGCAAAAGTCACAGGTGAGGGGCAAAGATCACAGGTGAAAGGCAAAAGTCAGGGGTGAGGTGTATGGACACGGACTGCCTGCAAAATGAGTGTGATCACTGTGTATGAAGTGAAATCGCCGAGGAATCAATAAAAATATTATTTTGGAGAAAAGAAAAAAAAAAGGAGGCATAAGGCCATTTTGTACCTTGGGAAAGTCACATAAAAAATGAGCCGTCTGAGCTGAGAATCAGTCTTGAGAGTCTGTTCACATCCTTGGTGAACATATTTTCTTTGAAATATGTTCAGATAATCTTTTTTATTTAAACAACCTAATAAAATATTTTAATATTCCAATGACCTTTCCACCCCTGCACCCTTTTTGCGTTGTCCTTAGCAGGCTTAGAGTACAGTTCTCCCTGCTCCGAGTGCTCTGTGCACGCTCACCCTGCACCTGCATCTGTAGGAAGTCAGGAAGACACGTCTGAAGCCCTTGGGTCTCTTGGCTAGAAATGATGTTCGTAGGCAGAGCTTATAGCCAGTCCACATTAGAACTCCTCATAGTTCGGATTCCTCCCTCAGCTACAAGATGGTGCAGGATGCCTCATCTGCAAAGTGAGTGTGTGCTTATACATCTTAAAGGTTGGTAGCTTAAAAATCACACATGCCCATCCTACACACTAGGACACAGAGTATGACATAAACTATGTTATGCCCAATTTTCGGTTCAGCTCAGGCAGAGTACAGTGAACCTCTGACTTTTTTGGGTATATTTTATAAATTAGTATCCACGAATTGTAACACGGCTTAGGAATGTTATTCTCAGTCTATTGAGTTTTCATTCGCACCCAGAAAAGAACCACTTATATTTTACAGTTTGGCTTTCACTAATGTCAATCAAATTGGTATATCTAGTATGGATTATTTATAAACAGTCTATTGTATATCACATCCATTCTATTGTTTTATTCTCCAATCACAGTTACCTTTAAGTTTGAATAACAGTATTTTGCTATTGTTGTTGTTAAGACATCAGATGTGAGATACATGTTTTCCAGCTAGTCTCCATTTGAGTATTATCTCTGAGAAAATTTCCATTTGATACCTCCTTTCTAGTTAGAGAGAAATTAATCTCCAAAAAGGGAAGGAAAGATCATAGATGACATTATTTCTTAAAGTCTCATTTTTCTTTTCCTGGAGTTATAATCTCTGTCTGTGCCCAAGCCAGAGCTTGTATAATCCCCTATCTTTCTCTCTTTCTGAGTGGCATTTACTGTGAGTCCCAGGAGTTTCCATTTATTTCTTTCAGATTTATTTTTGCTTGAACCAAAAGTAGGTAACCATTCAGGTCAAGACAAGAAGTGAAAAATATCAATGCCGCTGACTTCAGTGCGAAAACCGCATCAGTTAGCTAGCACCCACTTGAATGTTTTTTCTTGAGCAGACTCCTGTTTAAGGTGGAAGAAGGAAGATAAGTCAGATGCCCTCCTTGCTCTAAAAAAAATCTAATGATTATGAGGGGTTGACAAAGTTGTTTTGTGGTTAAGACTGTTTACAGTTCTTTCAGAAGACTAGAATGCAGTTCATAGTACAAATAGAAGCCTTTAAATAAAAAAGAAATTGTGGTATAAACACAATTAGATTATCACCACAGCAGTTATATCGCATGGGTTGAACCATCCCTTGGAGTTAGGACAGGAATGTGCATGAACCAGATCAATGGTTCCCTGTTTGTGTAATGACCTCTGGACAGTCTAAGGGGTTTTTAAATAGGTATGCCAAATCCTCAGGTACTCAGTCTGGATATGTTGATTGATTTGAAAAAAGACACTTGTCTCTGTCTGGTTATGCATGTGTGCTCTCCTGCCAAATTGCCTGAATTCAAATCCTGTGTATTTAGTTTTTCATTGTCCTTCAACAAGTCCTTCAACAATCTGCCTAAGCTCTCTTTGATGCAATTTCCTCTTTACTAACCACACAGAATTGGTAAGAGGGACAACAATGATAAGATGTATTGTACACTTAGACCTGTCCCTGATCATTAGACACAGTGTGCTACTTATGAGATACACACACTGAGAGGAGACAGGTATATTCCCTTTTCTGCATTTTGTATCCATTATTGGAACTCGGGTTTATAAAACATAGAATAAGCCAGCATATTGACCCTTTGGGTTCCTGATTTTGGAAGGAACAGGCTAAGCTCTGCCACTTCTCTTTCAGACAGATTACAGTACAATAAAGTTCCAGTTAAAAGCTCCTCACTCTAAATCCAACTTCAAGGGCACCTCATAGAACAAAAGTCCCATCGTTTATGCATGGCCATTAGAGTTTTATGTCTCCATGCCACGAAATGAAATACCGATTAAGTCTTCTGAGAACTGGCAACAGGTTTAAATCTAAGCACGAGATGCCATTATGTACTGCAGACATTTGTTTTCAGATTCAAAATCCTGTGGTAAGAAATGAGATTCTATACAGTGTGCCGGTTTTGTTAGGTACACATCCTTCCTTCTTTTTGGATTCCATAAACTTAACTATCATTAAACTTTATAAGGCATAGAAGCTTTATTTTTTTTTTTTTTGGTGCCCTGAGCTTACTGATCCCTTTCAGAACAATGTTTTCAAATACATGCTCACAATAATAACAATTACACAGGAAACCAATTAGTTTAAAATATAATTTCCATGTATTAAAAATCTCCCTCTGCCTCAAAGCACATGTTCTTAATGAAGATAAAGTGAGTAGAAGAGATGACGGGCTACACATACAGAGAGTGGATATAAAATAAATTTGGAGGCCTCAGAGCATCCTCTAAATTGAGTGAATAAATAATAAATAAATAAACATGCATTTGGAGGGAACTTTCAAATAAGGTTAAAAGGTACAGAATTCAAACTATATTAAGCAAGGTAAGTGAAACTCTTATTTAATCTTGGTGCTTTTTATTTCTTCTGAGTTTTGTCTTGTTTCTTTTCTCATTTTAGAAATATACTCTGAAAATAAACATATGGTTTATTCTTTCTGATGTTCATATTGAGAGTTGTTTAGTCTTTTAGGGTCAAAAAGAACTATAATTTGTTTTTAAGCTTTAACAAACTTCTTTGGTTGAACCTGCTGTTTTTCTGCTGTTGTTGCTTCTAACAGACCCCTGTCATCTCAGTGCTGGGCACCTAAGTGTAAGCTTTAGATGGGGAAGCAAATAAAAATGATCTCTCTAGCAAACTCATCCTCTTCAGACTAAGCAAGCACCTCTCAGGGAGTGCTCTCCTGCTCCCACATAAGTAGGAGCTGTTTGGAAAGTGTATAGACTTCAGGAAAAGCCCTCGTAGAAGCCATTTGAGCCACAGTAAAATGACAGCATTTCAGACAATTTTACTGGAGGGCTTCTTTCCTGGGAAAGAAGAACCCCCAAATCTCTCAATAAAATCTCAACAATCTATAAAGCCTAATCTGTCTCTGTCTGTTCCGGTGGAGGAATTCAAACATTACCCTCTGAGCACATCAAACTAAGACCCTTCTCCATTTTTCCTTGCTTTCTTTCCACACCAAGTTTCCTTCCTGATCCTTCTATTTCCTTAGGACTCCAGAGAGGACTGAGATTACTCAAAGGGCCCTGCCATAAGATATCAGTCACTGAATAAAAAGCTTATATAGCTTTCCTATTGCCTAGCACAGCCAAAATCAATGGTTCTATTAAATGTATTTAGCAAATAATACTAGTAAGTAAAAGAATATATATTTATGAATGCTGTGCAATGTGTTTTACATATAAGATATTTTATTAGATCTTATAATAAAGTCAGGATCTCAATATCACTGTTCCTAGTTTATAAGTAGAATCCAACTACATGGTCATTAGGAGTATTTGATTCTGCCCTGAAAATATCAACAATACGTGGTTTTCAAGAGCTAAAAAGTCAAAGAAGACAGGAAGTTGGGAAGGAACATGAAGAGAAACTCTGGGACTAGTTTCAGGATGTGTGTGTGTGTGTGTGTGTGTGTGTGCATGTGTGTGTGTAGAAATGATAACAATAATTTATACATTGTTAAGTATAAATCATTTTAAATATATATTATGTAAAACATTTTAAGTATGAATCATTTAAAATAATTACAAATTTGCAAGCTTTAAATATTTTTATTTTTTATTTTTTGATATTCCTGAGCATATTTTACTTGAATATGTCATAAAATTCTGATGGTAAGCAATACTGTCTGACAATAAAAAATATGACAACAAAAAAGCTTTATTACTGAAACCACAATATTTGATTGCTTCTAGCACAAATCTAAAATGGACTTTAATGTTTTCTGTTGAAAACATTAATGTTTTCCTCTATACTCTGTTTTTAATACTCAGATCAAATTCTTGTGCATTGAATGTCACCTTAAGGAATCCACATGACTCTGCTTAGACCCTGCCTACCAGATTCTAGGTGGGCAGCTGAAGATACAATAGAAGAAAATGGGTGAGTATAAAATTGCCCAATTTGACACACCCCTATTGTTCTCTCTGAAGAAAGCCAAGCCAAGGCATAGCCGATGAGTTAACCAGATAAGATGCAAAAGACATTTCCTTCTCCTTTGTGGTTTCAAGCCTATTTTTGAAGCCATAGCTCTCTGGTGCAGTTAGCACCTGAAGGTGTGGGGGCGATGGCCATTGGAGGGTCTGCCCAACTGTGCCTAGCACTGCTGCTCATATGTAAGTACAGGTTCATGTTACTCTCTTCCCTGAGGGACCACAATGCATCTAGAGAGTGTCATGGTGGAGGCACTGATGGGATTTTTTTTGGTGACTTTGTAGCACGTATGCAAACCATGGGGGGATGGTTTCAGGCAGTCTGTAGTAGAAAGAAGCAAAGGAAAGTGGACTGAGCACCACATCAGTGGGAAATCAGGCTAATAGCTTAGATCTTTGCAATCCTCTGCCATCTACTAGCGTATAGACAGATACCAATGGAGGAGGCTAGAGGAAAGAGCACAGCTCCTGCTCCACATTGATCAGTAAAGCTGCAGGGATGTGGGTCTCATTTCCATCCTGATCCCAGAGCTCTGGCATCCAGCCACACGGGGGACAGATGCTAACTTACCCTTTATTGGTTTTTACAGCTCTGGGTGTCGTGATGACAGGTGAGTCCTCTGGCCTTCCCTCAGTGTATCTGAACACTGCTCTCTCTTTGGGTTTGTTCGTATCCCATCGTGATTTCTTATAGCTCTGAGTCTTCTTCCTGGAAAGTCTATTTTCCAAATCTACCTCACCCCTTCCTTTTTATTTCCTGTCCCAAAGTTTCCCATATATCAGTTCCCCTCTCAAGCTGTCTCTTCTGCTTGAACCAACGGCCATGTCTGCACTAGTGTCTCTCTGCATATTTTCTGCCTAGGCCGTTCACAAGCATTCATCCAACCTTTTTATTCCTATCATTATTGCTATTTTCTAATTCAGAATCCTGTAACAGATCACTTACTGGAGGTTTCACAACTGACAAAAACTGGACTCTATCCTAAGTCTTTTGGATCTAAATATTTTCCTTGACTATATCACCCCTTTGTCATCATCACAGGCTGCTTTCTTTTAGCCTCTGTTTAAATTGGCCCCACATCTCCTTGCTCCTGGAATCCTTTCAAGGCTGATACTCTGATGGTACTTTTTGTGACCTTTTAAAACTGCAAACATTTCTCACTGTATATATTCACAATTAAATAGCTATAAAATCTATAGCTCATAGTTTATCAAGTTTATTATATTTTTATCATCATTAAAGTGTTATATTTACACACATTGTACACTAAAATCTACCAATACTTGCTATATAATCTGAAATGATTGACAGTTGCTCCTGACATGTATTAATGAAAGCAAGGCTTTAACATTCATTCATTATTCCTATATATTTAGCCACTCAATAATTATTTAGCAAATGTTAGTTATATACCAACCATTATGCTAAGAAATGATCCTAAAAATGATCACAAATTTACATTTATGGACAGTAATACTGAAGTTAAGAGAATTAGAATAGGTTTTCACATCATAAATAAATTACTTCAATTGTCTGTGTTTGTGCCCTCTCTTGATGACTAGATTGGTTGCTCCCTAAGACCACATCATTATTTACTTCACCCTTTATTGCATTTTCTAGCAATCAGAGCAGAGGACTGTTACTAACAAGATGGACCATTGATTGACTATTGGCATGTTTATAGTTTTGAGACTGGGTAATTCTCAATGACCTAAAGTTTATTTATCTTCACAAATTTACCTTTTTTAAGCCACTCAGAAATCTGTAGTGTCCTTGGACCCACCATGGATTAGAATATTTGAAGGAGACAAAGTGACCCTTTCATGCAATAGGAACAATTCCCTTCAAATGAATTCTACTACTACATGGATCCACAATGGTATCATCTCTAATGTGACATCTTCACAGTGGGTGATTGAGAGTGCCACCAGTCATGACAGTGGAAAATACATATGTCAGAAACAAGGATTCTATAAGAGTAAACCTGTGTACTTGGACGTGATGCGAGGTATGTTCCAGGGATATGGGACTATATATCTCTCATGTGAAGAGTGTCCTACTAGAACAGCAGTACTCCACCTTCCTAATACTGCAATCCTTTAATATGGTTACTCATGTTATGGTGAACCTTAACAACAAAATTATTTTTGTTGCTAATTAATAATTGTAAGTTTGCTATTGTTATGATTCATGAATATCTGTATTTTCCTATGGTCTTAAGCAACACATGTGAAATTGTTGTTTGAACTCTACAAAGGGGTTGTAACCTACAGGTTGAGAACTAATGCACTAGAAGAAGGCATTGTATGTTATTCTGGGAGATTCAGGGAATATCACTCAAGACATCTGATGCCTTCTGCATTGGCTCTTTACATCCTCTTTCAATAGTCAATTCTGTCATCAATATTATTCATATTCCCTGTTTTAAAAATCTATTTTACCTATACATAGATATGAATTTTGTGATCAAATGGCATTATAGGCATATGGATGCTGCAGAAATCAGTGTATGTATACTTGCTTGAGTAAAGATTTGCTCTGAACAATCCATAAGCAAGGAAAAACACTTCTGTTTTTTCTTCACAGGCTTTACTGTTACTAAAACCAATTCTATTGTTTATTTCAATTCAAGAAATAGTTCATTACTCTTGTTTGGGTTGAAACATAAATACAGCATATTTAGGTATCAGTAAATGTTGAATGAGCAAGCTATCTTTTGAAAGGAAAAGTTATAGGTTATATTTTTATTTGATTGAAAAGCTACATTTTAACACTTTTAAATTCCAAATACAAACTAAACCATGAATAAGAGTCTTTCATTTCCTTGTAATAGGTACAATATTCTTGCACATGTTAGACATGGTTGCATTCAAATCTCTCCATTTTTGAAGAATGTTTTACAATTCTTTAGAATGAAATTAGTCATAGGATATGATTCTTATAATTTATGGAATCATTATTGACAATTAATCACCGAGTATCTACAAACTTCTAAACACTATGTTAGGTACTATTGACAAAACAGAACCAGATACAGCCCTGTATCTTCATAGATCTGTACAGAGAAAATGACAATAAAGATTAAACAATTAAAATTGGTGTACATATTTTAAGGAAGTATTTTGGCAGCTTCTAATTAATGACAGAACTGAGAAGCCTCTTGGAAGACAGAGTGAGAAAAAATTCTTCTGTATTCAAACCTTTTTGAGTATGTCTCTCTGTTCCCTCCTAGCTAGATACAGCTAGAATAGATTTGAAAGGAATTCTTGCCTTTGGGTTTCCACATGGGGGCTCAGTAATGCAGCACAATATACTTTATGACTCCAGACTGACTTGTCAGAGGGAGAAAGTATTCACTAGTGTGGGTTTCAAGTTATTCATGTTATTTTGTCTTTATTCTTTTTTAAAATTAAATTATTTTTTTTTACTCATAGACTTTACATAGCCCTCACTGCTCCCGTCCCAGTCACTCCTTCTTCCTACAATCCTTTCCCCATTCTCCATTTCCCTTCTCCTCTGACAGGGTGGGGATGCCCCTGGGTAACCTCCAATCCTGGCACTTTCAGTCTCTGCAAGGCTATGCACTTACTCCCCCAATGAGGACAGACAAGACAGCCTAGTTAGAAGAACATATCCTATCCTCAGGCAACAGCTTTTGTATTAGTTCCCACTCCACATGTTCGGAACCCATATGGAGACCAAGATGCACATCTGTTGCATATATGCAAGGATGCCTAGGTCCAGAGTGTGTATGTTCTTTGGTTGGTGGTTCACACTCTGAGAGCCTCAAAGGTCCAGGTTAGTTGACTCTCTTGGTCTTCCTGTGGAGTTCCTATCCTCTTTAGGACCCGCAATCGTTCCTACTATTCTTCCATAAGAGTCCCCAAGCTCAATCCACTGTTTGTCTGTAATTATCTGTATCTGTCTGATTGAGCTGCTGGGTGGAGCCTCCCATAGGATAACTTGTTTCTGTCTGCAAACATAACAGAGTATCATTAATAGAGTTAGGGATTGGTGCTTGCCCATGGGATGGGTCTCAAGTTGGACTGGTTATTGGCTGGGCATTCCCTTAGTCTCTGTTTCATCCCCTGTGTCTACATTTCTTGTAGATAGAATAAATTTTGTGTTGAAAGTCTTGTGGGTAGGTTGGTATCTCTGTTGCTCCACTGGGATTCCTGCCTAGCTATAGTATGTGGCTTCTTCAGGTTCCATATCCCCAATGTAGTGAATCACAGCTAAGGTCACCCTATTGATTTTTCGGGACCTTCCTTCTCCCAGGTTTCTGTCTTGTTTTGGAGATGTTCCCTACTTCCTTACCTCCACCTGTTTCAGATTTCCATTCATTTCATATTTAGTTGATCTTATGAACCAAAACATTGGTTAATGGTTATTCATGGATGACCCCTTTTATCTGTCTTCCCCTGCTATACTTCTTATCCCTTATTAAATAAATAACACTAATGTAATGGATCCTCTTCAGATTGGCTGCTCCTTCAGACATCTTCTGACATGGTCTTAGACAATGGATCCTTTGACATCAAATGCCGTGGATGGAAGAACTGGAATCTCCGCAAGGTTACCTACTACAAGAATAACATTGCTTTCCAGTACAAATTTGAGAGCCCCACCATCGCCATTAGACAGGCCACACTTAATGACAGTGGCACCTACCACTGCATAGGCTATCTCAAGCAGGTGAAACATGAATCTGAGAAATTCAGAATTTTTGTAGTAAAAGGTAAGTTGATAAAGGAAAAAAATAGTTCGGGTCAGAAGAGAAAGTAGGCTTATGAACTAGTGTTTGAAATTAGCACAACAAGGCCATTGTGGTTGCCTCAAAAGTCTACCAAATTTGTAATGAGATGACCAAGGACATATTATGACAGTCCATATCTCCACAACAGAATCCTTATTTGTTATGTGCTGATGGTAATACCTATGCACTAAATAGAAATGTATAAAGATTAATGAGATACTTTTGTCAAGTGACTTTATAAGCTGTAAAAGCTTGTCCAGACATAACATAATTAACATTTGAAAATTTCTATCTTTTGCTTTCTAAAGAAGAGTGTTTGTATTTATCAAATTGAAAATGGTTTGAAAGCTGACAGAAGCAGATACAAAGAATTGAAAAAGTCCATATTAATTATCAATGGTAGGGAAAGAAATCATGCAAGAGGGGAACTTTGAAATGTTTGTTCACCATTGAAGAAAAAAATTTTGTTTCATTTTGGCATGTTCATAATTATCTATAAAAAGCAGGATGGTCAAACACAGAATAATGCTCTGATGTTTAATTATCTCTGGCTCCATGCTGTGTCCTTTCTATATCCAAGTCATCAGATAATAGCATCCTGTTTCCTATGACTTTCACTGTCTAGAAGAATGGGTATCCTGGGGTTATTGAGAAACACTCATCCCTCTACAGTGTTCTAAAGAGCACAGACTGTGGAACTCAGGATCTTGACTATTCTCTCTCTGTTCCTGGATACTCCATTATACTAATGATGGACAACCATGCTTGTGTCCCTCTTAAAGAAGATGGCTCTCTCTGAGCCCTATTCTTCATTTTCTAATGTGAATTATATACTTATTGTGTCTACATTCCATTCTAGCTTACAAAAGCAAGTACTGTTGGCTACAACTAATTTTTCCGTTGTTGGTGGTGATTCTGTTTGCTGTGGATACGGGGTTATTGCTCTCAACCCAAGAACAGTTCAAATCACTCTTGAAGATTCAGAAGACTGGAAAAGGCAACAAAGTTGAAACGTAACTCCTAACCTAGGTACATAAAGGAACTAATGCCATTGCTGAAGAGACAGTTCTTAACAGTAATTTTCCAAATAGTCCTCAATAGTTTCTCAACTGTCAAAAACCACTCATGTTATCCATAGAAAGTCTGTTCCACAGGAATTGCATAAATGCTTCATTAAACCAACTGCATCTGGTTATGTGACATGCAATAAATAGTAAATACTCAATAAACATTGTCTTAATAAGTTAAGGAATGAGCTGACTGCTTTATCTAAATTTGTAAAAGAAAAGCACAATTTGAATAAAAATAAGTATGGAATCATGTAGAATGGTACTTTTAGAGATTCTGGTTTTATTAATTCTTTTTTTTTCTAGAAGAATGAGCATGAGGGTATAAATACATCATCATCATCATCATTCTCTCTCTCTCTCTCTCTCTCTCATTATAAATAGTCGGTGGCACAGAAGACATGGTAGGTAAGATACTGGCGAGGCTGGCCAGTTTGTAACCTGCCTTCCATTGCTAGAAGCTTTTGATTCTCAAGAAAAATTAAGGTGACTCAGAAGACCAGGATTTATACGTGATCAATTCTGTCCTATCACTCTAATAGATGAAACTTGTATTGTATCTCCATAGACTCACAGAGCAAACAGCTTTTGAGTAATCCTAGAAACAATAAACACCGTTTATAGTCTAAGACCAAATAAGTTCTTGGGTAAACGAAACAGTTACGTTTATATGTTTGTATTTTATGTCTTTCATTTTTTTAGCAAAGTATTTGCTGAAGGCCAATGGTCTGACTCACAATATGAATGGTATTGGGTTTCTTCACAGCAAGTACATCTGTTATTAGGACTAAACCACACAGTATAAGACATGGATCCCAATCCTGATGTTTTTAATTTCTAGGCTTGAGATTTATGAAAATCAGCTTATATATGTATGTATCTCCTGGTTCATTTCTAAAATAGGAATGAGGATAGGCATATCTAACTCAGCTCCTGCTTCATGCCCATGAAGACAAGGAGAACCATCTAAGGGACAGGGGCATGCTGTCAGTGTTGAACACTGACTTATGACAACCAATATGTGAAAACATAGGGCCTCAAGCTTTCCCAAATTTGCCCCTGCTGACAGTGTAGGGAAAGGTATGAGGGTAACTTGCAAACACTGACTAGACCAAGATCTTCATTTTGCCAAGAAATGTTAGTGGGGTATACATAGTCATTACTTCAGATTTTTAAAAGATGGGCATATGGGTATATGATGTGAATCTCTGTCTCTCTGTCTGTCTCTCTGTCTCTCTGTCTGTCTCTGTCTCTGTCTCT
The DNA here is from genome assembly GCF_947179515.1 of Apodemus sylvaticus. Taxonomy (NCBI): domain Eukaryota; kingdom Metazoa; phylum Chordata; class Mammalia; order Rodentia; family Muridae; genus Apodemus; species Apodemus sylvaticus. The sequence goes on along the minus strand of NC_067483.1, from coordinate 80,806,700 downwards.
GTCTCTGTCTCTCTCTCTCTCTCTCTCTCTCTCTCTCTCTCTCTGTAAATAGGTGTGGTAAATGCAGAAAAAATTTCTATTGAAATACAGGCAGGGGAAAATCCCCACAGGAAACTTTTGGGTGCTTTTATGGGAAACTTTCTCTGCTACCTGCCCAAGATTTATTGCAAGATAAAGCATTCAGACCACAGTGCTGCCTCCACACACAATTGAGACACATTGTTTCAATGAGTCCCCTACAGTGTCAGTGTCTCTGGCACTGAGCTAGAAAGGAATTTCCTCCTTTATCTCAGATTTGGTGTTTATGCCAAATCCTCAGACTTAGGAAACGGGAGGTGCTTGAAGTGGGCAGGAATTCCAGGCATAATCAGCTTGGGAAACATCTAAAGGAACATCTAGAATCCTGAACATTGCTGTTCCCTTTGCCTCCCTCCTTCCCCAGTCAAGCTCTGGAGGGCCATGGATAGAACAGAGGAGAGGGGTGGGAGTCCAAGCCGCTTCTCACTGGGTGCTGGACCAGGCCAGGCCACTTGGAAGTCTTTGGGATTCTGTGGTTTTTCGAGTCTCCTTAACCTCACACTTTGCCACTCATTTTCCATGTACTGATCATTGAGGGGAAGACTCTCATAAGTCATTTGCCACCTAGCGCAAGTATGGATTTCTTCTCATGCTCCACCACTGGACACCCAGATATGTCATCACTTTGGTATGTTGACTGTCATATATAACTTCTTAATTAATTTCAAATCGTGCCATCCTTTTCTGGTTTTTTGTTTGTTTGTTTTTGTTTTTGTTTTTGTTTTTTTTTAGCCTTCATGATCATTCACATACTATTTCAGAAGTAACATTGAAAATGAGGTTAATATTCAAATAGTTACTGGCCCCCAAATTATATATTATACTCCTTCTAATAGTGTCTCATATATATGTATGTGAAGTATTTCAATCTATGTAAATGAGTTAGTATATTATACAGGTTAATCAAAAAATTTCCTTTCTTGATTTACCTGTGGTCTCTTCAGTCACCTCTGATCTATACAAAATAGGCCCCTCAACAAAGCATAAAAAAGTTTGCTCCCTC